>NC_086445.1:537384059-537684059 GCF_028390025.1 Pseudophryne corroboree
CTGCTGCCACCGCCAATGGCTTACAAACTCACCCACCATCAACTGACCCAGCCCTCCGCCACTAATTTGCATCTCAATCTGATGCCGCCAATGCCCGCTGCCTGCCTGCTCATCATACTTGTGATATATTGTACATTTTTATAGAAAAAAATTAAAATTAGTGTTTGGGAAGGGAGTGGGAGGAGGACATGAATGCAATTTTGTTGTCCAGGGCTTCCATTACCTTAATGGAGAAGGGTCTGAATGGGTTAAAAAATGTAAAAAAAAATGCGTGAGGTCCCCCTTCCTAAGTATAACCAGCCTCGGGCTCTTTGAGCCGGTCCTGGTTGTTTAAATACTGGGAAAAAATTGGACAGGGGTTCCCCGTATTTAGACAACCAGCACCGGGCTCTTAGACCGGTCCTAGTTCCAAAAATACGGGGGATAAAAGATGTAGGGGTCCCCCGTATTTTTAAAACCAGCACCGGGCTCCACTAGCCAGGGACATAATGCCACAGCCGGGGGACACATTTATGTAGGTCCCTGCGGCCGTGGCATTACCCCCCCCCCCAACTAGTCACCACTGGCCGGGGTTCCCTGGAGGAGTGGGGACCCCTTAAATCAAGAGGTCCCCCCCTCCAGGCACCCAAGGGCCAGGGGTGAAGCCCGAGGCTGTCCCCAGCACCCCTGGGCGGTGGGTGCCGGGCTGATAGCCATAAGTGTGTATAAAAAAGAATATTGTTTTTTGTTGTGGAACTACAAGGCCCAACAAGCCTCCCCCGCTTGCTGGTGCTTGGAGAACCTCAAGTACCAGCACGTGGGGAAATAACGGGCCCGCTGGTACCTGTAGTTCTACAAAAAAAAATATCCAAATAAAAACACAACACACACACCGTGAAAGTAAACATTTATTAAAACACACTTACACACTCACACATACTTACCTACATCCCACGCCGATCACGTCCACTTGTCCATGTAGAATCCAATAGGTGGTTCCTGTAAAAATGAGAGAGAGATTACTTACCTACATCCCACGCCGGTCACGTCCACTTGCCCAGTAGAATCCAATAGGGCCGGTACCTGTAAAAATGAAAATTATACTTACAAACAAAGTAATCCACAGAAGGAGAGAGAGAAATTAATGAATATTATACACTCGCTGATGCGGGAGGACGTTAGCATAGGCAGGGGAGAGTGCTGCTGCTAGCTGGGATGATGGAGCAGGCTCCCCCAATAGTTGTGAGCCTAGTAGCTGTACCCCTAGTAGCTTTGCCCCCTGTAGCAGTGCCCCCAGTAGCAGTGCCACGAGTAGTTGTGACCCCTGTAGTTGTGCCCCCAGTCGCTGTGCCCTTTGTAGCTGTGCCCCCCTGTAGCTTTGCCCCTTGTGGCTGTGCCCCCAGTAGTTGTGACCCCTGTAGCTGTGCCCGTTGTAGCTGTGCCCCTTGTAGCAGTGCCCTGAATAGTTGTGCCCCCAGTCGCTGTGACCCCTGTAGCTTTGCCCCCAGTCGCTGTGCCCCCAGTAGTTGTGACCCCAGTCGCTGTGCCCCTTGTAGCTTTGCACCCAATAGCTGTGCCCCCTAGCTGTGCCCCGAGTAGTTGTGCCCCCAGTCGCTGTGCCCCCAGTCGCTGTGCCCCCTGTAGCTTTGCCCCCAGTAGCTGTGACCCCAGTCGCTGTGCACCCTGTAGCTTTGCCCCCAGTAGCTGTGCCCCCAGTAGCTGTGACCCCTGTAATTGTGCCCCCAGTTGCTGTGCCCCTTGTAGTTGTGCCCCCCAGTTGCTGTGCTCCTTGTAGTTGTGACCCACAGTTGCTGTGCCCCTTGTAGTTGTGACCCACAGTTGCTGTGCCCCTTGTAGTTGTGCCCCCCAGTTGCTGTGCCCCTTGTAGTTGTGCCCCTGTTGCTGTGCCCCTTATAGTTGTGCCCCTGTTGCTGTGCCCCTTGTAGTTGTGCCCCTTGTAGTTGTGCCCCTTTTGCTGTGCCCCTTGTAGTTGTGCCCCTTGTAGTTGTGCCCCCCAGTTGCTGTGCCCCTTGTAGTTGTGCCCCTTTTGCTGTGCCCCTGTTGCTGTGCCCCTTATAGTTGTGCCCCTGTTGCTGTGCCCCTTGTAGTTGTGCCCCTTTTGCTGTGCCCCTTGTAGTTGTGCCCCTTTTGCTGTGCCCCTTATAGTTGTGCCCCTTGTAGTTGTGCCCCTTTTGCTGTGCCCCTTATAGTTGTGCCCCTTGTAGTCAGGGCCGGCGCTTCCATTAGGCAGCTTTAGGCAGCTGCCTATGGGCGCCGGGACCTGAGGGGGCGGTACGCTGAGGCTGTCAGGAGCATTTTGGTCATTTTGACAGTAAGCCGCCCCCTCCCTCTCCCCCCACTCGGCCCTGTAGCCATGCAATAGCAGCAGCAGGGCACCCGGCGGCATGGACACACATAGCAGCGCTGCGGGTAATCCTGAAACGCTGCTAAGCTGACTGACAGGCAGTTGATGCACTACCCACGTCCCGGGATCCACCAGTGATTCTTTTTTAATTCACCACCGCACCGCTGTGCAAGGGAGCAGAGAGGTGGTTTCCCCCTCGCCCGGTCCTGTGTCCCCTCTCTGCAGGGCCGGCTCAATGCTGCTTGATGCTTTTTTGTTTTTGTTTTAAAGGGGCGTGGCCGCACCTCCGTGATTAGGCCACGCCCCCCCAAGTATGCCAGGTCCTCGACGGTCTGTCTGTGGCTCTGCTGCCTGGCATGCCTGCTCTTTCAGAGACTGGCTCTTGTGACTTAAGCTGGAGGTAACTACTGTGGTAGAGTATCTGTGTGTCTCAGTATGAGTGTCTGAGTGTCTGTGTGTGTGTGTGTGTGTGTGTGTGTGTGTGTGTCTCAATATCAGTGTGTGTGTCTGTGTGTGTCTCAATATCAGTGTGTGTGTGTGTGTGTGTCTCAGCATCACTGTGTGTCTCAGTATGTGTGTGTATGTGTGTGTCTCAATATTAGTGTGTGTGTCTCCAGTATGAGTGTGTGTGTGTGTGTGTGTGTGTCTCAGCATCACTGTGTGTGTCTCAGTATGAGTGTGTGTGTGTGTGTGTGTGTGTGTGTGTGTGTGTTCCTCTACCTCAGTATGAGTGTCAGTGTGTGTCAGTATGAGTGTCAGTGTGTGTGTGTCTCAGTATCAGTGTGTGTGTGTGTGTGTGTGTGTGTGTGTGTGTGTGTGTGTGTGTGTGTGACTCTGCCTCAGTATGAGTGTCAGTGTGTGTGTGTCAGTATGAGTGTATGTGTGCCTCTGCCTCAGTATGAGTGTCAGTGTGTGTGTCTCAGTATCACTGTGTGTGTGTGTGTGTGTGTGTGTGTGTGTGTGTGTGTGTGTGTGTGTGTGTGTGTGTGCCTCTACCTTAGTATGAGTATCAGAGTGTGTGTCAGTATGAGTGTATGTGTGCCTCTGCCTCAGTATGAGTGTCAGTGTGTGTGTCTCAGTATCACTGTGTGTGTGTGTGTGTGTGTGTGTGTGTGTGTGTGTGTGTGTGTGTGTGTGCCTCTACCTTAGTATGAGTGTCAGAGTGTGTGTGTCTCTCAGTGAGTGTGTGAGACACATACTGACACTCATACTGAGGCAGAGGCACAGACTCTCTCCGTATGAGTCTGTGCCTCTGCCTCAGTATGAGTGTCAGTATGTGTCTCAGTATCAGAGTGTGTGTATGTGTCCCTCAGTATGAGTGTGTGTGTGTGTGTGTGTGTGTGTGTGTGTGTGTGTGTGTGCCTATGCCTCAATATAAGTGTCAGTGTGTGTCTCAGTATGAGTGTGTGTGCCTCAGTATGTGTGTGTGCCTCTGCCTCAGTATAAGTGTGTACCTCAGTATGAGTGTGTGTGTCTCAGTATGATGGTATGTGTGCCTCTGCCTCAGTATGAGTGTCAGTGTATGTGTGTGTGTATGTCTCGATATGAGTGTGTGTGTGTGTGTGTGTGTGTGTGTGTGTGTGTGTGTGCCTCTGCCTCAGTATGAGTGTCAGTGTATGTGTGTGTGTGTGTGTGTGTGTGTGTGTGTGTGTCTCAGTATGAGTGTGTGTGTGCCTTTGCCTCAGTATTGGTGTCAGCGGGTGCGTGTCTCAGTCTTAGTATGAGTGTATGTGTTCCTCTGCATCAGTATGAGTGTCAATGTGTGTGTGTCTCAGTATCACTGTGTGTATGTCTCAGTATGAGTGTGTGTGTGGGCCTCAGTGTGAGTGATTGTGTGTGTGTGTGTGTGTGTGTGTGTGTGTGTGTGTGTGTGTGTGTGTACTACAGGGCTCATTGTGATACATCCAGTACCTGTATTGCCATACCTCACACTCTGTTAGTTAAATAAGTTCCCTGCACACATACTGTATCACTAGAGGCCTGCAGTTGGGGAGAGTATAGGCAGATTCAGTGGCAGCACCGAGCAGCACTGACAAAAATTATTTGTCAGTTTGTCATGATCTATTTTTTTGCCATATATTAGTACTGAAATCTAACTGCACACACTAAAAACGTGCTGCCCGACAACGCTCAGAATCCCAATGCCGGAATCCCAAGAGTCAACATACCGAATGTAAGTATGCTGGGGAGGGTTTCAGTTAGGCTGTGGGGGCTATGGGGAGGGGGATAGGGTTAGGAACCAGGGGAGGTTTAGGGTTAGGTTGTAGGAAAGGAGGGTTAGGCTGCATGTAGGGGAGGGTAGAGGGTTAGCATACTTTCCTACAAGGTGTTGGGATTATAAGCAGCAGGATGCTGCTGTCATTCTTCTGACTACTGGCATCCTAAGTGCCAGGATCCCTTTCCCAACCTGCTGTATTGTGTATTCTCCATACAGCCTGCAACATTTTTTATACGTTATAATCCAATCGTTGGGTCAGTGGCATAGGGTAAGCATTACTGCCTCACAGCACTCAGGTCATGAGTTCAATTCCTGGTCATGGCCTGTCTGTGTGGAGTGTGCATGTTCTTTTTATGTTTGTGTGGGTTTCCTCTGGGTATTCCTGTTTCCTCCCAGTCTCCCACACTCCAAAAACATATGTGAAGGTTATGTGGATATGTGTGTGTGTGTGTGTGTGTGTGTGTTTGCATTTTAGGGACTATCACTCCCATTCCAGTGGAACAGGGAGTGATATGAATTCTGATGTTATGTGTACAGCGCTGTGCAAATTAGTGGCACTATATAAGTAAACAATAATAATAATTTTGATACTTTAAGATAGGGCCTTGCGCATACGTTGGAGAAGCCATCACATTTCCCCTTTGTACTTAGCAGGAGCACATTAATTTGCTGTTCTGTCAGTAATAAAGGGGTAGATGCTAATTATGTACTGGGGAGCATAGGGTTTTTTTTTCCTGTCAGGGCAAATGTGTGTGTTTTTTTTACCCTGTGGAAGCCAAAGTGTTTTTTTCTTTTTTCCTGAAAGGGGCC
Source organism: Pseudophryne corroboree (assembly GCF_028390025.1). NCBI lineage: Eukaryota > Metazoa > Chordata > Amphibia > Anura > Myobatrachidae > Pseudophryne > Pseudophryne corroboree. The sequence continues at coordinate 537,389,432 of NC_086445.1, forward strand.
AATGTGTTTGTCATTATTTTTCCTGTGGATGCCAATGTGTTTTTTTTTATTTCTTGTGTTGGCCAATGGGGAGGGGCGTGGAGGGGGAGGGAGGCTGAAGTTTTAACTAGGGTGCTGAGAAATCTTGCACCGGCCCTGCTTGTAGTTGTGCCCCTTTTGCTGTGCCCCTTATAGTTGTGCCCCTGTGTCTGTGCCCCTTGTAGTTGTGCCCCTTTTGCTGTGCCCCTTATAGTTGTGCCACTTATAGTTGTGCCCCTTTTGCTGTGCCCCTTATAGTTGTGCCCCTTTTGCGGTGCCCCTTATAGTTGTGCCCCTTTTGCTGTGCCCCTTATAGTTGTGCCCCTTATAGTTGTGCCCCTTTTGCTGTGCTCCTTATAGTTGTGCCCCTTTTGCTGTGCCCCTTATAGTTGTGCCCCTTTTGCTCTGCCCCTTATAGTTGTGCCTCATTTGCTGTGCCCCTTATAGTTGTGCCCCTTTTGCTGTGCCCCTTATAGTTGTGCCTCTTTTGCTGTGCCCCTTATAGTTGTGCCCCTTTTGCTGTGCCCCTGTTGCTCTGCCCCTTATAGTTGTGCCCCTGTTGCTGTGCCCCTTGTTGTTGTGCCCCCCAGTTGCTGAACCCCTGTTGCTCTGCCCCCAACACACACATAAAAAAAAACAAAAAAACACACACACATACTTACCGCTCCAGCAGCGCAGCTCCATTAGCGCTGTCCTCCGTCTCCGTCCGCCGGCTCGTCTCTGCTGTACACACAGCCCACGGCGCCCACTGCAGCCGGGAAGGGGGCTCGCTAGTGATTGGACAGCGGATCCAGCACTGGATCCGCTGGGCCAATCACATCTGGGGCACTCACAGGGGCGTGCATTCATCGGGGCTGAATGCACGCCCCTGTCATTGCGGCACCAGTATAGGTGCCGCTTCCCCATTCATTTTCAATGGGCTTTCACAGCCCATTGATGCGCCCCGCCCCCTGCCCGCCCCCCGCTGCCCGGAGTTTTAGTGTTAGCAGCGGGAGGCACCTCTCCCGCTGCCTCCCACCCTCACAAGCAGCCACAGGGGGGGGAATTATTAAAATAATGAAAAAAGATATTTATAACAGACTGTGTTATAAATATCTTCTTTTTATTATTTTAATCATTATGACAGGGGAGGCACTGCCTCCCCTGCCTCCCCTGACTGCACGTCCCTGGTGCTAGGCCACCAATTTTCCGTACCCGTGTCCTCCTTTTTGGGATGCCTGATGATGTAGTGTTGCGCAGATACAGACTGCTACCTCATCTAATCCAAGACACTCTCTCCATAATAGAGAGTGATCTAGAACAATCCATTAGGTATCCTACAGCAATACCAGCATTGACAGAATTCCTTGCTGTGTTACATTTTTTGGCCACTGGTTCATACCAGCATGTCGTAGGAGATCTGGTTGGCATGTCGCAGGGCCAGTTCAGTAAGGTCCTGCGGCGTGTCAGCCAAGCTTTCCTAACCCGAGTGAAGCAATTTATCTCAATGCCTTTGGATGTTGGTGCCCTGGCTGTGGTGAAGCGGCAATTTCAGGAAGGTGGTAGTCGCTTCCCACACATTATTGGGGTTGTGGATGGGACACATGTAGCTATTGTTGCGCCAAGACATAATGAAGAAAGTTATAGAAACAGGAAACTGTTTCATTCTCTGAATGTAATGGTTGTTTGTGGCCCATCCCTCCAGATCCTGTCCCTGAATGCTAAGTTCCCTGGGAACTCCCATGATTCCCATGTCATTAGACAATCAGGGATATGGCAAAGATTAAGAACGATGGAAGGCCAAGACATGTGGCTATTGGGTGAGTTTGGTATTTTTCATTATTTGAGCAGTCATATTTTTGGTATTTCATTATTTAATGTATTTTATTTCCTTTTTCTATTTTCATCTTATCAAACAGGAGACCGTGGATATCCTTGCACCCCCTGGCTCATGACTCCTTACAGTAAACCCAGGCCAGGACCACAGACGACATTTAACTCCGCGCTTAATGCCACTAGACAGCTGGTGGAGCGCACGATTGGTGTTCTTAAAGGGCGTTTTCGTGTGCTCCACCGCACTGGTGGTGACATCATGTATTCGCCGGAGATGGTAAGTAAAATTGTGGTCTTGTGCCCTACCCTACATAACATCGCTGTAAGGAGTCACGTAGAGCTTCCCCAAACGGAGGAATTGCCGGATGAGGAGCCAGGGGTTGGCCGGACATTCGGTGGGGGGAGTGTGTACCACTGGGGGAATGCAGTAAAGGCTAGAATTGTCCGGGATTATTTCAGGTTTTTTTTTTTTTTATTTAGTTTTGTCTCCCAAAACTGTATGTATTTGTTTATTAATTTTGGACTGATGTCATTTAGGTAGCTTGGTAAATTTCAGAGTGTGTTGGTTTTGTTTTGTGAATCTTTATTATTGTTTCAGTACATAATTAATCTGTAATGTTCTCCTTATCATGTTTTTTGTGTAATATTGTTGTTTACACTTTTTTTTTTAATTTTAAAATTTATAATTAATAATATTTGGGTTAATTGTGTTATTAACCATCATGTTTATATTTTTTATTTTTATGTTTGGCTTGTGCATCTGTTTATAATAAAAATGACACAACATCTTTTCCTAACTTTCGAAAACTTTGTGACTTTGTGTAGCTGATTGTTCCAGCAAAATGTGGTGAGTACACAGATTGTAACACTTTTTTTGTTATTTTTTATTTTTTTGTGGCTTTTTGTGTTCTCTCTCTCTCTCCCACTCTCTCTCTCTCTCTCTCTCTCTCTATATATATATATATATATATATATATATATTTTTTTTTTGTTATTTTAAATATATATATATATATATATATATATATATAAAAAAATTTAAATAAAAAAAAAATATATATATATATATATATATATAGAGAGAGAGAGAGAGACGTATACTGTATGTTTATGATTTCCATAAAAAAATTACTGGTATATGTGTGTGTATGTATCTATATAACTATCTAGAGACATATTTCTAAATATTGTCATTTTTTTGGATTTTCTTTTATCCTACAAACCTACAATGCTAGTAATTTCTAATCCTGTATTTGGAATACAAATTTGCAACAATAAGTGTGTGTGTGTGTGTGTGTGTGTGTGTGTGTGTGTGTGTGTGTGTGTGTGTATCTGAGTGTGTGTGTGAGTGTGATTGTGAGTGAGTTTGTGTGTGTATGTATGTTTTTTTTTATTATTATTATTTTTTCGCGGGTGCGAATTTCCGCTGATGCAAAAATGTACACAGTGTCCTGCACATTAATGTACACATATCAATAAAGTTTAATACAGATGACACCATACAATTTCAACCAATAAAATTGCACCCCACACACTATAAATATATGCCGATGTATGGAAAACGGCATTGGCGCCATGCGCGCAGCTGCCTTTTCACGCCGGGAGCTGCGCATGCTAATCTCCATCAAGGACCGCCGCGTAGGCCGCGCAGGTCCCTTTATCCCTAATAGGGTTAAGCGCAAGGCCTACGCAGAGGTCCGCCGCATACTGCGCTCAAACACCCGGACACACCGCAGCATTATACAGCTTGAAAGGCAGTGGAGTGACCTCCGCCGTCGCACGCCGGAGCTGTTGGCGGAGCTGCGCCAACAGATTCGCATACGCCGTAGACGCAGTAAATTGAACACATTACATAAAATATGAATATTACACTGAGATTATTTGCAGCATTTTTTCTCTAACGTCCTAAGTGGATGCTGGGGACTCCGTAAGGACCATGGGGATTAGCGGCTCCGCAGGAGACTGGGCACAACTAAAGAAAGCTTTAGGACTACCTGGTGTGCACTGGCTCCTCCCACTAAGACCCTCCTCCAGACCTCAGTTAGATTCTTGTGCCCGGCTGAGCTGGATGCACACTAGGGGCTCTCCTGAGCTCCTAGAAAGAAAGTATAATTAGGTTTTTTATTTTACAGTGAGATCTGCTGGCAACAGACTCACTGCAGCGAGGGACTAAGGGGAGAAGAAGCGAACCTACCTAACAGGTGGTAGTTTGGGCTTCTTAGGCTACTGGACACCATTAGCTCCAGAGGGTTCGACCGCAGGACCCGACCTTGGTGTTCGTTCCCGGAGCCGCGCCGCCGTCCCCCTTACATAGCCAGAAGCATGAAGAGTCCGGAAAATCGGCGGCAGAAGACTTCGGTCTTCACCAAGGTAGCGCACAGCACTGCAGCTGTGCGCCATTGCTCCTCATGTACACCTCACACTCCGGTCACTGATGGGTGCAGGGCGCTGGGGGGGGGGCGCCCTGAGGGCAATATATGACACCTTGGCTGGCAAATCTACATCATATATAGTCCTAGAGGCTATATAGATGTAAAATTATCCCTGCCAGTATTCCAGAAAAAGCGGGAGAAAGTCAGTTGGAAAAGGGGCGGGGCTTCTCCCTCAGCACACTGGCACAGCTCCCCAGGAAGACAGCTCCCCAGGCTCTCCCCTGTAGTTTTCAGGCTCAAAGGGTTAAAAAGAGAGGGGGGGGGGCACTAAATTTAGGCGCAATATATGTATACAAGCAGCTATTTGGGGAAAAATCACTCAGTTATAGTGTTAATCCCTTCATTATATAGCGCTCTGGTGTGTGCTGGCATACTCTCTCTCTGTCTCCCCAAAGGACTTTGTGGGGTCCTGTCCTCAGTCAGAGCATTCCCTGTGTGTGTGCGGTGTGTCGGTACGGCTGTGTCGACATGTTGGATGAGGAAGGTTACGTGGAGGCGGAGCAGAGGCCGATAAATGGGATGTCGCCCCCTGTGGGGCCGACACCAGAGTGGATGGATAGGTGGAAGGTATTAACCGACAGTGTCAACTCCTTACATAAAAGGCTGGATGACGTAACAGCTGTGGGACAGCCGGCTTCTCAGCCCGCGCCTGCCCAGGCGTCTCAAAGGCCATCAGGGGCTCAAAAAAAAAAAAAAAAGGAATGAAGTGGGTAAAGAAGCGTGGTTTCCCCCGATAAGAAACTGGTAATTTCTAAAAAGTTACTGATGGCGTACCCTTTCCCGCCAGAGGATAGGTCACGTTGGGAGATGTCCCTTAGGGTGGATAAGGCGCTCACACGTTTGTCAAAAGGTGGCACTGCCGTCTTAGGATACGGCCACCTTGAAGGAACCTGCTGATAAAAAGCAGGAGGCGATCCTGAAGTCTGTATTTACACACTCAGGTTATATACTGAAACCTGCAATTGCCTCAGCATAAATAGTGCTGCTGCAGCGTGGTCTGATACCCTGTCAGATAATATTAATACGCTAAGACAGGGATAATATTTTGCTAACATTGAGCATATTTAAGACGTTGTCTTATATATAAAGGATGCACAGAGGGATATTTGCCGGCTGGCATCCAGAATTAATGCAATGTCCATTCTGCCAGGAGGGTATTAGAAACCCGGCAGTGGACAGGTGATGCTGCATTTAAAAGGCACATGGAGATTCTGCCTTATAAGGGTGAGGAATTGTTTGGGGATGGTCTCTGGGACCTCGTATCCACAGCAACAGCTGGGAAGAAAAATTTTTACCTCAGGTTTCCTCACAAAAGCCTAAGAAAGCACCGTATTTTCAGGTACAGTCCTTTCGGCTTAAGAAAAGCAAGCGGGTCAAAGGCGCTTCCTTTCTGCACAGAGACAAGGGAAGAAGGAAAAAGCTGCACCAGTCAGCCAGTTCCCAGGATCAAATATCTTCCCTCGCTTCCTCTGAGTCCACCGCATGACGCTGGGGCTCCACAGGTCCAAGTCCAAGGAGTTGGCGTCTCTAGACGGAGACCTCCTAATACAAATACAGGTATCGGTGCTTCAATGCACGCGAGCCTTGGGAAAGATGGTAGCTTCTTACGAAGAATTTCCATTCGCCAAGTCCCATGCAAGGATCTTCCAGTGGGATCTGTTGGACAAGTGGTCCGGGTCGCATCCTCAGATGCATCGGCGGATAACCCTGTCTTCAAGGGCCAGGGTGTCGCTGTGGTGGTGACTGCAGAGTGCTCATCTTCTAGGGGGCCGCAGATCCGGCACACAGGACTGGGTCCTGGTGACCACGGATGCCAGCCTTCAAGGCTGCGGGGCAGTCACACAGGGAAGAAACTTCCAAGGCCTATGGAAAAGTCAGGAGACTTCCCTACACATAAATGTTCCGGAACTATGGGCCATTTACAATGCCCTAAGTCAGGCTAGACCCTGCTTCAACACCGGACGGTGCTGATCCAGTCAGACAACATCACGGCGGTCGCTCATGTAAACCGACAGGGCGGCACAAGAAGCAGGATGGCGATGGCAGAAGCCACAAGGATTCTCCGATGGGCGGAAAATCATGTGTTAGCACTGTCAGCAGTGTTCATTCCCGGAGTGGACATCTGAGAAGCAGACTTTCTCAGCAGACACAACCTCCACCCGGGAGAGTGGGGACTTCATCCAGAAGTCTTCCAAATGATTGTACACCGTGGGGAAAGGCCACAGGTGGACAGGATGGCGTCCCGCCTCAACAAAAAGCTACAAAGATATTGCGCCAGGTCAAGGGACCCTCAGGCGATAGCTGTGGACGCTCTGGTAACACCGTGGGTGTACCAGTCGGTGTATGTGTTCCCTTCTCTGCCTCTCATACCCAGGGTAATGAGAATAATAAGAAGGAGAGGAGTAAGAACTATACTCATTGTTCCGGGTGGCCAAGAAGAGCTTGGTACCCAGAACTCCAAGAAATGATCTCAGAGGACCCATGGCCTCTGCCGCTCAGACAGGACCTGCTGCAGCAGGGGGCCTGTCTGTTCCAAGACGTACCGCGGCTGCGTTTGACGGCATGGCGGTTGAACGCCGGATCCTGAAGGAAAAAGGCATTCCGGAGGAAGTTATCCCTATGCTATTTAAAGCTAGGAAAGAAGTGAACGCAAACCATTATCACCGCATATGGCGGAAATATGTTGCATGCTGTGAGGCCAGTAAGGCCCCAAAGGAGGAATTTCAGCTAGGTCGATTTCTGCACTTCCTACAAGTCAGAGGTGACTATGGACCTAAAATTGGGTTCCATTAAGGTCCAGATTTCGGCTCTATCGATTTTCTTCCAAAATTGAACTGGCTTCACTGCCTGAAGTTCAGACTTTTGTTAAGGGAGTGCTGCATAGTCAGTGGCACCGTGGGATCTCAACGTAGTGTTGGATTTCCTGAAGTCGCATTGAGTTGAGCCACTTAAATCCGTGGAGCTACAATACCTCACGTGGAAAGTGGTCATGCTGTGGGCCTTGGCGTCGGCCAGGCGTGTATCAGAATTGGCGGCTTTGTCAAAAGCTCTTATCTGTATTTTATATGGATAAGGCGGAATTGAGGACTCGTTCCCAATTCCTTCCTAAGGTGGTAGCAGTTTTTCATGTGAACCAACCTATTGTGGTGCCTGCGGCTACTTGGGACTTGGAGGATTCCAAGTTTCTGGACGTAGTCAGGGCCCTGAAAAGTATATGTTTCCAGGACGGCTGGAGTCAGGAAAACTGACTCGCTATTTATCCTGTATGCACCCAACAAGCTGGGTGCTCCTGCTTCTAAGCAGACTATTGCTCGCTGGATCTGTAGCACGATTCAACTTGCACATTCTGCGGCTGGACTGCCGCACCCTAAATCTGTGAAAGCCCATTCCACGAGGAAAGTGGGCTCTTCTTGGGCGGCTGCCCGAGGGGTCTCGGCTTTACAAATTTGCCGAGCTGTTACTTGGTCGGGTTCAAACACTCTTGCAAGAGTCTACAAGTTTGATACCCTGGCTGAGGAGGACCTAGAGTTTGCTCATTCGGTGCTGCAGAGTCATCCGCACTCTCCCGCCCGTTTGGGAGCTTTGGTATAATCCCCATGGTCCTTACGGAGTCCCCAGCATCCACTTAGGACGTTAGAGAAAATAAGATTTTACTCACCGGTAAATCTATTTCTCGTAGTCCGTAGTGGATGCTGGGCGCCCATCCCAAGTGCGGATTGTCTGCAATACTTGTATATAGTTATTGCCTAACTAAAGGGTTATTGTTGAGCCATCTGTTGAGAGGCTCAGTTGTTATCATACTGTTAACTGGGTATAGTATCACGAGTTATACGGTGTGATTGGTGTGGCTGGTATGAGTCTTACTCGGGATTCAAAATCCTTCCTTATTGTGTCAGCTCTTCCGGGCACAGTATCCTAACTGAGGTCTGGAGGAGGGTCTTAGTGGGAGGAGCCAGTGCACACCAGGTAGTCCTAAAGCTTTCTTTAGTTGTGCCCAGTCTCCTGCGGAGCCGCTAATCCCCATGGTCCTTACGGAGTCCCCAGCATCCACTACGGACTACGAGAAATAGATTTACCGGTGAGTAAAATCTTATTTAAATTGTTGAAAATGCACATTTTCACTAAGAGGTGCTATAGTTATAAATTTAGCAGACTGTGTAATGACACTATTGTAGCACAAACCTTACACAAGTTTCTACATTGTGTGTGTTTATGGGTTGCAGTACTGAGTGTGTAGCAAAGTGCTTGTGAAAAGGTTAATGTTGTTGTACTGAGTTGGTACACAGGCTCTCGGCTGTACAAAATAACTTGATCTGTGTATTTAACATGGTAACTAACAATGTATTTTTGACATGAAGATTTTTTAACATTTAAAGCCACAGCCTAATTATTACATATGTCATTCTAGGGCAAGCACAACGGCGAGCAGCGGCTGCAAGGTGGCGAATTCAAGGGCCAGGCCAAACCCCTTCTCCGCCCCCCTCCCCTTCTGTGGACCACTCCCCCTCTCCGCCCCCCTCCCCCTCCTCCCCCTCTCTTTTCCAATCCCCCTCTCCGGCCCACTCCCCCTCTCCGCCCCCCTCCCCCTCCTCCCCCTCTCTTTTCCAATCCCCCTCTCCGGCCCAATCCCCCTCTCCGGACCCCTCTCCCTCTCTTTCCCAATTCCCCTCTCTGGCCCACTCCCCCTCTCTTTCCCAATCCTCCTCTCCGGCCCACTACCCCTCTCCGCCCCCCTCCCCCTCTCCAGCCCAATCCTCCTCTCCGGCCCCCTCCCCCTCTCTTTCCCAATCCCCCTCTCTGGCACACTCCCTCTCTCCGCCCCCCTCCCCCTCTCTTTCCCAATCCCCCTCTCCAGCCCACTCCCCCTCTCCGGCCCCCTACCCCTCTCTTTCCCAATCCCCCTCTCCGGCCCACTCCCCCTCTCTTTCCCAATCCACCTCTCTGCCCCCCTCCTCCTCTGTGGCCCAAACCACCTCTCCGCCACCCTCCCCCTCTCTTTCCCAAGTCATCTCTCTGCCCCCTCCCCCTCTGTGGCCCAACCCCCCTCTCCACCACCCTCACCCTCTCAATCTGACCCACCCTCTGTAAGCTCCTCCCCCTTCCATCCTCTTTCACAAATCCACCCTCCTTCCTCCATCCTGCCTCCTTCCCCCATCCAGCCGCCATCCCCCATCCATCCAACGTCCCCCATCCAGCCGACATCCCCCAGCCAGCCAACATCTCCCATCCAGCCGACATCCCCCATCCAGCCAACATCTCCGCCATCGGAATGGGCAGCAGAGGCCCCGGAGCCACTTGAGGGAGGTGGGCAAGTGGCAGAGGACAGTAAGTTCACACACATTGACATTTCTTTTTGAAACTTATTTAACGTCACATTCTAATAAATGCAGTGTTGTACTGTGGCTAATCTTTTGGCAAGGTTAAATGCTTGTCTTCTTCATCATGGTATGGATGATGCATTAACATTTGTGTGAGGAACATTAGATGTACAGTGTCTACGTCTGCAATGTTGAGGATGCCCACTCTAGGTCGACAATCATTATGTCGACAGGGTTGCCTGCACAACAGGGTTTGTATGTGATACATTATATGCAAAACAGTTAGACCTGAGTGGAGTTTAGTTTGTGGTTTAACTTTTACACTTGTGCCTGGGTATTCCAATATTTGCACATTGAAGTTGCAGGCTTCACTTTGTTAGGCAGGCTAAGGACACAGTGATTTGTGTTGTAAAAGTTACACTCCTACAATTTAGGATTTATACATTTTGAAAGCTGTTAGACCTTATGTAGTAAGGCAGGCTTTCAGGGAGTGTGGGCATGCTAGGATATGTTGTCCTTCTGAAGATGTTGATATGCAGAGTGATGATTTAGGGACAAACCCAAAAAAGATAAGTCTGCTTCACTCCAGATGTGAAGTAATCCCAGCATGGTGTTACATTTACTAAGATGGTAGTTCTATTTAAGATGGGATGTTGACCATAGCAACCAAGCAGATTCTACTTCTAATTTTTTTTCACATCTTCTACAAGATAATATGTTTAATGTTATTGGTTGCTATGGGCACGACCCATCTTAAATAGAACTCACATATTAGTAAATGTACCCCATGGTGTGGTACACTTTCTTAAAAATATTAATAAAAAAAAAAAAAAACATTGCTGAGCAGGCTTGTGTGTTTTTCTGCTACTGTTTTCTCATTGAAACATCCATGATGTAGTCACTTTGCCATTAAAGCAGGCATGTCAAAACTTCGGCCCTCCAGCTGTTGAGAAAGTACACATCCCAGCATGCCCTGAAACAGCTTTAGCATTCTCTGACTGCAAAAATGTGTCAAGGCATGCTGGTATATGTAGTTTCACAACAGCTGGAGGGCCACAGTTTGGACATGCCTGCATTAAAGTGTGCTTTGTGCCTTGCTTGTATAATAGGTAATGTGAGTAAGTTAGTAATGTTTTCTTTGCCTCTTCATTTCAGATGTGGCAGTTGGAGATCCCAGCAGTTTGCCTGCTATTGTTTCCCGGCTTTAAGGGAACCTGAGGGCCGTGATTGTGGACCTAGAAAATTTGGATAGATTTTTCTAAGTTGGATTTTTATTTTAGTATTTACATTAGTTGTTTAAAAATAAATAAATAAATACATTTTTTTTAAGTTAAGCGGGTGTTGTGTTTATTAATGCTATTTAGGAAAAGCAGGTTTGCATGCATAAATTGGTGACCTAACACACTTCACACATCTTATTTTAGAATAGTTAATTAAAATTACACAAACAGAAAACAAAAACAAAAAAAGTTAGGAGCTTATTGTTTAAAAAAACATGTTAACACATTTATTCACACACTACACCTCTACACAAAAAAAAAAGACCAGGCACATTTACCACATCTATATTTTTAATTTCTTATTTTAAATGTTGATGTACAATTATGCCTACAAAGTGTTATTCAGGTGTTCTTTGAAGACTTAATTGGTCATGACCATTATCATTCATTACACTAATTGGATTCGTAATTGAGGAAGGCTTGTGGAGTTTGAACTGAAAGGTGTAATTTAACTTAAAAAAAATAAGAATTTACTCACCGGTAATTCTATTTCTCGTAGTCCGTAGTGGATGCTGGGTACTCCGTAAGGACCATGGGGTATAGACGGGCTCCGCAGGAGACTGGGCACTCTTTAAAGAAAGATTAGGTACTATATCTGGTGTGCACTGGCTCCTCCCTCTATGCCCCTCCTCCAGACCTCAGTTAGGGAAACTGTGCCCGGAAGAGCTGACATTACTAGGAAAGGATTTGGAATCCAGGGTAAGACTCATACCAGCCACACCAATCACACCGTACAACTCGTGATAACTATACCCAGTTAACAGTATGAACAATAACTGAGCCTCTCTCAACAGATGGCTCATACAATAACCCTTTAGTTAAGCAATAACTATATACATGTATTGCAGAGAGTCCGCACTTGGGACGGGCTCCCAGCATCCACTACGGACTACGAGAAATAGAATTACCGGTGAGTAAATTCTTATTTTCTCTGACGTCCTAGTGGATGCTGGGTACTCCGTAAGGACCATGGGGATTATACCAAAGCTCCCAAACGGGCGGGAGAGTGCGGATGACTCTGCAGCACCGAATGAGCAAACTCAAGGTCCTCCTCAGCCAGGGTATCAAACTTGTAGAATTTTGCAAAAGTGTTTGAACCCGACCAAGTAGCAGCTCGGCAAAGTTGTAAAGCCGAGACCCCTCGGGCAGCCGCCCAAGAAGAGCCCACCTTCCTTGTGGAATGGGCTTTTACTGATTTAAGATGTGGCAGTCCAGCCGCAGAATGTGCAAGCTGAATCGTGCTACAGATCCAGCGAGCAATAGTCTGCTTTGAAGCAGGAGCACCCAGCTTGTTGGGTGCATGCAGGATAAATAGCGAGTCAGTTTTTCTGACTCTAGCCGTCCTGGAAACATAAAGTTTCAGGGCCCGGACTACGTCCAGCAACTTGGAATCCTCCAAGTAGCCGCAGGCACCACAATAGGTTGGTTCAAATGAAACGATGATACCACCTTAGGGAGAAATTGGGGACGAGTCCTCCATTCTGCCCTTTCCATATGGAAGATCAGATATGGGCTTTTACATGACAAAGCCGCCAATTCTGACACACGCCTAGTCCAAGCTAAGGCCAAAAGCATGACCACTTTCCACGTGAGATATTTTAGCTCCACGGTCTTAAGTGGCTCAAACCAGTGGGATTTTAGGAATCCAACACACGTTAAGATCCCAAGGTGCCACTGGATGCACAAAAGGGGCTGAATATGCAGCACCCCTGTAACAACGTCCGAACTTCAGGCAGTGAAGCCAGTTCTTTTTGAGAGAAAAAGGGATAGGGCCGAAATCTTGGCCTTTATGGATCCTAATTTTAGGCCCATAGTCACTCCTGACTGTAGGAAGTGCAGGAATCGACCCCCCTGGAATTCCTCTGTAGGGCCTTCCCGGCCACACACCAAGCAACCTATTTTTGCCATATACAGTGAAAAAGTCATGCTGTCACGTCTTTCCTAGCCTTTATCAGCGTAGGAATAACTGCATCCGGAATACCCTTTTCCGCTAGGATCCGGCGTTCAACCGCCATGCCGTCCAACGCAGCCGCGGTAAGTCTTGGATCAGACAGGGTCCCTGTTGCAACATGTCCTGACTGAGAGGCAGAGGCCATGGGTCCTCTGAGAGTATTTCTTGCAGTTCCGGGTACCGAGTCCTTCTTGGCCAATCCGGAGCAAAGAATATTGTTCACACTCCTCCGTTTATTACAATTCTCAGCCCTTGGGTCTGAGAGGAAGAGGAGGGAATATATAGACCGACTGGAACACCCACGGTGTTACTAGTGCGACCACAGCTATCGCCTGAGAGTCCCTTGACCCAGCGTAAAAACCTTTTTTATCTTTTTATTGAGGTGGGACGCCATGTAGTCCACCTGAGGCAATTTCCATCAATTTGCAAAACTGCGTGAAGACTTCCTGATGAAGTCACCACTTTCCCGGGTGGAGGTCGTGTCCACTCCCGGAATGAACACTGCTGACAGTGCGCTTACTTGATTCTCCGCCCAGCGAAGAATTCTGGTGGCTTCTACCCTCGCCACCCTGCTCCTTGTGCCGCCCTGGCGGTTCACACGAGCCCCTGCGGTCTGACTGGATCAGAACCGGTTGCTCACGAAGCAGGAACTCTGCTTGACTTAGGGCGTTGTATATGGCCCTTAGTTCCAGGATATTGATGTGAAGACAAGTCTGTTGGCTTGACCACAAACCTTGGAATTTTCTTCCCTGTGTAACCGCCCCCCACCCTCGGAGGCTTGCATCCGTGGTCACCAGGACCCAGTCCTGAATGCCATATCTGCGGCCCACGAGAAGGTGAGCACTCCGCAGCCACCACAGGAGAGACACCCTGGCCCTGGGGGATAGGGTGATTAACCGATGCATCTGAAGATGTGATCCGGACCACTTGTCCAGTAAGTTCCATTGTCCTTGCATGGAACCAGCCGAAGGGGATGGCCTCGTATGATGCCATCATCCTTCCCAGGACTCGAGTGCAGTGATGCACTGACACCTGTTTTGGTTTTCAATAGATTCCTGACCAGTGTCATGAGCTCCTGAGCTCTCTCTATCGGGAGATAAGCCCTCTTCTGGTCTGTGTCTAGGATCATGCCTAGGCGAGGCAGATGAGCTGTAGGAACCAACTGCGACTTTGGAATATATAGAATCCAGTCGTGTTGCCGTTTCACTTCCAGAGAAGGTGATACGCTGTCCAGCAACTGCTCTCTTGATCTCACTTTTATGAGGAGATCATCCAAGTATGTGATAATAGTGACACCTTGCTTCCGCAGGAGCACCATCATATCCGCCATTACCTTGGTGAAATTGGTAATGACAATCCCGTAACGCAATTCTGAGGTACGCCTGATGAGGTGGATAAATGGGGACACGAAGGTATGCATCCCTTATGTCCCGATTCATTTCAGGCTTGCAATGACCGCTCTTAGCGATTCCATCTTGAACCTAGAGATGTGCACTTGAAATTTTTCGGGTTTTGTGTTTTGGTTTTGGGTTCGGTTCCGCGGCCGTGTTTTGGGTTCGACCGCGTTCTGGCAAAACCTCACCGAATTTTTTTTGTCGGATTCGGGTGTGTTTTGGATTCGGGTGTTTTTTTCAAAAAACCCTAAAAAACAGCTTAAATCATAGAATTTGGGGGTCATTTTGATCCCAAAGTATTATTAACCTCAAAAACCATAATTTCCACTCATTTTCAGTCTATTCTGAATACCTCACACCTCACAATATTATTTTTAGTCCTAAAATTTGCACCGAGGTAGCTGTGTGAGTAAGATAAGCGACCCTAGTGGCCGACACAAACACCGGGCCCATCTAGGAGTGGCACTGCAGTGTCACGCAGGATGGCCCTTCCAAAAAACACTCCCCAAACAGCACATGACGCAAAGAAAAAAAGAGGCGCAATGAGGTAGCTGTGTGAGTAAGATAAGCGACCCTAGTGGCCGACACAAACACCTGGCCCATCTAGGAGTGGCACTGCAGTGTCACGCAGGATGGCCCTTCCAAAAAACACTCCCCAAACAGCACATGACGCAAAGAAAAAAAGAGGCGCAATGAGGTAGCTGTGTGAGTAAGATAAGCGACCCTAGTGGCCGACACAAACACCGGGCCCATCTAGGAGTGGCACTGCAGTGTCACGCAGGATGGCCCTTCCAAAAAACACTCCCCAAACAGCACATGACGTACAGAAAAAAAGAGGCGCAATGAGGTAGCTTTGTGAGTAAGATAAGCGACCCTAGTGGCCGACACAAACACCGGGCCCATCTAGGAGTGGCACTGCAGTGTCACGCAGGATGGCCCTTCCAAAAAACACTCCCCAAACAGCACATGACGCAAAGAAAAAAAGAGGCGCAATGAGGTAGCTGTGTGAGTAAGATAAGCGACCCTAGTGGCCGACACAAACACCGGGCCCATCTAGGAGTGGCACTGCAGTGTCACGCAGGATGGCCCTTCCAAAAAACACTCCCCAAACAGCACATGACGCAAAGAAAAAAAGAGGCGCAATGAGGTAGCTGTGTGAGTAAGATAAGCGACCCTAGTGGCCGACACAAACACCGGGCCCATCTAGGAGTGGCACTGCAGTGTCACGCAGGATGGCCCTTCCAAAAAACACTCCCCAAACAGCACATGACGCAAAGAAAAAAAGAGGCGCAATGAGGTAGCTGTGTGAGTAAGATAAGCGACCCTAGTGGCCGACACAAACACCGGGCCCATCTAGGAGTGGCACTGCAGTGTCACGCAGGATGGCCCTTCCAAAAAACACTCCCCAAACAGCACATGACGCAAAGAAAAAAAGAGGCGCAATGAGGTAGCTGTGTGAGTAAGATAAGCGACCCTAGTGGCCGACACAAACACCTGGCCCATCTAGGAGTGGCACTGCAGTGTCACGCAGGATGGCCCTTCCAAAAAACACTCCCCAAACAGCACATGACGCAAAGAAAAAAAGAGGCGCAATGAGGTAGCTGTGTGAGTAAGATAAGCGACCCTAGTGGCCGACACAAACACCGGGCCCATCTAGGAGTGGCACTGCAGTGTCACGCAGGATGGCCCTTCCAAAAAACACTCCCCAAACAGCACATGACGTAAAGAAAAAAAGAGGCGCAATGAGGTAGCTTTGTGAGTAAGATAAGCGACCCTAGTGGCCGACACAAACACCGGGCCCATCTAGGAGTGGCACTGCAGTGTCACGCAGGATGGCCCTTCCAAAAAACACTCCCCAAACAGCACATGACGCAAAGAAAAAAAGAGGCGCAATGAGGTAGCTGTGTGAGTAAGATAAGCGACCCTAGTGGCCGACACAAACACCGGGCCCATCTAGGAGTGGCACTGCAGTGTCACGCAGGATGGCCCTTCCAAAAAACACTCCCCAAACAGCACATGACGCAAAGAAAAAAAGAGGCGCAATGAGGTAGCTGTGTGAGTAAGATAAGCGACCCTAGTGGCCGACACAAATACCGGGCCCATCTAGGAGTGGCACTGCAGTGTCACGCAGGATGGCCCTTCCAAAAAACACTCCCCAAACAGCACATGACGCAAAGAAAAAAAGAGGCGCAATGAGGTAGCTGTGTGAGTAAGATAAGCGACCCTAGTGGCCGACACAAACACCTGGCCCATCTAGGAGTGGCACTGCAGTGTCACGCAGGATGGCCCTTCCAAAAAACACTCCCCAAACAGCACATGACGCAAAGAAAAAAGAGGCGCAATGAGGTAGCTGTGTGAGTAAGATAAGCGACCCTAGTGGCCGACACAAACACCTGGCCCATCTAGGAGTGGCACTGCAGTGTCACGCAGGATGGCCCTTCCAAAAAACACTCCCCAAACAGCACATGACGCAAAGAAAAAAAGAGGCGCAATGAGGTAGCTGTGTGAGTAAGATAAGCGACCCTAGTGGCCGACACAAACACCTGGCCCATCTAGGAGTGGCACTGCAGTGTCACGCAGGATGGCCCTTCCAAAAAACACTCCCCAAACAACACATGACGCAAAGAAAAAAAGAGGCGCAATGAGGTAGCTGTGTGAGTAAGATAAGCGACCCTAGTGGCCGACACAAACACCTGGCCCATCTAGGAGTGGCACTGCAGTGTCACGCAGGATGGCCCTTCCAAAAAACACTCCCCAAACAGCACATGACGCAAAGAAAAATTAAAGAAAAAAGAGGTGCAAGATGGAATTGTCCTTGGGCCCTCCCACCCACCCTTATGTTGTATAAACAGGACATGCACACTTTAACCAACCCATCATTTCAGTGACAGGGTCTGCCACACGACTGTGACTGAAATGACGGGTTGGTTTGGACCCCCACCGAAAAAGAAGCAATTAATCTCTCCTTGCACAAACTGGCTCTACAGAGGCAAGATGTCCACCTCATCATCATCCTCCGATATATCACCGTGTACATCCCCCTCCTCACAGATTATCAATTCGTCCCCACTGGAATCCACCATCTCAGCTCCCTGTGTACTTTGTGGAGGCAATTGCTGCTGGTCAATGTCTCCACGGAGGAATTGATTATAATTCATTTTAATGAACATCATCTTCTCCACATTTTCTGGAAGTAACCTCGTACGCCGATTGCTGACAAGGTGAGCGGCGGCACTAAACACTCTTTCGGAGTACACACTTGTGGGAGGGCAACTTAGGTAGAATAAAGCCAGTTTGTGCAAGGGCCTCCAAATTGCCTCTTTTTCCTGCCAGTATAAGTACGGACTGTGTGACGTGCCTACTTGGATGCGGTCACTCATATAATCCTCCACCATTCTTTCAATGGGGAGAGAATCATATGCAGTGACAGTAGACGACATGTCCGTAATCGTTGACAGGTCCTTCAGTCCGGACCAGATGTCAGCATCAGCAGTCGCTCCAGACTGCCCTGCATCACCGCCAGCGGGTGGGCTCGGAATTCTTAGCCTTTTCCTCGCACCCCCAGTTGCGGGAGAATGTGAAGGAGGAGATGTTGACAGGTCGCGTTCCGCTTGACTTGACAATTTTCTCACCAGCAGGTCTTTGAACCCCAGCAGACTTGTGTCTGCCGGAAAGAGAGATCCAAGGTAGGTTTTAAATCTAGGATCGAGCACGGTGGCCAAAATGTAGTGCTCTGATTTCAACAGATTGACCACCCGTGAATCCTTGTTAAGCGAATTAAGGGCTCCATCCACAAGTCCCACATGCCTAGCGGAATCGCTCCGTGTTAGCTCCTCCTTCAATGTCTCCAGCTTCTTCTGCAAAAGCCTGATGAGGGGAATGACCTGACTCAGGCTGGCAGTGTCTGAACTGACTTCACGTGTGGCAAGTTCAAAGGGCAGCAGAACCTTGCACAACGTTGAAATCATTCTCCACTGCGCTTGAGACAGGTGCATTCCACCTCCTATATCGTGCTGAATTGTATAGGCTTGAATGGCCTTTTGCTGCTCCTCCAACCTCTGAAGCATATATAGGGTTGAATTCCACCTCGTTACCACTTCTTGCTTCAGATGATGGCAGGGCAGGTTCAGGCGTTTTTGGTGTTGCTCCAGTCTTCTGTACGTGGTGCCTGTACGCCGAAAGTGTCCCGCAATTCTTCTGGCCACCGACAGCATCTCTTGCACGCCCCTGTCGTTTTTAAAAAAATTCTGCACCACCAAATTCAAGGTATGTGCAAAACATGGGACGTGCTGGAATTTGCCCAGATTTAATGCACACACAATATTGCTGGCGTTGTCCGATGCCACAAATCCACAGGAGAGTCCAATTGGGGTAAGCCATTCCGCGATGATCTTCCTCAGTTGCCGTAAGAGGTTTTCAGCTGTGTGCGTATTCTGGAAACCGGTGATACAAAGCGTAGCCTGCCTAGGAAAGAGTTGGCGTTTGCGAGATGCTGCTACTGGTGCCGCCGCTGCTGTTCTTGCGGCGGGAGTCCATACATCTACCCAGTGGGCTGTCACAGTCATATAGTCCTGACCCTGCCCTGCTCCACTTGTCCACATGTCCGTGGTTAAGTGGACATTGGGTACAGCTGCATTTTTTAGGACACTGGTGACTCTTTTTCTGAGGTCTGTGTACATTTTCGGTATCGCCTGCCTAGAGAAATGGAACCTAGATGGTATTTGGTACCGGGGACACAGTACCTCCAACAAGTCTCTAGTTGGCTCTGCAGTAATGATGGATACCGGAACCACGTTTCTCACCACCCAGGATGCCAAGGCCTCAGTTATCCGCTTTGCAGCAGGATGACTGCTGTGATATTTCATCTTCCTCGCAAAGGACTGTTGGACAGTCAATTGCTTGGTGGAAGTAGTAAAAGTGGTCTTACGATTTCCCCTCTGGGATGACCATCGACTCCCAGCAGCAACAACAGCAGCGCCAGCAGCAGTAGGCGTTACACGCAAGGATGCATCGGAGGAATCCCAGGCAGGAGAGGAATCGTCAGAATTGCCAGTGACATGGCCTGCAGGACTATTGGCATTCCTGGGGAAGGAGGAAATTGACACTGAGGGAGTTGGTGGGGTAGTTTGCGTGAGCTTGGTTACAAGAGGAAGGGATTTACTGGTCAGTGGACTGCTTCCGCTGTCGCCCAAAGTTTTTGAACTTGTCACTGACTTATTATGAATGCGCTGCAGGTGACGTATAAGGGAGGATGTTCCGAGGTGGTTAACGTCCTTACCCCTACTTATTACAGCTTGACAAAGGCAACACACGGCTTGACAAATGTTGTCCGCATTTCTGTTGAAATACTTCCACACCGAAGAGCTGATTGTTTTGGTATTTTCACCAGGCATGTCAACGGCCATATTCCTCCCACGGACAACAGGTGTCTCCCCGGGTGCCTGACTTAAACAAACCACCTCACCATCAGAATCCTCCTGGTCAATTTCCTCCCCAGCGCCAGCAACACCCATATCCTCCTCATACTGGTGTACTTCAACACTGACATCTTCAATCTGACTATCAGGAACTGGACTGCGGGTGCTCCTTCCAGCACTTGCAGGGGGTGTGCAAATGGTGGAAGGCGCATGCTCTTCACGTCCAGTGTTGGGAAGGTCAGGCATCGCAACCGACACAATTGGACTCTCCTTGTGGATTTGGGATTTCGAAGAACGCACAGTTCTTTGCGGTGCTTTTGCCAGCTTGAGTCTTTTCATTTTTCTAGCGAGAGGCTGAGTGCTTCCATCCTCATGTGAAGCTGAACCACTAGCCATGAATAGGCCAGGGCCTCAGCCGTTCCTTGCCACTCCGTGTGGTAAATGGCATATTGGCAAGTTTACGCTTTTCCTCCGACAATTTTATTTTAGATTTTGGAGTCCTTTTTTTACTGATATTTGGTGTTTTGGATTTTACATGCTCTGTACTATGACATTGGGCATCGGCCTTGGCAGACGACGTTGCTGGCATTTCATCGTCTCGGCCATGACTAGTGGCAGCAGCTTCAGCACGAGGTGGAAGTGGATCTTGATCTTTCCCTAATTTTGGAACCTCAACATTTTTGTTCTCCATATTTTAATAGGCACAACTAAAAGGCACCTCAGGTAAACAATGGAGATGGATGGATACTAGTATACTTATGGATGGACGAGCGACTGCCGACACAGAGGTAGCTACAGCCGTGGACTACCGTACTGTGTCTGCTGCTAATATAGACTGGATGATAATGAGATGAAATCAATATATATTATATCACACTAGTACTGCAGCCGGACAGGTAGATATATTTATTATGTAATGACTGATGACGGACCTGCTGGACACTGTCAGCTCAGCAGCACCGCAGACTGCTACAGTAAGCTACTATAGTAGTATGTATAAAGAAGAAAGAAAAAAAAAAAACCATGGGTAGGTGGTATACAATTATGGATGGACGAGCGACTGCCGACACAGAGGTAGCTACAGCCGTGGACTACCGTACTGTGTCTGCTGCTAATATAGACTGGATGATAATGAGATGAAATCAATATATATTATATCACACTAGTACTGCAGCCGGACAGGTAGATATATTTATTATGTAATGACTGATGACGGACCTGCTGGACACAGTCAGCTCAGCAGCACCGCAGACTGCTACAGTAAGCTACTATAGTAGTATGTATAAAGAAGAAAGAAAAAAAAAAAAACCACGGGTAGGTGGTATACAATTATGGATGGACGAGCGACTGCCGACACAGAGGTAGCTACAGCCGTGGACTACCGTACTGTGTCTGCTGCTAATATAGACTGGATGATAATGAGATGAAATCAATATATATTATATCACACTAGTACTGCAGCCGGACAGGTAGATATATTTATTATGTAATGACTGATGACGGACCTGCTGGACACTGTCAGCTCAGCAGCACCGCAGACTGCTACAGTAAGCTACTATAGTAGTATGTATAAAGAAGAAAGAAAAAAAAAAAAAACACGGGTAGGTGGTATACAATTATGGATGGACGAGCGACTGCCGACACAGAGGTAGCTACAGCCGTGGACTACCGTACTGTGTCTGCTGCTAATATAGACTGGATGATAATGAGATGAAATCAATATATATTATATCACACTAGTACTGCAGCCGGACAGGTAGATATATTTATTATGTAATGACTGATGACGGACCTGCTGGACACAGTCAGCTCAGCAGCACCGCAGACTGCTACAGTAAGCTACTATAGTAGTATGTATAAAGAAGAAAGAAAAAAAAAACCACGGGTAGGTGGTATACAATTATGGATGGACGAGCGACTGCCGACACAGAGGTAGCTACAGCCGTGGACTACCGTACTGTGTCTGCTGCTAATATAGACTGGATGATAATGAGATGAAATCAATATATATATATATATATATAATATCACTAGTACTGCAGCCGGACAGGTATATATATTTATTATGTAATGACTGATGACGGACCTGCTGGACACTGTCAGCTCAGCAGCACCGCAGACTGCTACAGTAAGCTACTATAGTAGTATGTATAAAGAAGAAAAAAAAAAAAAAACCACGGGTAGGTGGTATACAATTATGGATGGACGAGCGACTGCCGACACAGAGGTAGCTACAGCCGTGGACTACCGTACTGTGTCTGCTGCTAATATAGACTGGATGATAATGAGATGAAATCAATATATATATATATAATATCACTAGTACTGCAGCCGGACAGGTATATATATTTATTATGTAATGACTGATGACGGACCTGCTGGACACTGTCAGCTCAGCAGCACCGCAGACTGCTACAGTAAGCTACTATAGTAGTATGTATAAAGAAGAAAGAAAAAAAAAAAACCACGAGTAGGTGGTATACAATTATGGATGGACGAGCGACTGCCGACACAGAGGTAGCTACAGCCGTGGACTACCGTACTGTGGCCCTCATTCCGAGTCGTTCGCTCTGTATTTTTCATCGCATCGCAGTGAAATACCGCATAGTGCGCATGCGCAATATTCGCACTGCGACTGCGCCAAGTATCTTTGCTATGAAGATAGTATTTTTACTCACGGCTTTTTCATCGCTCCGGCGATCGTAATGTGATTGACAGGAAATGGGTGTTACTGGGCGGAAACACGGCGTTTTATGGGCGTGTGGCTGAAAACGCTACCGTTTCCGGAAAAAACGCAGGAGTGGCCGGAGAAACGGGGGAGTGGTTGGGCGAACGCTGGGTGTGTTTGTGACGTCAAACCAGGAACGACAAGCACTGAACTGATCGCACAGGCAGAGTAAGTGTGGAGCTACTCTAAAACTGCTAAGTAGTTTGTGATCGCATTATTGCGAATACATCGTTCGCAATTTTAAGATGCTAAGATACACTCCCAGTAGGCGGCGGCTTAGCGTGTGTAACTCTGCTAAATTCGCCTTGCGACCGATCAACTCGGAATGAGGGCCTGTGTCTGCTGCTAATATAGACTGGATGATAATGAGATGAAATCAATATATATATATATAATATCACTAGTACTGCAGCCGGACAGGTATATATATTTATTATGTAATGACTGATGACGGACCTGCTGGACACAGTCAGCTCAGCAGCACCGCAGACTGCTACAGTAAGCTACTATAGTAGTATGTATAAAGAAGAAAGAAAAAAAAAAACCACGGGTAGGTGGTATACAATATTATATATATATTATATACAATTATATATATATATATATATATTAAACTGGTGGTGACTGGTGGTCAGGTCACTGGTCACACTATCAGCAACTTGCAAGTAGTACTCCTAAGCAGACAATCACAATATATATTATACTGGTGGTCAGTGTGGTCACAATGGCAGTGTGGCACTCTGGCAGCAAAAGTGTGCACTGTACGTTATATGTACTCCTGAGTCCTGCTCTCAGACTCTAACTGCTCCCCACTGTCAGTGTCTCCCCCACAAGTCAGATAATATACAGTCACACTATCTATCACTTCAGCAAGTAACTAGTACTCCTCCTAATGCTCCCCAAAATTACTACTGTGTCTCTCTCTACTGTCTCACTCTCTTCTCTATAAACGGAGAGGACGCCAGCCATGTCCTCTCCCTATGAATCTCAATGCACGTGTGAAAATGGCGGCAACGCGCGGCTCCTTATATAGAATCCGAGTCTCGCGATAGAATCCGAGCCTCGCGAGAATCCGACAGCGGGATGATGACGTTTGGGCGCGCTCGGGTTAACCGAGCAAGGCGGGAAGATCCGAGTCGCTCGGACCCGTGTAAAAAAACATGAAGTTCGGGCGGGTTCGGATTCCGAGGAACCGAACCCGCTCATCTCTACTTGAACCTGAACCTTTTCAGGTATATGTTCAGGGATTTTAATTCAATATGGGTCTAACCGAACCGTCTGGTTTCGGGATTATAACATTGTCGAATAATAACACCCTCTTGTCAGGGGCGGAACTGTGGGAGGCAGTGGAGTCGGCTGCCGCCGGGCTCCTGACCGGCAGGGGGCACATTTCCTCCACTGTCTCCCGCTGCCTGATCGCCGCTGCTCAGCGGCGGAACTTGCGGGGCCCACAGCCGGCAGCAGTGTAATGAGTCACACTGACTCATTACACGCTGCGCTGCAGGCCTTAACACAGGAGGAAGCCGCCGGACGTGAGCGCACAGCGCCATCAAGTGAGAAGGGTGAGCTCATCACCCTTCATCTCGGCACCGCGCTGCTGCAGCTTCCTCCAGACTCCTGGTCTCTGCCACCGCTGCATGCTGGGAGAAGGGGGAGGAAGGAGAGACAGTCACGGCAGCAGTGTGTGTGGAGAGTGAGGACTGGGAGACATCAGCTCAGCCGCAGTGAGGAGCCTTACAGGAGCCAGGAGGTGAAAAGTATGTTGTACACACATGCAAATGCTGGCTGTGTGTGTATGTATTTAGCTGTGTGTGTTTTGCTATGGGTGTATGTGTTTTGCTAGGGATGTATGTGTGTGGTTTTGCTATGGGGGTGTGTATGTATTTTGCTATTGGTGTATGTATACTGTATTTTTTTGCTATGGGTGTGTATGTATATGTGTGTTTAGTAGTGTGTGTGTGTGTGTGTGTGTGTTTGTATGTATGTTTTTGCTATGGATGTGTGTGTGTATATGTATTTTGCTGTGTGTGTGTTTACTATGTGTGTGTATATACAGTATACTGTATATCCATATCTACAGATGTAGCCACACTCATGACTAGTGTTCCCATGTCTATGAAATGTGTATACACTATAGAGAGAACGTTGGCTGCAACTTAGCGCAGCACAGCGTTCACTGCAGCTTGTCGCAATACGTATTCCCATACCAACGCATCACGGCAAAAATTAGGCTGGCTACATCTGTTTCTATCTAGCTCACATTCCTCGTAGTTAATCTTGGTGTGCACATCAGTTAGACACTGGCGTAACGTGTATAAGGCTCCCAACTGTGTGACGTAACGTGTATAAGGCTCTCTCATGTGTGGCGTAACGTGTATAATGCTCTCTACAGTGTGACGTAACGTGTATAAGAATCTCTACTGTGTGACGTAACGTGTATAAGGATCTCTACTGTGTGACGTAACGTGTATAAGGATCTCTACTGTGTGACGTAACGTGTATAAGGATCTCTACTGTGTGACGTAACGTGTATAAGGCTCTCTCATGTGTGGCGTAACGTGTATAATGCTCTCTACTGTGTGACGTAACGTGTATAAGGATCTCTACTGTGTGACGTAACGTGTATAAGAATCTCTACTGTGTGACGTAACGTGTATAAGGATCTCTGCTGTGTTATGTACCATGTATAAGGATCTCTACTGTGTGGCACAATGTGACTTTAGAGTACTATTGTATGGTGACACCCTTCTCAGTGAGACAAAACTACATTTTCTGGGTGATGTGCGTCACCTATTTATAATATGGGAGGGGGGCCCAATGCATATTGTTGCACCTGGGCCCACCATTCTTTAGTTCCGCCACTGCCGTTGCTAATTTTTTTTTTAATGATTCTTACAGACGGAGGAGCTGTGTCAGTGGGAAGCTGCCTCCTGTATATACAGAGAGCTGGCTGCAGCTAGGGGAGCTCCAGAGCGCGGCTCCTCCCGGGCCCTTCCAGTTAAGCAAGCCAGCCGAGGGAAGTTCTCTGCTCCTCCGTCAGGCTGATGATAGCCAAAGGTAGGCACTGACAGCACTTGCCTCAAGCTTTAATAAATGTTGGAAGCACTGTGTTTTGTGTTTGCATGTTTTTAAGTGAGGTGTGTGTGTGTGTGTGTGTGTGTGTGTGTGTTTAAAGAAAGTTGTGTGTTCAAGTAAAAGAGGCATGTGTGTGTGTGTGTGTGTGTGTGTGTGTGTAAGTGAGAGGTGTGTGTGTGTGTGTGTGTGTGTGTGTGTGTGTGTGTGTAAGTGAGAGGCATGTGTGTGTTTAAGTGAAAGTGGTGTGTGTGTGTGTTTTTAAGTGAAGGAGGTATGTATGTGTTAGTGAAAGAGCCATGTGTAAGTGAGAGGCATGTGTGTGTTTTTAAGTGAAAGGCATGTGTGTGTTTAAGTGAAAGCGGCGTGTGTGTGTTTAAGTGAATGAGGTGTTTGTGTGTTTTTTTATATATATATCGGCACACCGCTGCGCCAAAGCATCTCCATGGAGACCTGCTGGCGGGTGAGGGAGCACTGTAGGTGTACTATAAAGGTATGCTGGTGTCTGTTTTATTGTAATGACTGACTTAGAGTGCGTCCACTTTGTATGTGTATGTATATTACTATTGGGAAAGGTACCTGAGCACGCTACTACTTTTCACCCTGAGTGCCGGATAGTTACATATGGTATGTGTGTGTATATATGTAGGGGGGCACCAACATTTATCATGCCTCCGGGCGACTGGGACGAACTTACGCCACTGCCTCTTGTTGAAGGAGGGGACCCTTGACCACCACCTGTTGAAGATACAATTTACGAATTGCAGTTAACACTGGCTCCCTCTCTTGGGGGGAAGCCCGCCGGGTCCTCGGTGAGGGGGCATCTTCTCACAGTCCAGCCTGTATCCCTGCGATACAATTTCTATTGCCCAGGGATCTAACAGGGAGTGAACTCACTTGTGGCTGAACTTATGAAGGCGTGTCCCCACCGGGCCTAGCTCCGCCTGTGGAGCCCCAGCAACATGCGGTGGATTTTTGTAGAGGCCGGGGAGGACTTCTGTTCCTGGGGACTAGCTGTGTTGTACAGCTTCTTTCCTCTGCCCCCGGCTCTGACAAGAAAGGACGCACCTCAGACTTTCTTGTTTCTTTATTCGAAAAGCTGCATTTAATAATGTCGTGCTTTCCTAGGCTGTGCAGGAATATAAGGCAAAATATCAGAATTCCCAGCTATAGCTGTGGAGACCAGGCCCGAGAACCTTTCTCCACACAATCCTCAGCCTTCCATATGCCTCTTAAGTCGGCATCATCTGTCCAATGTATATTCTACAGGACACGTCAAGCAGAAATCGACATAACCTTTGTCTCTAGGACCCAGTATACTCATGTCCCTTTGGGCATGCTTTATAATTATATATCTATCACTTAAGACAGCATCTTAAAATATTTATATGCATACTAGGGTCTCAATCTTTGCTGATAAGGTACCTGTCCACGCTGCCACAGCGCTATAAACCCATGCCGACACAATCGCCGGTCTGGGTAGTATACTAGAATGTGCACACTATCTGCAGGATCCCTGAGCATAGCTAGTGCAAACAGGACACCCAAGGGGAAGATTCTCAACACATCCTGGCCCTAGCAAGGAAAGGATACAGCCTGAGAATTCTCTTGTGGGAAGCTGCCGTCTCTTGTCTGGAGATTCCCGCTCTTTTTCCTCATGAGAGGAGGGAAATTTACCTCAGCATTCTTCCCCTTAACATGTGTACTCTCGTGTCAGGGACAGATGAGTCATCAGTGATATACAAATCATCTTTTATTCCAATAATCATATATTGAATATCTTTTAGCCCTCTTGGCTGTAACTTTGCATTATCGTAGTCGACAGTGGAGTTAAACTCCGTGTCGATACTTTGTTATTTTGGATAGTGAGCATAGAGAGACTCTGAAGGACTCTGTGACATAGGGACAGACCAGGGTAGATTTCCTTTCTGTTCCCTAACCTTTTGTGCAATAATATTACCTCAGCACTTACACATATCCAAACAGGTGTCGGCGTTGTTGACGGAGACACCCTCCCACATACTTATCCGCTCTATCACCTCCTTAGAGGAGCCTTTTACCTCAGACATGTCGACACACACGTACCGACACACCACACACACAGGGGATGCTCTATTTGAAGACAGTTCCCCCACCAGGCCCTTTGGAGAGACAGAGAGAGAGTATGCCAGCACACACCACAGCGCTATATAATACAGGGATGTACACTATACTGAGTGATTTTTCCCCTATAGCAGCTTATATACACAGTTTTGCGCCTAAATTTATGTGCCCCCCCTCTCTTTTTTACCCTTTGTGTACCAGGATACTGCAGGGGAGAGCCTGGGGAGCTTCCTTCCAGCTGAGCTGTGAAGAGAAAATGGCGCCGGTGTGCTGAGGAAGAAGGCCCGGCCCCCTCAGCGGCGGGCTTCTGTCCTTTTATGTACTTTAATGGCGGGGGTTAATGCACATATACAGTTTATCAGACTGTATTATGTGCTTTTCGCCAAGTAAGGTAATCTAATTGCTGCCCAGGGCGCCCCCCCCCCCCAGCGCCCTGCACCCATCAGTGACCGGAGTGTGTGGTGTGCTAAGGGAGCAATGGCGCACAGCTGCAGTGCTGTGCGCTACCTTAATGAAGACCGGAGTCTTCAGCCGCCGATTTTCAACTTCTCTTCATTCTCCTGGCTCTGCAAGGGGGACGGCGGCGCGGCTCCGGGACCGGACGACCGAGGACTGGGCCTGTGTTCGATCCCTCTGGAGCTAATGGTGTCCAGTAGCCTTAGAAGCCCAAGCTAGCTGCAAGCAGGTAGGTTCGCTTCTCTCCCCTCAGTCCCACGTAGCAGTGAGTCTGTTGCCAGCAGATCTCACTGAAAATAAAAAACCTAACAAATACTTTCTTTTCTAGGAAGCTCAGGAGAGCCCCTAGGGTGCATCCAGCTCTGGCCGGGCACAGATACTAACTGAGGTCTGGAGGAGGGGCATAGAGGGAGGAGCCAATGCACACCAGATATAGTACCTAATCTTTCTTTTAAGAGTGCCCAGTCTCCTGCGGAGCCCGTCTACACCCCATGGTCCTTATGGAGTACCCAGCATCTACTAGGACGTCAGAGAAATAGGATTTTGGTACCTACCCGTAAATCCTTTTCTCTTAGTCCGTAGAGGATGCTGGGGACTCCAAAAGGACCATGGGGGTATAGACGGATCCGCAGGAGCCTGGGCACACTATAAAGACTTAAACTGGGTGTGAACTGGCTCCTCCCTCTATGCCCCTCCCCCAGACAGAAAACTGTGCCCAGGAGAGATGGACATTTCGAGGAAAGAATTTATTGTTATAAACACGGTGAGTGTCCTACCAGCTCACACCTCAAACACACCGTAGAACGCGGCATTCAGTAGAATACCAGCCCACAGCATGAACAAAACACAGCCATATGCTGAGAGAATATGCAACACAAACCGTGTGTCCACATAAGCAAAAATAAGACCCCGCATGCCATGGCATGAAAAAAACGGTAGCAACCGCCCTGACAGAGAAGACACACCACCAGGGTGTAACCAAAAACACTAACTGCAGACACCGTACGCACTGGGATGGGCGCCCAGCATCCTCTACGGACTAAGAGAAAAGGATTTACCGGTAGGTACCAAAATCCTATTTTCTCATACGTCCTAGAGGATGCTGGGGACTCCAAAAGGACCATGGGGTTTATACCAAAGCTCCACTACGGGTGGGAGAGTGCGGACGACTCTGCAGCACCAAATGAGCAAACAAAAGGTCCCCAACAATCATGGTATCAAACTCGTAGAGCATAGCAAAAGCGTTTGATCCCGACCAATAATGCGCTCGGCAAAGTTGAACCGCCTAGACTCCTCGGGCATCCGCCCAAGATAAGCCCATCTTCCCAGAAGAATGGACCTCCACCTACTTCGGTCACGGCAATCCAACCATCGAACAACATGCCAAATCGTATCACAAATTCAGCGTGTAACAGACTGCATACTGCAGTCGCCCCAAGCATGTTGGGAGCATACCGGAGAAACAGAGCCTCTATTTCTCCAAACTGAGCCAAATTGGCAACCTTTTTTTTTTTTTTAAGAAAATAATAAGGCCATACTGCACCGAAATGGAGCCTAACTGTAGGCCTGCATCCACAATGGCTTGTAAGTATGGATAAGAACGACCTAGCAGAAAGTCTTCCGTAGGAACCATCCTGGATTCACACCAAGACACAGAAATACGCCAACCACGGCGGACAGGCTTTGCCGTTACTTCTGTCCTAGCCTGAAACATTGAGGAAACGGCTTCACTGAGAACATCCTTCCGGCTTAGAATATGGCATTCAACCGCCACGCCGTCAGACGCAGTCGCGGTAAGTCTTGATACACGCCCTGATCTAGTTGTAACAGTTCCTCACGTAAAGGAAGAGGGCAGGAAACTCCCATGAGCAAATCATGAAAAACTGGATAGCAAAAACTCCTTGGCTAAATCAGATCCGAGAGGATCGCCTGAACCTATGTTCTTCTTACGTTTATCACCTTCCGAAAAAATGAAATAGGAGAGGCCACATAGACCGACTAAAAAACACCCACGGTGTCACCAGGGTGTCCCTTGACCTGAAACAATATCCCTGAGGCCTCTCGTTGAAGCGAGACACCAACATGACCAATTGCGACCCTCCACAAAAGTTGTCACGTCTGTGAAAACTTCTCGACGATGACTGAATTTTTCCCCCGGATGGAGATCGCGTCAGCAGAGGAAATCTATTTCTCCTTCGCTAACCACCGGAACGAATACTACCAGACTTTTTGCCCCACAGCAAAACTGTGCATCTTCTGCCATTGCCGCTTTGCTCCTTGTTCCGTCATAGCGGCTTACTCACGCCATTGCTGATAAGTGGTCTGGCAGAACTAACATGGGCCGAACACGAAGAATACGTTCGTCGAAAATATCTCTTCAATCAAGAAAGCTTATTGCAGACAAGCTTTCCAACTTAACCTTAACCTCTGGAAATACGTCCCTTGCAAGGCCTGCTCCCCAGCCTCGGAGATCCTTATGCACGGATACCAAGATCTAACCTTGGATCCCGAACCTTCATCCCTCTAGAAGGAGAGAACCGAGCAGACACCACAGGCGTGATGTCCTGGCCTTTAGGATTATATTCCGGTGCATGTGCAGGTGAAACGCGGACCACAATTTCAACTGGCCCCTTGAAAGCCACTCTGGCAGTAGACCTGCTCACCAAAACAGGCCTCGTAGGCCGCACCCATCTGTTTTAGTAACAGAACATATTGATGAAGTGTCCCAGCAAAGCTGATCCAACTATGTATCCTCAGACCTCTTTCCACAGGAAAAAACCCCGAACATTTACCGGGCAGTATCTACTCTGAAACCCATCTCCGACAACTGTGTCGGTGGGAACAACAGCCAATCCCTGTGTCGAAGAACAGTCAGAGAGAAACAACGATTTGCACCTTTATACAGGGACAACCGGACAATGTCCTGAACCTGACGCACCTCTGTATGACGTAGCGTACTACCTCCCCAACCAGAGGGGAACGGCAAGATCCACTAGAAAAAACAGTAAGGGGAACAACCGTAACTCAGAATGCTCCCCCTTTTGATTCTATTATAACTCACAAGTCTTAGTCTATTCCTGGACTAACTGAAAATATTAGACGAGCGCTCTCCGGAGTGGGAACTAGCCAGATAGACTCAGCGACAAGTGGTGGATATGTTGTAACAGAAAACGACATCCACTTCTGCGAACCTACCAAGGCTGCAGAACTCTTACCTTCCAACCTTCCACTGTCTGCACAGAAAAGGAAAAAAGAACGGTATCGAACCGGTTAAAACGACTGCATCCCACAAAAGAATGCATCACCAACCGTTGTGAAGGAGGCTAACTCACGAAGGTAGACTTACCAGGTGTATCCGCCGAGAGTGACTGAACAGAGGGCTCACCAAACAGCTGTCTACCTCCCCCGAGTATCTCTCGGAGACAACCTCAGCATTTTCCCGGCTACACCTCCTGTTGTCACGCGGCAGCCTGCTGCAATGTTATAAGTAGAATCAACATAAGCAAGCTTACCCACTCTGGGTAGGGTAATTCTATCGGATGCCTACCCGAATACAACCCTCCCTCATGTGCATGCAATGCAAATAAGGCCAAAGTATAGAAATAAAATATCACTTAGCTTCCTGTGTATGATCCTTTGCGACCGGGCTCTGCGTCGACCAGGAGTTGACTGCCGTAATGTTCTCTCCGCGTCGGGAAGAGAATAATATTCGGACTTCTTGAGAGGATCGAAAATCAACTCGTCACGGCCAATCTAGAGCTTAATCAACAGAGCGATCAGTACATGAGAAGAATACCATTATCTTAGCATTCATGGATATACATAATGTAATACACAATAAAACACACATATCCTAACCATGCATATATAAATATATATCTACATATATATACATATAGATATAACCTATACGCAAGTGGATTGTCCAGACCAGTCAGGTCCCAGCAATGTGTTGTGAATGTGTATGACCATGTACTGACGTGCCGATGTGGATCTACCAGGAACGTTATGGTCGACAGAAACTGAGTAAATGTCGATAGCAAGGAGTAGTAAGCGGGCAAAAAATAATAATAATCTTAGAACCCCGAGGGGTCTGAGGGAAGCATACATATACAATATCAATAACACTCCCCCCACATATACCTATAAATATATACATATATATATGGGAAGCGGTCAAGATGCCGCCGGCCGGAATCCCGGCGGTCGAAATACCGACGCCGGAATCCCGACCGCCACAATCCCGACCGCTACAATCCCAACATATTCTCCCTCCGTGGGTGTCCACGACACCCATAGAGGGAGAATATAATAGTGTGCCGAGCGTAGCGAGGCACCGAGCCCGCAGCGTGGCGAGCGAAGCGAGCCCGCAAGGGGCTGCGTTCCGCTCGCCACCGCTGTCGGGATTGTGTGGTCGGGATTCCGGCGTCGGTATTTCGACCGCCGGGATTCCGGCCGGCGGCATTTAGTACTGATCCCCAGATATATATATATATATATACCAATACAGGTACAAGGCAATAACAGCCTGTTAATTTTTCTACCCCGGAAATACCGTTGATGTCGACAGGGCATCCATCAACAACTGTGTCTCCCCTAGCGCGTTGACTTGTTTTCAAGCACACAAAACCAACCTGCTAATACTTAATTTTTTTGAATCAAGTACCGCCAAGCATCGGCGAAGCCGACAGTTATCCCCACAGCAGCTTGTGACAAAGCCCTAACACCTGTCGACATATGTCGACTAACCGATAGTGGGTAAAAAACAGGGAAACAGTGAGTTTATGTATCACAACAAGGATTATGCGTCCATTATTAAACATAATGCTATATGACACCCATATAGCATTAAACACTCTGTGCCCCCTCCTTCTTACTATACAGTAAATCCTGGTGGGGACCTGAGGAAAATGGTGCTGACTCCTCTGTGAGGGCTAAGCTCCGGCCACTCCCGGTGCGCTTAAGCCCGCTCAATTAAATAAATATATAAATATATAACCCCCTAAAAACTAGCTGGGGACCCTATATACAGGGGGTAACCCCCTGTATAACTTACTTTTTTGTCCCAACGCAGCCCAGGGCGCCCCTTCTGCGCCCTGCACCCACGGAAGCCGTTGGTGTGTGGGAGCTATGGACCGCAGCGTGCACGCTGCGGTCTCCCGGCGGGGCGAAGACACCCGGTGTCCGGGTATGTTCCCCCGCCCGGGATCCTTTTATTAATGCCGCCCAGGGCGCTCCCCCCCAGCGCCCTGCACCCTGGAGGCCGACGGGGAGCGGGAGCAGAGAGCGCAGCGCTACCGCTGCCTCTCCCTCCCATTCGCGGCGCACTGGCAGGGCGGGCGCCGAAGCATGTCCCCCCCCGTCAATGATCACATTTTTTAAATGTTGCCCAGAGGGCGCTCCCCCCCAGCGCCCTGCACCCTGCAGGCCCGGTGAAGTGCGGGAGCCGGGAGCGCAGCGCTACCGCTGCTGTTCCCTCCCGTTCACGGCGCACTGGCGGGGTGGGCACCGAAGTATGTCCCCCCGCCAGTGATATTACAGATTTTATTATATGCTGCCCAGGGCGCTCCCCCCCCAGCGCCCTGCACCCTGCAGGTGATGGAAAGCGTGGGAGCCGGGAGCGCAGCGCTACCGCTGTCTCTCCCCCCTGCGACACGCTTGCGGGGTGAACATACACTGTGCCCAGGCACCGTAATATGTCCCTCGCCAGCATTATAGACCATCAGCAACATGCCCCCAGGGCGCTCCCCCCCAGCGCCCTGCACCCCGCCAGAGACGTTGGTGTGTGGGAGCATGGAGCGCAGCCCTACTGCTGCTGTTACCTCCGTTACTGAAGTCTTCTGCCGTCACTGAAGTCTTCTTTTCTTCCAATACTCACCCGGCTTCTTTCTTCTGGCTTCTGTGAGGGGATTGACGGCGTGGCTCCGGGAACAAGCAGCTATGCGCACTAAGTGATCGAACCCTCTGGAGCTAATGGTGTCCAGTAGCCGAGAAGAAGAGCCTTTAAACTAAGAAGTAGGTCTGACTTCTCTCCCCTCACTCCCATGATGCAGGGGGCCTGTAGCCAGCAGGTCTGCCTGAAAATAACAAACCTAACAATAAAGTCTTTAGAGAAACTCAGGAGAGCTCCCCTAGTGTGTGACCCATCACTCCTGGGCACAAAGTCTAACTGGGGTCTGGGGGAGGGGCATAGAGGGAGGAGCCAGTACACACCCAGTTTAAGTCTTTATAGTGTGCCCAGGCTCCTGCGGATCCGTCTATACCCCCATGGTCCTTTTGGAGTCCCCAGCATCCTCTAGGACGTATGAGAAAATAAAATAAAATTGCTGTGCGTTTTTTTGCAAAAGCGTGTGCAATTTTAAGAGGAATGTGTAAATCTACAAGAAGTTAGTATTTTTACGATGAGGTTTGTGGTAATGCGATGGGTTCGCATTAGTGCGATGTCATTTGGCATACGCCTACTTTGTGTACTACTGCGTACGAAATTGCAAAAATAAGTTTGGGGCGGATATTCGCTATTGTGTAACGTATTCGCAATTTTGCGAATATGTTGTGTGAACGAAAAAAAATAGCGATCAACTCGGAATCACCACCAATGTGTGCAACACTTCAACACACTGATTTGTAATCAGGTGAGTGTGTGTATGCATGTATTTTGGGCTTTTTTTCATACTCTTTCCTCACATCTCACCCATTATTCCCCGTGTTCCTCTTGTCTCCTGATATTCATCCTGTGTTTCTCCTGTTCCCCGTATGGTCCTCCCATCTCCTCCTGTACTTTCCCATTCCTGCTGGTTCTCACTTGCGCAAAATGGCTGCAGTTTTATTTTTAATGTGACAGTTACCATCCGCTGTTATGGAGGAGCCTTCCATCTCCCATGTCTTCCTCCCTCCTGTCTACCCTTCCTCATGTTCCTCCAGTCTCCGCCTGTATGCCAGTGTGCCTCCTATCACCCCTCTGTGTGCCTCCTATCATCCATCTGTGTGCCTCCCATCCCCTCCTGTCCTTCCCTATTCCTCACATCTCTCTCCGTTCACCGAGGAGGGGTAGGGGGTGGGTGGGGGGGGGGGGGGGGGGGGGGGTTCTGATGCTCAGCCACAGCTGTCTTATTTTTTATTTTATTTTTTATAATACACAGCGCAGCCACTTTCTGTTGTTTCTCAGTTTGTTAATCCATCTCACATAGTGGTTGTGGCAAGCGCGGTGTCTCAGGAGCCCGTTTTATATTTGTTTGATATATTAATTTATTTATTTAGGTGAGGCGCTGTATAAGTAGTTTTCTCTGTTGTTTTGTCTTATTTTTTATGTGACAGCCAGTGCTGCAAGTATGGTGGTACAGGGTGGTACTGCGTACTGGTAAAAATTGACCGCCGGTGCGCAGTACCACCGGCCCGACCACCTTGCTTGCAGCTGCTGTGTGTGAGGGGAGTGGGGCGCAGTGCGCGCCTCTCCTGCCCCTAAGTGCTCAGTCCGGTCTCCGGTGGTGGCGTATATCTCAAATGAGGCGCCAGTTCATTAGCCAATGAGAGCACGCGGACCAGCAGTGGCAGCTCCTGATTGGCTGCTGGACCACGAGCTTTGATTGGCTCACGAACCGGCACCTGATTTGAGATACACACCGCCACCACCAGAGACTGGACTGAGGGGCAGAAGAGGCACGCAATGCTCTCTCCTCCCCCCACACACACAGCAGCAGCAGCAGCCAGAGAAGCTGCAGCGGTACTGGCAGGCCCGGGTTGGTCATTGTTCTTTCCGGGGAGGATCCCGGTGGTCTGATTGGTGTGTGTGTGGCCGCCTGTCTTATGTGGCCCCACCCCCCCACTCACGCGTCATCCACTGATACTGTTCTCAGTTAAATCAGAATGCCGCGGGGAGAGCAGGCTCCACCCGCATCACACCCAGGTCACCCAGCTTACGGTGTATGTGTGCCGCAGCCATCAGCTGATGAGAGAACAGGCTCGGCCCCAACCACATCAGCTGACAGGATGAGGAGGTCTGTGCACCAAACATCATTGGTCCGGACCTTCGAGGAAGGGGAAGAGACAGTGCGGCCGCGGTGGGTGTCTGTTCAGCAGGAGAGGTGAGTATTATAAGTCTACTCTGACCTCTTCCTGCACTGTGCTCCTGGGCCACCTCTGTGTTGTGATGCTGGCCTGTCTCCAGGGAGGGAAGAAGCAGCTAGGGCTTGAGAAATGGGGCCATTGAGTCTGTCCTGATTGCTGCAATCAGACAGATTTCCATGTACCACTGGCACTGCAGCTTGCAGGACTTTGGGGGACATGTACTAAGTAGTGATAAAAGTGGAGAAGTGAGCCAGTGGAGAAATTTCCCATGGCAACCAATCAGCTGCTCCGTACAATTGTATAGTATGCAAATTAGAAATGTAACATCAATGCTGATTGGTTGCCATGGAAACTTCTCCACTGGCTCACTTCTCCACTTTTATCACTGCCTAGTACATGTCTCCCTATGTTTGTAAAGACTGACATGCTGTCTGCAGAGCTGCAGTGCCAGTGGTACATGGAGATCTGTCTGGGTAAATAAATGGAGATCTTATTGGGGGGGAGGGGAGGGGGGGGGCAAGTGAATAATAGGGACAGACACCAGAGGCGTATCTAGGGGGGGGTGGTATGGAAGGTCGACAGTAACTAGGTCAACAGGGTCTTTAGGTCGACAGGGTCTTTAGGTCGGCATGGTCTAGGTCGACAGGTCAAAAGGTCGACATGAGGTTTTTATTTTATTTTTGTGTCGTTTTCTTCATAGAGTTACCGGGAATCCCAATTAGTGCACCTTGTCCCCTCACATGGCTCGCTTTGCTTGCCATGCTTCGGGCAAGGTGTCTCGCTTCGCTCGGCACAGATTACCGTTCCAATCATAGTCCACGTGGATCGTTAAGTATGAAAAGGTTAAAAAAAAGAAAACAATCGTGAAAAACTCATGTCGACCTTTTGACTTGTCGACCAAGAACATGTCGACCTAGAAGCCCAGTCAACCTAGTTACTGTTGACCAATAAGAAAAATTGAGAAAGAGGGACTTATCCTGCGCTTCACAATTGGATGACGTCTCAATAGATCCCAGAGTTATTTGTAAACTCGTAGAGATGCCACATAAAAGAGAGGAATATTGTACATACATAGTGAAGTACAGTTTTAATTTTATACACATAAAACAAATTAAGCAGACAATAAAAACATCATACACTTTTCAATAGGAATGTATAGCAGCAATTGAGTAACAATTTATATATTTTATAGCAGCATATCAAATCATAGTCGTACCTGGAGCCGGCCCTGTACACTGCAGGCAGCTCTCCCCGCCGTCCCCGGCCTTTCACTGTGTGTGCGCTGCGCGGCGCCGGCGTCTGACGTCAGACGCCGGCGTCGCGCAGCGCGCATTGAGCGCTCAAGCGGCCGGGAACAGTTGGTGCCCTCAGGAGAGAGTATTGACTGCATAGGAGAGGAAAGAGTTAAACATCTGGGGAGGGGTGGACCTAGCTGTGAGGAAAGTACAGCCTTCTTTAGGGGGAGGGTTTGCTATATATAGGGAAGGAGAGGCCATCTTAAGTCTCTTGGTGATTTGCTTTGGGGTGAGTGCTGCTTTGCAGAATCCCCCCATTTTCTTTTTCGGATTTATACATTTCAGTGTTTTGTCAGCTAGTCATGGGCAAAGTGATTCACTGAGCTGAGCTGAGACACATGACTCAGTTCAGTGAAGTGTCTGGAGTCAGTGTCTCGGCACATGAGTCATGACTCATCTGTAGTGGAATGTGTTGCAGAGACTGCACATAGGCCCTCATTCCGAGTTGTTCGCTCGGAGTTTTTCATCGCATCGCAGTGAGAATTCTCTTAGTGCGCATGCGCAATGTTCGCACTGCGACTGCGCCAAGTAACTTTACTATGATGAAAGTAAGTTTACTCACGGCATTTTCATCGCTCCGACGTTCGCATTGTGATTGACAGGAAATGGGTGTTACTGGGCGGATGCACGGCGTTTTAGGGGCGTGTGGCTGGAAACGCTACCGTTTCCGGAAAAAACGCAGGAGTGGCCGGAGAAACGGTGGGAGTGCCTGGGCGAACGCTGGGTGTGTTTATGACGTCAGCCAGGAACGAAAAGCACTGAACTGATCGCACAGGCAGAGTAAGTCTGAAGCTACTCAGAAACTGCTAACTCGTTTGTAATCGCAATATTGCGCGTACGTCGGTCGCAATTTTAAGAAGCTAAGATTCACTCCCAGTAGGCGGCGGCTTAGCGTGTGTAACTCTGCTACATTCGCCTTGCGAGCGAACAACTCGGAATGAGGGCCATGATTCAGTGAGTTGCCAGTGCTGGAGGATCAGTGCTGGACTCATGGAGTTATTCAGCTGCAGTGATTGTACAGTGTATCTGGGGGAGGCAGCTGCTTATGCCCTGATTGTTAATAATATGTTAACATAGATTTACTGTTATGTTGATATATTATTAATAACCACTTATTGCATACTAGTTATAGAATATGACATTACTTTTGGCTGAGGAGAGAAAGCTTAACAGCCATGAAACACATCATTCATTCTGTAACTAAACCAAATAAAAACGTTTTGTTTTTTTATCTTGCATACTTTGCTAATTGGATGATTTTAGGTGGCCTTGGATTTATTATATTATCCACTATCTAGCCTCCAGGGAGTTTGCCACCCACAATCACACTGAGCAGGATCAGTGAGCACTGAGCCGAGAGCCCTGTACCACAGGGGCTCCACCTCCTGCTGCATGAATCAGATTCATTCACTGAGTCACTGAGTCTACACAGTGTACAACTGTCTCCCTCACTGGCAGACTCAGGATGAATCATGATTCATGACATGGATCAGGCACAGCAGCAGAGCACTCACTGACTGGTGAGTCGTGACTGCTCCCTCCCCCCTCCCACTGGGTGTCACCTGGTATAGCCTCTGGCCAATCACAGCTAAAGACAGCAGAACACACTGACTGAAGGACACAGAGTTTCCTCCCTCTGTCTGAGAGAAGCTGCTGCTGTCTCCACTCATTACACAGTGAGTAACTCGAATCATTCACACTTCCTGATGATTCCAGTCACTGTGTTGAGACAGAGAGTCAGTAGCCATCTCTATTGTCAGCTCCCTGCATTTAGGTCACACATCAGTGCTCTGGCTGCCACTCGCCCACGACGGTCCGCCGGGACCCCAGCCCGTTACCGCTCATCGGGCGGTGGGGGCTGGTTCCGGGGGCGAGCTGGCTGGCCCTGGGGACGGCGTCCCGTCTCCTAGGGCCTCCTCGAGGGATCTGGCGGAAGCCGGGCCGGATGTGACTGGCGGGAGCGGCCGACGAGGAGGATCAGAGAGGGAGTCAGGCCGCCCGGAGGTGGGCGGGCAGCAGCCCTTGCCTCCGGGCATGGCCGGGGAAGCCCCAGTGCCGGGTGCCCGCGGGAGCGCGCCGCGCCAGGCGCTCATCCAGGGACCGGAGACTGAGTTCGATGCCCAGCTCTTCCCCCTTGCCGGGGCCGGCTAGTGGTTCCAGGCGGGGGGAGGGCACTGGGCGGGGGACGGTGGCCAGCCGAGCGAGGCCTGTCGCAGGGCCTCGCACGGCGTCATCCCCAAACGCTTCGGCTGAGAGAGCACGGACCGGAAGCGGTGGGACGCGCGCGCGCAGCGGCGCCGCTTTCCTCCTTGTCTCCTCAGCCCTCTCCCCCGCAGCCGGAACACGGTGTGGAGCGGGGAGGGAGGGGGAGAGGCAGTGATCAACCAGGTTAAGCTAATGGAGCTCTTAATGCAGGAGCCCAGACAAGAGGCCTTGTGGTGACAGAGAGCAGTGGGGCGCGCGCCCGAGGTGCGCGCGCGCCCACGCTCGCCTCTGGCGCCGCTAGCCGCGCACGTGTGTGCGCAGCAGCGCCGCCGGCCCTGCTGTCTCCCCTGCTATCTCCCAGGCAGCCGGAGTCCGGGGGGAGAGGGGAGACAGGGCAATTATGATCACTGGCAGGGCAGTGCGATACCAAGGAGAAGGGGTGCGGCAGCAAGAGGTCACCGGGTGCGCGAGCCCGTGTCCACTGAAAGCGGAGCAGTGCGCGCGCGCTCTGCTGCGCCGCGGGGTTCCCGGTCTTTTCAGATCACTCCCCCAGGGCCGGAATCTAGCGGCCTGCGGGGGAGGAGGGGGGACAGGGAATGGGTTAGTGGCCGCGGGGCTGCTGCACGCGCCGCAGGAGCTCGCGGCAGTCCCACCCCCCCCCCTCTGCGGCATCGGATAGTTCCGATACACGGGAAGAGGGGACAAATTCGGAGGCGAGGGCAGTGCGGGCGTCGACAGCGGTGCCTCCGCTTTCCCGCAAGGGCAGCGTGCGTCGGATGCCCGGCACACGCATGTCGGGCGGCGAGTGCGTGGTCACACGCGGGCCCCGGCGAAGGACCCAGGACCGCGTTTTGGGGCAGTCACGACCCCTCCGGAGCGCTGGCTCGGCCCTGGCCACAGCGGTGAAGGTGTTAGGGCCGCTAGCCGCAGCTGCCTCCCCTAGAACGGCTGTTCGTTCCGGCGGGCTGCGGGCTATGGCGGCGCAGCGGGTGGCACGCGCCTGCCGTGAGCTTGGGACGGTCGCCGCAGAATTACAACAGGGTCCAGGGCAGGACGCGGGGGAGCTCACGGCCGCAACGCCCCCAGCACTGAGGCCGCGAGTGCTGGAGGGGTCCTCCGCTTCTTCCTCTTTTTCAAGGGAGCTCGGGGATGAGGCGATGGCAGATTTCGAGGAGGAAGGCAACGATTTGGACGCGCCGGAAGATTCCATGTTGGGGCAGTCGGCGGCATCAGGTAAGGTGGTGCAGTCGGTATTCGGGTTCCTCCACGAGCTCTAGTTCGCGTAGTTCTTCCTCTTCCTCATCTTCAATGTCGTCACAGGCGTCCGTAGTCAGTAGCACAACTAGGGCAAAGAAGCGGGCAACTAAATTCGCCAAGAGGGCAGCGGAACAGGCGCAAGCGGCTTAGCGAGGAAGTGCGTAGGGCCAAGAAGCTCGCAATTTGCCCGGTGTCGTGCGATTTGTCTATACTGCTGTACTGCGGGGGCTGCGAGATAGCTGCCGCAAGAAGATTTGGAGGGGCGACTTCGTGGACGTGTTCGTATTGACGAAGGTCGCGAAGAAAGAGTATAAGGTGGCGGCGCAAAGAAGGGCATCGGGGCTGAGGCATTCCGTACCTTCGATAATTGCCTGGCCGGGTTCTGGGTCTTCGCGGCATCTTACCTGGAGGACAGGCCGGCAGAGCACACGAATATAATTAGGTACCTGCATCTCGTACATGACATGCAGCGCACGTCTTCGGGATCGGAGTGGCGCAGGTACGATCAGGAATTCAGGGAACAACAGGAAGGTTTGCAGGTCATGGACTTCGGGTTCAAGGACGTTGAGGTTGGGCTCAAGGTCACCCGGGCTTCGCTACAGGCGGAGGAGCCCCGGAAGCCGGGGGCGGACGGGCACCACGCAGGGTCGTCCTCCCAGTGGTTCGGCGCGGACGGCGGATTGGTCAAGTCAGGTAGGTCGGCAGTCCGCGCAGGGGGGCGTGCCACCACAAAAGGAAAATGTTTCACGTTTAACAACGCGGCGTGTTCCTTCGGGGGATGACTTGGTCATCTCTCCAGTGGGGGTGGTTCCTAAGAAGGCTCCAGGCGCCTTCCGGCTCATCTGAGTTCGCTTTTAGGTGTGTACTGCCGGAAGCTGTGAAGGGCGACTGCGGGGTGTGCCAGAACGCACCATTTCGTGCGTTTGTCCTCAGAGATTAAGAGGGATTTGGCAATATGGGCCTCGTTCCTCGAGGACTTCAACGGGGTGTGTATATGGCAGGCCCCAATGGCGGACAGCGCTAGGTTGCAGCTGTTCACCGACGCAGCGGGCGCCTCTGGATTCGGTTGCCATCTGGAGGGATCTTGGTGCGCGGCCTCGTGGCCGGCAGAATGGCATCGCGGGGGTTTCACGAAGGACCTTTTGCTTCTGGAGTTTTTCCCATTATGGTGGCGTTGGAGGTCTGGGGCGATCGGCTGGCTAATCGCAGCATTTTGTTTAGATGCGATTATCTGGGCGTGGTGCATGCGATTAATAACCAGAGGGCAAAGTCGTTGGTGGTTATGCGGGTGCTAGGGCAATTGCTTTTGACATGCTTGCATAGGAACCTGTGGTTCCGCGCGCAACATGTGCCCGGTTTGGAGAATGGGATTGTCGACGCTTTGTCGCGAGGACAGTGGGAGAGGTGTTGGTTGTTGGCACCTGAGGCCAACGAGCAAGGTTTTCATTGTCCCGGTTAGGTTTGGCAGGTGATCGGGCCGGACTGGAGGGTCTAGCGTTGCGGTCAGTAGCGCCAGCCACGCTCAAGGCTTACGAACAAGCTTGGAGTGAATGGGAGGAGTTTGTCCAAGGGCGTCAGCATCAAGGTAAGAGTAGTCATCGGCTGATGCTTTCTTTTATGTGGCAGCTTTACGTCTCCGGTAGGTCACGAGCAGTGGTATCGCGGTATTTGGCAGGCATCTAATTTTTCTGCAAGCTGCGAGGCGTCCCTGACGTAACAAAAAGCGAGGTTCTGCGGAAGGCAATGAAAGGGTGGGCGCGAGTTGCGCCG
Source organism: Pseudophryne corroboree (assembly GCF_028390025.1). NCBI lineage: Eukaryota > Metazoa > Chordata > Amphibia > Anura > Myobatrachidae > Pseudophryne > Pseudophryne corroboree. The sequence continues at coordinate 537,432,004 of NC_086445.1, forward strand.
TCGCCACCGGATAGGAGGCGGCCCATCGATGCGGCTTTGTTGCCAGCCGTCATCGAGGCGGTAGGGCGAGTCGCGTCGTCCAGGTTTGAGACGCTTTTGTTTAGTTTGGCGTTCTCAATGGCTTACCACGGGGCCTTTCGAGTTTCTGAGTTGGTAGCGCCTTCCAAGAGAGCAGATTCGCGCATGCTGGTCGGGGGCGTGGTAGTGGGTGAGAGGTCCTTGCTGTGCAGGTTGCGACGCTCCAAGACGGATCAAGTGGGGAGAGGGCGCTGGGTTACAATGGTTCCAGCGCTAGAGGAGAGCGTTTGCCCAGTTGGCTGGCAAGGCAATATGTGGTGGTGCGACCCGTTAAGGAGGGGTCTTGGCTGTTGCATTATGATGGGCTGCCAGTCACGAAATACCAGTTTCGTTGGATGCTGAGTCGTTGTTTGGCGGGCTTGGGCCTCCCACCCACTGCTTTCGGTACCCATTCCTTTCGCATAGGCGCAGCGACGTCGGCTGCTGCGGCGGGTTGCTCCAGAACTGAAATCCAAGCGGTGGGGCGATGGAAGTCGTCAAGTTACAGACGATATATTCGCCCCGTCACATGAGAGGTCGGTTTGCGCTTGGGGTTTTGTTTAAATGGCAATGTATTACGTTGTTCCAGTTCTGTGATTTTATGGTGTTGTGCGTCTGTTGGTGTTCCCCCTTTTTTATCCTACTCAGGGATTAGCTACTCGCCGTTGCTGGCATGAGTCGGCAGCGGGGGTCTGGAGTTATTTGTGATTTTTTGCCTGACTTGACGGACTGAATTCTAATCTATAATTCGGCTAATTTGGTCTAATCAGAGTCCCTCAGCAGGTCTTTACGTTTCACCTCCAGCTGAGTTATTACATGTGTTTCCCATTTTATATCCCCCCCCCCTTTTTTATTTCGTTTGTTTTATTTGATCCTTCCCCTTTGTGTCTTTAATTGCGCTTTAAATTGGCAACGGAACATGGTGCAGTCGGCTAGGCCGTGACTGCTGCAATGGCGAGATCTAAAGTTTTCTTTTTTGGCAGATCCTTCAGTATAAACAATTAATAAGCCTCTTAGTAATCAATTCTACCCCTCTTTTTCCCTTCAGGATGGTTCAGAGACTATTTGCCCATTTGGGTGGTTGGCCACTCTTACATTTACTGGGCGGCCAGGTTTGTGGCCTCGGAAGGGTCTCAGGCATTGCTAGGAACACAGGGTGTCAGATGGCTTGGCTGGCGAGGAATGATGTGGGGTGAGCTGAGGAGTAGGTTAGTCAGGCCAGCAAGCATGGAGTCCCTAGGGTTTTGGTTGTCCATCTAGGTGGCAACGACCTGGGGAAGAGGACATCCTTGGATCTGCGGTGGGCCATGATACAGGATCTGGCAAGTGTGACCGCGGCATGGACCAATTGTGTGTTGGTTTTTTCCATGATGGTGCCAAGATTGTGTTGGAGGGGTGTGGCGGATGGTCGCCAGATTGATGAGGCCCGGAAAAAGGTGAACGGAGCGGTGGCAAAGTGGGTGCTGTCCCACGGTGGGAGGGTGGTTCGCCACCCGAGGATACGGTTCAGAGACAGCCACCTTTTCCGGCGCGATGGAGTACATCTATCCAATGAGGGGATGATGTTTTTTCTGGAGGATCTAGGTTTCGCTTTGCAGGAGTTAGGGTAGGTTTATGGTGGCGGTGCGAAAGACTTTGGGGATGAGTCTTTCGCTGTTGGCGGAAAAGAACGGCAGTTTTGTATTGTAGGGAAAACTGTAGTGTTTTTTACAGTTTGTTGTGGTTTAGGTGCACTCACCTCCATCGACTTATGGCCGCTTGACCACCCGTCCGGGAAGGCAGCGGCAGGGCACCCAGGAGCGGTGGGTAGTCACTGTGGGGGTTGAGTTGTCACCTATTACCGGTTTATAGTAAGTTTTAGTAAATTTATAGGGTTAGTTATTTAAAGTTAATTCAGATTAATTGAGCCGTTCTTTTGGGCCGCCACCATATGCCAGCTGGAGCGGCATATTAAATTAATTTCTTTATTACAGGTTTCCTAATGGATAGGGACAAATAAATAGCTAGCAATTTTCTGCCAAAATTCAAGTCTCAGTGTCGTTATTTCTGGTTCTAGGTTATGAATGCTTTACTTTCAAAGAAAGGGGTCCACCAAATATCACTAAGATGTTTAGGAGAGAGTATTGACTGCATAGGAGAGGAAAGAGTTAAACATCTGGGGAGGGGTGGACCTAGCTGTGAGGAAAGTACAGCCTTCTTTAGGGGGAGGGTTTGCTATATATAGGGAAGGAGAGGCCATCTTAAGTCTCTTGGTGATTTGCTTTCCCACCCTCCCGCCCTGGTATTAAGAATTTGTGGCACGTGGGCTTTGGCTTTAAGTTGTTGGCTGTTTTCGTTGGCTATTTATTGGCGGAAAAGAACGGCAGTTTTGTATTGTAGGGAAAACTGTAGTGTTTTTTACAGTTTGTTGTGGTTTAGGTGCACTCACCTCCATCGACTTATGGCCGCTTGACCACCTGTCCGGGAAGGCAGCGGCAGGGCACCCAGGAGCGGTGGGTAGTAACTGTGGGGGTTGAGTTGTCACCTATTACCGGTTTATAGTAAGTTTTAGTAAATTTATAGGGTTAGTTATTTAAAGTTAATTCAGATTAATTGAGCCGTTCTTTTGGGCCGCTACCATATGCCAGCTGGAGCGGCATATTAAATTAATTTCTTTATTACAGGTTTCCTAATGGATAGGGACAAATAAATAGCTAGCAATTTTCTGCCAAAATTCAAGTCTCAGTGTCGTTATTTCTGGTTCTAGGTTATGAATGCTTTACTTTCAAAGAAAGGGGTCCACCAAATATCACTAAGATGTTTAGGCTCAGACGGCAGCACTTCCCCTCCCAGCGCCGCCGCAGGTATTGTTGGGATCATCGGGCACTGTGTGGGTGCATATCTGTCCATGTGGGGTCATCTGCACTGTAGTGTCATCTGCACTGTGTGTGGGGGCATATCTGTCACTGTGGGGGCATATCTGTCACTGTGTGGGCATATCTGTTACTGTGGGGGCATATCTGTCACTTTGGGGTCATCTGCACTGTGGGGTCATCTGCACTGTGGGGGCACTGGCACTGTGTGTGGGGCATATCTGTCACTGTGGGGTCATCTGCACTGTGGGGGCACTGGCACTGTGTGTGGGGGCATATCTGTCACTGTGGGGGCACTGGCACTGTGTGGGGGCACTGGCACTGTGTGGGGGCATATCTGCACTGTGGGGGCACTGGCACTGTGTGTGGGGGCATATCTGTCACTTTGGGGTCATCTGCACTGTGGGGTCATCTGCACTGTGGGGGCACTGGCACTGTGTGTGGGGCATATCTGTCACTGTGGGGTCATCTGCACTGTGGGGGCACTGGCACTGTGTGTGGGGGCATATCTGTCACTGTGGGGGCACTGGCACTGTGTGGGGGCACTGGCACTGTGTGGGGGCATATCTGTCACTGTGGGGGCATTTATGTATCTTGCACTGTGGGGGCATCTGCACTGTGGGGGCACTGGCACTGTGTGTGGGGCATATCTGTCACTGTGGGGTCATCTGCACTGTGGGGGCACTGGCACTGTGTGTGGGGGCATATCTGTCACTGTGGGGGCACTGGCACTGTGTGGGGGCACTGGTACTGTGTGGGGGCATATCTGTCACTGTGGGGGCACTGGCACTGTGTGGGGGCATATCTGTCACTGTGGGGTCATATCTGCACTGTGGGGGCATTTATGTATCTTGCACTGTGGGGGCATTTATGTATCTGGCACTGTGGAGTCATTTATTTATCTGGCACTGTGGGGGAATATCTGCACTGTGGGGGCATATATTTATCTGGCACTGGGGGCATTTATGTATCTGGCACTGTGGGGGCATTTATGTATCTGGCACTGTGGAGTCATTTATGTATCTGGCACTGTGGGGGAATATCTGCACTGTGGGGGCATATATTTATCTGGCACTGGGGCATTTATGTATCTGGCACTGTGGGGGCATATATTTATCTGGCACTGGGGCATTTATGTATCTGGCACTGTGGGGGAATATCTGCACTGTGGGGGCATATATTTATCTGGCACTGTGGGGGCATTTATTTATCTGGCACTGGGGGCATTTATGTATCTGGCACTGTGGGGGCATATTTGCAGTGTGGAGGCATATATTTATCTGGCACTGTGGGGGCATTTATATGTATCTGGCACTGTGGGGGCATTTATATGTATCTGGCACTGTGGGGGCATTTATTTATCTGGCACTGGGGGCATTTATGTATCTGGCACTGTGGGGGCATATCTGCAGTGTGGGGGCATTTATGTATCGGGCACTGTGGGGGCATTTATTTATCTGGCACTGTGAGGGCATCTATGTATCTGGCACTGCTGGGGGGCATATCGGCACTGTGGGGGCATTTATTTATCTTGCACTGTGGGGCATTTATTTGGCACTGTGGGGGCATTTATGTATCTGGCACTGCTGGGGGGGCATGTCACGTGTATCTGGCACTGCTGGAGGGCATGTCACGTGTATCTGGCACTGCTGGGGGGCATGTCATGTGTAGCTGGCATGGCTGCGGGGCATGTCATGTGTAGCTGGCACTGCTGCGGGGCATGTCATGTGTAGCTGGCACTGCTGGGGGGCATATCATATCTATCTGGCACTGCACATTATGTGTATCTGCCAATATACTGGAGACATTGTGTGTAAGGAACACTACTGTGGCTGTTATGTCTAAGGCTGCTAATTGTGTGCGTAGAGGGGGTGTGAAAATATATTTATAGTGTGATAATATATGAGGCCACGCCCACTTTTCCAGGAGGCCACACCCACTTTTCCTGTAGCAAACGCGCGCATAGAGGTGTTTTTTTTTTTTTTTGGGGGGGGGGGGGGTGCTTTTATATTTTCTCGCTCAGGGTGCTAGTAGGCCTGGAGCCGGCCCTGCGCGTTGGTGACTACAGGACTGTAAGGAGGGGACAGGAGAGGACTGAGCCATTCCAGTGCAGCGAGGCACAGGGGATTCCCGGGTTTCCCTGCACCTAATAAACCCGCAAGCTGGCTTTGAACTGTATACACAGTTCAGATTATCTGGTAATTTCCTCACCATTCCCCACCCCAGTTTGATATGCTGCTATAAAATATATAAATTGTTTCTCAATTGCTGCTATACATTCCTATTGGAAAGTGTATGATTTGAGAAAGTGAGATTTGATATGCTGCTATAAAATATATAAATTGTTACTCAATTGCTGCTATACATTCCTATTGAAAAGTGTATGATGTTTTTATTGTCTGCTTAATTTGTTTTATGTGTATAAAATTAAAACTGTACTTCACTATGTATGTACAATATTCCTCTCTTTTATGTGGCATCTCTACGAGTTTACAAATAACTCTGGGATCTATTGAGACGTCATCCAATTGTGAAGCGCAGGATAAGTCCCTCTTTCTCAATTTTTCTTGTTAGACACGTGTGGTGAAGGAATTGGGAACCTTCTTTGGAGAGGGGGGATAATATCCAGCAGCCAGGGCCGTTTCTAGACAATTTGGCTCCCAGTGCGAGATTTCAAAATGCGCCCCCCCCCCCCCCATTGCTATAAAAAAAAATGGCGTGCCCCCCCCCCCCCCCCCATATAGCCAGAAAAAAAGCATGCGCGCGCGCTCCCGACAAGGCTGTGTGGCCTTATTGAAATGGGCGTGGCCTCGTCTGATATCACACCCACCACAGGGGGAAAAAATTAAAATAAAAAAGTCCCCTTTTTACACATTACACCAGGCAAGTGTCCCCATATTACACAGCGCGGCAGGCAGGTGTCCCCATTTTACAAAGTGCGGCAGGCAGGTGTCCCCATTTTACAAAGTGCGGCAGGCAGGTGTCCCCATTTTACAAAGTGCGGCAGGCAGGTGTCCCCATTTTACAAAGTGCGGCAGGCAGGTGTCCCCATTTTACAAAGTGCGGCAGGCAGGTGTCCCCATTTTACACAGTACGCTGGCAGGTGTCCCCATTTTACACAGTACGCTGGCAGGTGTCCCCATTTTACACAGTACGCAGGCACGTGCCCCCATTTTACACAGTACGCAGGCAGGTGTCCCCATTTTACACAGTGCGGCAGGTATCCCCATTTTACACAGTGCGGCAGGTGCCCCCATTTTACACAGTGCGGCAGGTATCCCCATTTTACACAGTGCGGCAGGTGCCCCCATTTTACACAGTGCGGCAGGTGCCCATATTTTACACAGTGCGGCAGGTATCCCCATTTTACACAGTGCGGCAGGTGCCCCCATTTTACACAGTGCGGCAGGTGCCCCCATTTTACACAGTGCGGCAGGTGCCCCCATTTTACACAGTGCGGCAGGTGCCCCCATTTTACACAGTGCGGCAGGTGCCCCCATTTTACACAGTGCGGCAGGTGCCCCCATTTTACACAGTGCAGCAGGTGTCCCCATTTTACACAGTGTGGCAGGTGTCAAGTGGGGGGAGGGAGGGGGAGAGAGAGAGAGAGAGAGAGAGAGAGAATACTTACAACTTGCCGCTCTTCGGGTCCCTCCTCTGTCGATGGTTATCTCCAGTCCTCCGGCTCCTCTCCTCCCTCTCTCTCCCCCCCCCCCCCCCCCCGAGCGCTCCTGCTCGGGGGGGGGGGGGGGGGCTTCGCGAAATGACGCGTTTGCGTCGTGACGTCACGATGCAAACGCGTCATTCCGCGAAGCCCCGCCCCCCGAGCAGGAGCGCTCGGGGGGGGGGGGGGGAGAGAGAGGGAGGAGAGCAGTGGTCACAAAGTGCCGCGGCGGGCGCCCCGTGCGGTTGCACGGCTCGCCCGCCGCTAGAAACGGCACTGCCAGCAGCTTTGATCTTTTGCCCACTGAGACCTTCCTTGTATTTCTCTGACGTCCTAAGTGGATGCTGGGGACTCCGTCAGGACCATGGGGATTAGCGGCTCCGCAGGAGACAGGGCACAAAACTAAAGCTTTAGGATCAGGGGGTGTGTACTGGCTCCTCCCCCCATGACCCTCCTCCAAGCCTCAGTTAGGTTTTTGTGCCCGTCCGAGCAGGGTGCAATCTAGGTGGCTCTCTTAAGGAGCTGCTTAGAAAAAGTTTTTAGGTTTCTTATTTTCAGTGAGTCCTGCTGGCAACAGGCTCACTGCATCGAGGGACTTAGGGGAGAGAAGTTCAACTCACCTGCGTGCAGGATGGATTGGCTTCTTAGGCTACTGGACACCATTAGCTCCAGAGGGAGTCGGAACACAGGTCTCACCCTGGGGTTCGTCCCGGAGCCGCGCCGCCGACCCCCCTTGCAGATGCTGAAGATTGAAGGTCCAGAAACCGGCGGCAGAAGGCTTTTCAGTCTTCATGAAGGTAGCGCACAGCACTGCAGCTGTGCGCCATTGTTGTCACACACTTCACACCAACGGTCACGGAGGGTGCAGGGCGTTGCTGGGGGCGCCCTGGGCAGCAATGTATAATACCTTATTCTGGCTAAAAATACATCACATATAGCCCCTGGAGGCTATATGGATGTATTTAACCCCTGCCAGGTCTCAGAAAAACGGGAGAAGAAGCCCGCCGAAAAGGGGGCGGGGCCTATTCTCCTCAGCACACAGCGCCATTTTCCCTCACAGAAATGCTGGTGGGAAGGCTCCCAGGCTCTCCCCTGCACTGCACTACAGAAACAGGGTTAAAACAGAGAGGGGGGGCACTTATTTGGCGATATGTATATATATATTAAAATGCTATAAGGGAAAAACACTTATATAAAGGTTGTCCCTGTATAATATAGCGTTTTTGGTGTGTGCTGGCAAACTCTCCCTCTGTCTCCCCAAAGGGCTAGTGGGGTCCTGTCCTCTATCAGAGCATTCCCTGTGTGTGTGCTGTGTGTCGGTACTTGTGTGTCGACATGTATGAGGACGATGTTGGTGAGGAGGCGGAGCAATTGCCGGTAATGGTGATGTCACTCTCTAGGGAGTCGACACCGGAATGGATGGCTTATTTAAGGAATTACGTGATAATGTCAACACGCTGCAAGGTCGGTTGACGACATGAGACGGCCGGCAAACCAATTAGTACCTGTCCAGGCGTCTAAAACACCGTCAGGGGCGTTAAAAACGTCCTTTTTACCTCAGTCGGTCGACACAGACACGGACACTGACTCCAGTGTCGACGGTGAAGAAACAAACGTATTTTCCTTTAGGGCCACACGTTACTTGTTAAGGGCAATGAAGGAGATGTTACATATTTCTGATACTACAAGTACCACAAAAAAGGGTATTATGTGGAGTGTGAAAAAACTACATGTGGTTTTTCCTGAATCAGATAAATTAAATGAAGTGTGTGATGATGCGTGGGTTTCCCCCGATAGAAAATTATTGGCGGTATACCCTTTCCCGCCAGAAGTTATGGCGCGTTGGGAAACACACCTTAGGGTGGATAAGGCGCTCACACGCTTATAAAAACAAGTGGCGTTACCGTCTCCAGATACGGACGCCCTCAAGGAGCCAACTGATAGGAGGTTGGAAAATATCCTAAAAAGTATATACACACATACTGGTGTTATACTGCGACCAGCGATCGCCTCAGCCTGGATGGGCAGCGCTGGGGTGGCTTAGTCGGATTCCCTGACTGGAAATATTGATACCCTTGACAGGGACAGTATTTTATTGACTATAGAGCATTTAAAAGATGCATTTCTATATATGCGAAACTCTGGCATCAAGAGTAAGTGCGATGTCCATATCTGCCAGACGATGTTTATGGACACGACAGTGGTCAGGTGATGCAGATTCCAAACGGCACATGGAAGTATTGCCGTATAAAGGGGAGGAGTTATTTGGGGTCGGTCCATCGGACCTGGTGGCCACGGCAACAGCTAGAAAATCCACCTTTTTTTTACCCCAAGTCACATCTCAGCAGAAAAAGACATAGTCTTTTCAGCCTCAGTCCTTCGTCCCCATAATATCTGCCCAGGGATAGAGGTAAGGGAAGAAGACTGCAGCAGGCAGCCCATTCCCAGGAACAGAAGCCTTCCACCGCTTCTGCCAAGTCCTCAGCATGACGCTGGGGCCGTACAAACAGGTGCGGTGGGGGGTCGTCTCAAGAGTTTCAGCACGCAGTGGGCTCACTCGCAAGTGGACCCCTGGATCCTACAAGTAGTATCCCAGGGGTACAGATTGGAAATTCGAGACGTCTCCCCCTCGCAAGTTCCTGAAGTTTGCTTTACCAACGTCTACCTCCGACAGGGAGGCAGTATTGGAAACAATTCACAAGCTGTATTCCCAGCAGGTGATAATCAAAGTACCCCTCCTACAACAAGTAAAGGGGTATTATTCCACACTATATTGTGGTACTGAAGCCAGACGGCTCGGTGAGACCTATTCTAAATGGAGTCACTCAGAGCAGTGATAGCGAACCAGGAAGAAGGGGACTATATGGTGTCCCTGGACATCAAGGATGCTTACCTCCATGTCCAAATTTGCCCTTCTCACAAAGGGTACCTCAGGTTCGTGGTACAAAACTGTCACTATCAGTTTCAGACGCTGCCGTTTGGATTGTCCACGGCACCCCGGGTCTTTACCAAGGTAATGGCCGAAATGATGATTCTTCTTCAAAGAAAAGGCGTCTTAATTATCCCTTACTTGGACGATCTCCTGATAAGGGCAAGGTCCAGAGAACAGTTGGAGGTCTGAGTAGCACTATCTCAAGTAGTTCTACGACAGCACGGGTGGATTCTAAATATTCCAAAATCGCAGCTGTCTCCGACGACACGTCTGCTGTCCCTAGGGATGATTCTGGACACAGTCCAGAAAAAGGTGTTTCTCCCGGAGGAGAAAGCCAGGGAGTTATCCGAGCTAGTCAGGAACCTCCAAAAACCAGGAAAAGTGTCAGTGCATCATTGCACAAGGGTCCTGGGAAAAATGGTGGCTTCTTACGAAGCGATTCCATTCGGCAGATTTCACGCAAGAACTTTACAGTGGGATCTGCTGGACAAATGGTCCGGATCGAATCTTCAGATGCATCAGCGGATAACCCTGTCTCCAAGGACAAGGGTGTCTCTTCTGTGGTGGCTGCAGAGTGCTCATCTACTAAAGGGCCACAGTTATGCATTCCGGACTGGGTCCTGGTGACCACGGATTCCAGCTTGAAAGGCTGGGGAGCAGTCACACAGGGAAAAAATTTCCAGGGAGTGTGATCAAGTCTGGGGACTTCTCTCTGCATAAATATACTGGAGCTAAGAGCAATTTACAATGCTCTAAGCTTAGCAAGACCTCTGCTTCAAGGTCAGCCGGTATTGATCCAGTGGGACAACATCACGGCAGTCGCCCACGTAAACAGACAGGGCGGCACAAGAAGTAGGAGGACAATGGCAGAAACTGCAAGGATTCTTCGCTGGGCGGAAAATCATGTGATAGCACTGTCAGCAGTTTTCATTCCGGGAGTGGACAACTGGGAAGCAGACTTCCTCAGCACGACCTCCACCCGGTAGAGTGGGGACTTCATCGAGAAGTTTTTTCCACATGATTGTGCACCGTTGGGAAAGACCAAAGGTGGACATGATGGCGTCCCGCCTGAACAAAAAACTGGACAGGTATTGCGCCAGGTCAAGAGACCCTCAGGCAATAGCTGTGGACGTTCTGGTAACACCAGGGGTGTACCAGTCGGTGTATGTGTTCCCTCCTCTGCTTCTCATACCAAAGGTACTGAGAATTATAAGACGTAGAGGAGTAAGAACTATACTCGTGGCTCCGGATGGGCCAAGAAGGACTTGGTACCCGGAACTTCAAGAGATGCTCACAGAGGACTCAGGGCCTCTGCCGATAAGAAGGGACTTGTTTCAGCAAGTACCATGTCTGTTCCAAGACTTACCGCGGCTGCGTTTGACGGCATGGCGGTTGAACGCCGGATCCTAAGGGAAAAAGGCATTCCGGAAGAGGTCATTCCTACCCTGGTCAAAGCCAGGAAGGAGGTGACCGCACAACATTATCACCACATGTGGCGAAAATATGTTGCGTGGTGTGAGGCCAGGAAGGCCCCACGAAGAAACTTCAACTCGGTCGATTCCTGCATTTCCTGCAAACAGGAGTGTCTATGGGCCTCAAATTGGGGTCCATTAAGGTTCAAATTTCGGCCCTGTCGATTTTCTTCCAGAAAGAATTGGCTTCAGTTCCTGAAGTCCAGAAATTTGACAAGGGAGTACTGCATATACAACCCCCTTTTGTGCCTCCAGTGGCACTGTGGGATCTCAACATAGTCCTGGGATTCCTCAAATCACATTGGTTTAAACCGCTCAAATCTGTGGATTTGAAATATCTCACATGGAAAGTGACCATGATGTTGGCCCTGGCCTCGGCCAGGCGAGTGTCAGAATTGGCGGCTTTGTCTCACAAAAGCCCATATCTGATTGTCCATTCGGACAGGGCAGAGCTGCGGACTCGTCCCCAGTTTCTCCCTAAGTTGGTGTCAGCGTTTCATCTGAACCAGCTTATTGTGGTACCTGCGGCTACTAGAGACTTGGAGGACTCCAAGTTGCTAGATGTTGTCAGGGCCCTGAAAATATAGATTTCCAGGACGGCTGGAGTCAGGAAAACTGACTTGCTGTTATCTTGTATGCACCCAAAAAACTGGGTGCTCTTGCTTCTAAGCAGACGATTGCTAGTTGAATGTGTAGTACAATTCAGCTTGCACATTCTGTGGCAGGACTGCCACAGCCAAAATATATAAATGCCCATTCCACAAGGAAGGTGGGCTCATCTTGGGTGACTGCCCGAGGGGTCTTGGCTTTACAACTTTGCCGAGCTGCTACTTGGTCAGGGGCACACCCTGGCTGAGGAGGACCTGGAGTTCTCTCACTCGGTGCTGCAGAGTCATCCGCACTCTCCCGCCCGTTTGGGAGCTTTGGTATAATCCCCATGGTCCTGACGGAGTCCCCAGCATCCACTTAGGACGTCAGAGAAAATAAGATTTTACTTACCGATAAATCTATTTCTCGTAGTCCGTAGTGGATGCTGGGCGCCCATCCCAAGTGCGGATTGTCTGCAATACTTGTACATAGTTGTTGTTACAAAAAAATCGGGTTGTTATTGTTGTGAGCCGTCTGTTCAGAGGCTCCTACGTTTGTCATACTGTTAACTGGGTTCAGAGCACAAGTTATACGGTGTGATTGGTGTGGCTGGTATGAGTCTTACCCGGGATTCAATATCCTTCCTTATTGTGTACGCTCGTCCGGGCACAGTATCCTAACTGAGGCTTGGAGGAGGGTCATGGGGGGAGGAGCCAGTACACACCACCTGATCCTAAAGCTTTAGTTTTGTGCCCTGTCTCCTGCGGAGCCGCTAATCCCCATGGTCCTGACGGAGTCCCCAGCATCCACTACGGACTACGAGAAATAGATTTATCGGTAAGTAAAATCTTATTTTCTTTCACATACTGTTGACCAATAGTGGTCAACCTAGATAGTGTCGACCTAGTTACTGTCGACCTAAAGACCGGATCCCATCTAGGGCGGGGCGAGCAGGGTGCTTGCCCTGGGAGCCATGACAGGTCTGACAGAGGGGGCCCAGTCAGCCAGGTCAGTGTACCCTGTGCAGTGTCTGCGCTGGACATTTCAAGGGTGTTTCCTGAATGAAGAGCTCTACCAGCCTCCCACTGCTCCGCCTCCGATCTGTATTCTGTACCATCCAGGGTAGGGCGGGGAGTGTGGGACGGGGTAGCCACATCCGATGTCTTTGCCAGGCCAATGGGAGTATGTAAGGGCGGGGATAGGGAAGTAGCCCACGGAGCATCACAGACGGGTGGGATGTCCGGATCTCGGAGGCTCTGCACCATGTGGGTGTATTTATTTATTTTATTTATATTTCTGTCATATCAGCAGTTTGCGTCGCTGCGGGTCCCGGCGGGAAGGGGGGAAGGCAGCGGTCCTGTGGGTGTGACATCTCCACGTGTGTGGGTGAGTGACTGCGACCGAGTATATTTGCTGACTTGGCGTGCATCAACAGGCGCCGAGTCACACTACACTGCCCTTTTCTGTCCTTATTGTTGGCTCCACCTCCTCACACTGCTGCGGATGTAATCTGCCGCGGGTCCCGACTCCCACTCCTCCTCCACGGCATCCCCCATGCACGGCTGCACTGACTGGGAGACCGTAATTCCTTACTGCAGTTTGGTAATGTTACATTGTACCTGCTGTCTTTCTCTCTCTGACCCTGCTCTCTCTCTCTCTGACCCTGCCCTCTCTTTCTCTGTCTCTACTGTCTCTGACCCTGCTCTCTCTCTCTGTACCTGCTAGCTCTCTCTGATCCTGCTGTCTCTCTATCCCTACTGTCTCTCTGACCCTGCTCTCTCTCACTCTCTCTTTCTCTGTACCAGCTGTCTCTCTCTGACCCTGCTCTTTCTCTGACCCTGCTCTCTCTCTGTCCCTGCTGTCTTTCTCTGTCCCTGCTCTCTTTCTCTCTTTTGGATCCTGCTATCTCTCTCTGACCCTGCTCTCTCTCCATCCCTGCTGTCTCTTTTTTTCCATCTTTCCCTGCTCTCTCACCCTCTATGTCCCTGCTGTCTCTCTCTGACCCTGCTGTCTCTCTCTCTCTCTGACCCTGCTCTCTCTCTCTCTCTCTACCTGTGGTCTCTCTCTATGCCTGCTGTCTCTCACTGACCCTGCTGTCTCTCTCTATCTGTGCCTTCTGTCTCTCTCTCTGTCCCTGATGTCTCTCTCTCTCTTTGTCTGATGTCTCTCTCTGACCCTGCAGTCCGCCCCATTTAGAAGCTGTGCGTCTCCGTACCCTTGTGCCGCTAAACGGGAACGCCGGCGTAGTACTCACCACTCTTCTTTCTTCTGGCTCTGTTAGGGGAGACGGCGTGCTGCGGGAATGTACGCTTGCAGTAGTGGGGCTTGCGAATAGTTCCCTCAGGAGCTAGTGTCCTGTCAGTGGGGAACGGGACCATTAACCCTGAGAGAGGTTCCCTTCCCCCCCCAAGTCCCATGAAGCAGGCAGGCTGGTGCCATCCAGTCCTGCCTGAAAACAACAAACACAGAAAATAAATGCAGAAACCTCTTCAGGAGCTTCCAGAGACATGACTGGCTCCTCCGGGAATATTTTCTAAACTGAGTCTGGTAGGAGGGGCATAGAGGGAGGAGCCAGTGCACACTATCAATTTCTTAAAGCGCCCATGGCTCCTAGTGGACCCATCTATACCCCATGGTACTAAATGGATTCCCAGTATCCCCTAGGACATAAGAGAAAATACATTAAAAAAGACGGATAAAAAAATATACTCATCTGAAACCTAAGGGTTCTGTGACTGGGTCGCTCTCCTCCACCAGGGTGACCTCTGATATGGGTATGCAGCTCCACCGAAGTTCTTCTACCCCTGACACAGCTTGGCACGCGGGTGATATCATCACAAGGGGCGGATTTAATTCATTAGAAGACATGGGGAGGAAGAGCTGCTGGGGACTCTATAGGTCTTGCCGGTCCATGGGGCACAATCAGGGTGGGTGAATCCTGACTGGATGAATATAGCCGATAGGCGATGGGTGGTCCGGTGCACAGTCCCTGGCCAGTGGCGTTCCCTTCTGCCGGACCTGACATGGCGCCCAGGACACATGCGTTGCTCGCCCCACCCTAGTTAACGTCTTTGAGAGAGAGAGACAACAGGGACAGACAGAGAGAGGCAGTGGGGACAGAGGGAGACATCAGGGATATAGAGTGGCTGACAGGGACAGACAGAGATAGCAGGGACAGAGAGAGAGGCAGTGGGGACAAGAGAGACAGCAGGGACAGAGAAAGATAGCAGGCATATAGAGTGTCAGACAGTGACATAGAGAGAGACAGCAGGGTCAGAGAGAGACATCAGACATGGGGAGAGAGAGAGAGAGAGAGAGAGAGAGAGCAGGGTCAGAGAGAAAGACAGAAGGAACAGATAGAGAGATACAGCAGGGTCAGAGAGAGACAACAGGTAGAGAGAAAGAGAGAGCAGGGTCAGAGAGAGAGAGAGAGAGAGAGAGAGAGAGAGCAGGGTCAGAGAGAGACAGCAGGGACAGAGAGAGAGAGAGAGACAGCAGGGTCAGAGATAGACAGCAGGGACAGAGAGAGTGAGAGCAGGGAAAGATGGAAAAAAAGACAGCAGGGATGGAGAGAGAGCAGGGTCAGAGAGAGACAGCAGGGACCAAAAGAGAGAAAGAGAGCAGGGACAGAGAAAGACAGCAGGGACAGAGAGAGAGCAGGGTCAGAGAGAGAGAGAGAGAGAGAGAGCAGGGTCAGAGAGAGACAGCTGGTACAGAGAGAGAGAGAGAGAGAGAGAGAGAGTGAGAGAGCAGGGTCAGAGAGAGACAGTAGGGATAGAGAGCGAGACAGCAGGATCAGAGAGAGAGATACAAGGTACAAAGAGAGAGAGAGAGAGCAGGGTCAGAGAGAGAGAGAGAGAGAGAGAGCGTGGGGGTAATTCTGAGTTGATCACAGCAGCAAGTTTATTAGCAATTGGGCAAAACCATGTGCACTGCAGGGGGGGCAGATGTAACATGTGCAAAGAGAATTAGATTTGGGTGGGTTACATTGTTTCTGTGCAGGGTAAATACTGGCTGCTTTATTTTTAGACTGCAATTTAGATTGCAGATTGAACACACCCCACCCAAATCTAACTCTCTCTGCACATGTTATATCTGCCTCCCCTGCAGTGCACATGGTTTTGTCCAATTGCTAACAAAAATCCTGCTGCGATCAACTTGGAATTACCCCCAGGGTCAGAGACAGTAGGGACAGAGAAAGAGAGAGCAGGATCATAGTGAAGCCCCGCCCCTTCAATGGCGCGCGGTCTTCCAGTTCTTTTTTTATACTGGCTGCATGTGTCTAAGTGCATAAAATGGAGACAGACTCCTTTTATGGCTTTGTTGCCTGTCTGGGTACTGTGTCCGCTGTTCAGCATCTGTGTTCTTGCACAGCGGGAGACGCAGTCTGCCCCGTTTAGAAGCCGCGCGTCTCCATACCCTTGTGCCGCTAAACGGGACGCCGGCTTAGTACTCACCACTCTTCTTTCTTCTGGCTCTGTTAGACGTGGCGGCGTGCTGCGGGAATGTACGCTCGCCGTAGTGGGGCTTGCGAATAGTTCCCTTAGGAGCCAGTGTCCTGTCAGCGGGGAAGGAGAGAGAATTGACTGCATAGGAGAGGAATGAGTTAAACATCCTGTGAGGGGTGGACCTGACTGTGAGGAAGTACAGCCCTTAGGAAAAGGGGAGGGTTAGGATATATATAGGCCAGGAGTGGCCATTTTGGGTCTCTTTGATAGTGATTTGCCTTCCCGCCCTCCCGCCCCATGGGTAGAGGTTGTGTTTTGACACGGAGTGCATTGGCGTCTAATTGTTTAGCTGGTTTTATTCGTTGGCTATTTATCGGCGGAAAAGAACGGCAGTTTGTTAGTTGTATGGTTTTTTATAGGTAGTAAGTTTCAGTGCTATATGGTTTAGGTGCACTCACCTCCATCGACTTAATGGCCGCTCGACCACCCATCCGGGAGGCAGCGGCAGGGCACCCAGGAGCGGTGGGAAGTCACTGTGGGGGTTGTGTTGACACCTATTACCGATTTTGATAGGGTGCTGGACGGTTTCGGTCAGTTTACCATTTTAAGTTTACCAAAGGTTTAATAGAGCCGTTCTTTTTTCTGCCACCATTATGCCGGCTGATTCGGCATCTTAACAAACGTTTTCCAATTACAGGTTTTGCTATGGTTAGGGTCAAATAAATAGCTAGCAATTTTTCTGCCAAAATCAAGTCTCCGTGTCTTTATTTACTGGTATAAGAGGTAACTAAGGTTTACTTGAATAAAGGGGGGTCCACCAAATATCACTAGGATGTTTATGGGACCATTAACCCTGAGAGAGGTTCCCCACCCCCCAAGTTCCATGAAGCAGGCAGGCTGGTGCCATCCAGTCCTGCCTGAAAACAACAAACAGAAAATAAATGCAGAAAACTCTTCAGGAGTTTCCAGAGACATGACTGGCTCCTCCGGGAACATTTTCTAAACTGAGTTTGGTAGGAGGGGCATAGAGGGAGGAGCCAGCGCACACAATCAATTTCTTAAAGTGCCCATGGCTCCTAGTGGACCCATCTATACCCCATGGTACTAAATGGATTCCCAGTATCCCCTAGGACGTAAGAGAAAATACATTAAAAAAGCCGGATAAAAAAATATGCTCACCTGAAATCTAAAGCTTCTGTGACTGGGTCGCTCTCCAACGCCAGGGTGACCTCCATTCTCGGATATGGGTATGCAGCTCCACCAAAGTTTTTCTTTCCCTGACATAGCTTGGCACGCGGGTGACGTCATCACAAGGGGCGGATTTAATTCATTAGAAGACATGGGGAGGAAGAGCTGCTGGGGACTCTATAGGTCTTGCTGGTCCATCGACAAACTGCAGCAAGCGATTGGGTCGGAATGACCCCCACAGTAACCAGACTGGCAACACAGCCATAAAAGGAGTCTGTCTTCATTTTATGCACTTAGATACATATAGCAAGTATAAAAAAGAGCGGGAAGACCGCGTGCCATTGAAGGGGCGGGGCTTCACTATGAGCGGATCCAGCAGCTCCCCAGCACCATTTCCCTTCTGCAGCTGACACAGACGCTGACTGACAGGGAGCGGCAGCTCCTCTGGAGAGACTCCAGATTACCTCAGTGGTACCAGGGGGTCATGGCAGGGGAGGAGCGATTATTAGTGTACTATGGTGGTCATTCCGAGTTGTTCGCTCGCTAGCTGTTTTTAGCAGCCGTGCAAATGCTATGCCGCCTCCCACTGGGAGTGTATTTTAGCTTAGCAGAAGTGCGAACTAAAGGATCGCAGAGCGGCTCCAAAATATTTTTGCGCGATTTCAGAGTAGCTTCAGACCTACTCAGCGCTTGCAATCACTTCAGACTGTTCAGTTCCTGTTTTGACGTCACGAACACGCCCTGCGTTCGCACAGCCACGCCTGCATTTTTTACTGAAAAGCTTTGCTAGACCTTGTGTGAAACTACATCGATCATTGTAATAGTATGACACGCATGCGCATTGCGCCGCATACGCATGCGCAGAAGTGCCGCTTTGTTGCCTGATCGCTGCGCAGCGAACGAATGCAGCTAGCGATCAACTCGGAATGACCCCCAATGTCCCTAATATAGGTACTTAGTCTGCGACCCAGCTAAGCTTAGCATTAGCGTTAAGGCTCTCATAGAAGCTATCAGAGAAGTTCTAAATATCCCTGTTAAGGTGACAGAGTAGAGTGAGGAATCTTATTTTAATATAAAAAAGAAATCCTCAGACACTTTTCCAGTGTCAAAGGAACTAAATACCCTGTTTGAAGAACCATGGGTTAGTCCTGATAGGAAATTTCAAATCCCTAAACGGTTATCATCCTTTCCCTTTCCTCCTGAGGATAGGAAAAAATGGGAAAATCCACCGATAGTGGATGCATCAGTCTCCAGGCTTTCACAAAAAACTGTATTGCCTGTCCCGGGTGCAGCTATATAGAATATAAGGTGGTGCTATGGATCTATTCTTGATGTGTAATACACTCTGGGGGGAGGAGTATCTTCCTCAGTTATTTATGAAGGTATCACTAGCCCTTACAAATGAAGGTGCCTACCTTTAAGGGGTAATAATAGTGTGAATACCCGAACATCATAAGAGAGTGCCATATATTATATTGATATGAATAACTGAGGAAGATACTCCTCCCCCCAGAGTGTATTACACATCAAGAATAGATCCATAGCACCACCTTATATTCTATATTATATCACATTCCTGATTTAATCAGATACATTAACGATTAATTCACTATATCCAATTTGAAACTAAACAGCTTAGAATAAATGTACCTTTAGGGCATTACCACAACTGACACCGATGCCTCCTCCATAAATTTGAGATGGACTAAACACATGAATGAATACTGATTCAATTATGCAATAATAGACTATACTTACCTGGACACTAGAATAAAACACGTGGACACACATTTTAATCTTAAAATCACCTTTATTTTCATTTTGCACCTTGTATGTTTTGTTTATGTCAATATTTTAACCTCTATGTTTCGCTTATACTCATGGTTATGTGTAAGTAATATACACCAGTTTTAAATAGTTATCAATAAAAGTTAAATTTTATTAAAACATTGGTAGATGTGATAACCAGATCTAGTCTCCCTTATGTGCGCTGACAATACAGTTCTTTCCTTCTTCTTTCTTGTAGTTTTACAAGAGGCAAGTATAACTTTACAGGACGCCATTCAAAAAATAGTAAAGACTTAGGTCATTGTTCCAGTTCCACCTCATCTGCAAAAAAAGGGGTACCATTCCATCTTGTTTGTAGTACCGAAACCAGACGGTTCGGTATGATCTATTCTGAACCTTATATCGTTGAACCCATACTTACGAGTGTTCAAATTCAAGATGGAGTCTCTAAGAGCGGTGATCTCAGGTCTGGAGGAGGGGGAATTTCTAGTGTCTCTGGATATCAAGGATGCATACCTTCACATTCCAATCTAGCCGCCTCATCAGGCTTATCTACGGTTTGCACTGCAGGACTGTGACTACCAGTTCCAGGCCCTGCCATTTGGTCTCTCCACGGCACCGAGGGTGTTCACCAAAGTGATGGCAGATATGATGTTTCTACTCCGCAAACAGGGAGTGAACATAATTCCGTACCTGGATGATCTTCTGATAAAGGCACCGTCCAGGGAGCGGTTGTTGGACAGCATTGGCCTCTCAACCAGGCTAGTCCTGGATCACGAGTGGATTCTGAACCTACCAAAATCTCACCTAGAACCAACACAGAGACTTCCTTTCCTGGGAATGATACTGGACACAGAGTCTCAGAAAGTGTTCCTTCCCTTGGAAAAGGCAATGGTAATCCAGTCGATCGTTCGGGCTGTCCTGAAGCCAATCCGGATCTCGGTGCATCTGTGCATTTGCCCTCTGGGGAAAATGGTGGCCTCTTACGAAGTTACGAGGCGCTTCAGTACATAAGGGTTCATGCGAGGTCCTTCCAGCTGGACCTGTTGGACAAATGGTCCGGATCACATCTTCACATGCACCAGAGGATCCATCTGTCGCCAAGAGCCAGGATCTCCCTCCTGTGGTGGCTACAGACTTCTCACCTAGTTGAGGATCAGAGGTTCGGGATTCAGAATTGGATTCTGCTAACCACAGATGCAAGCCTCAGAGGTTGGGGCGCAGTCACCCAGGGGGTGCAGTTTCAGAGAAGATGGTCAAGTCAGGAAGTCGTCCTTCCAATAAACATCCTGGAACTCAGGTTTGCAGGAGGTAGATGTAAAGTACCTTACGTGGAAGACCGTCACACTGTTGGCCTTGGCTTCAGCAAGACGTGTATCGGAGCTAGAGGCGTTGTCTCACAAGAGCTCCTACCTCATTTTCCATGAGAACAGAGCTGAACTCAGAACTCATCAGCAATTTCTTCCTAAGGTGGTGTCTGTGTTTCACATCAACCAACCTATTGTGGTTCCGATTGTTACGAACGCGTCTGCTACTTCAAAGTCTTTGGATGTTATGAGGACTTTGAAGGTGTATGTAAAGAGAACAGCACGTCACAGGAAATCGTACTCGCTGTTCGTTCTCTATGATCCCAATTAAATTAGGTGTCCTGCTTCAAATCAGTCAATTGCACGCTGGATCAGGCTCACTATCCAGCATTGTTATTCCACGGCAGGCTTGCCGGTTCCAAAATCTGTACAGGCTTACTCTACTAGGTCAGTGGGTTCTTCTTGGGCGGCTGCCCGGGGTGTCTCGGCTTTACAGCTCTGCCAAGCAGCCACTTGGTCAGGTTCGAACACGTTTATTAAGTTTTATAAGTTCAATACCTTGGCTTCTGAGGACCTTCAGTTTGGTCAATCAGTTCTGCAGGAACCTCAGCACTCTCCGACCCGGTTTGGGAGCTTTGGTACTTCCCCATGGTACTAAATGGATTCCCAGTATTTCCTAGGACGTTAGAGAAAATAGGATTTTAATTACCTACCGGTAAGTTCTTTTCTCATTGGGGTTAATTCCAAGTTGATCGCAGCAGTAAATTTTTTAGCAGTTGGGCAAAACCATGTGCACTGCACTGGGGGCAGATATAACATTTGCAGAGAGAGTTAGATTTGGGTGGGTTATTTTGTTTCTGTGCAGGGTAAATAGTACTGGCTGCTTTATTTTTACACTGCAATTTAGATTGCAGATTGAACTCACCACACCCAAATCTATCTCTCTCTGCACATGTTATATCTGCCTCCCCTGCAGTGCACATGGGGGGTCATTCCGAGTTGTTCGCTCGTTGCCGATTTTTGCTATATTGCGATTAGTCGCTTACTGCGCATGCGCAAGGTTCGCAGAGCGCATGCACTTAGTTATTTTACACAAAAGTTAGGTATTTTACTCACGGCATAACGAGGATTTTTCATTGTTCTGGTGTTCGTACTGTGATTGACAGGAAGTGGGTGTTTCTGGGCGGAAACTTGCCGTTTTCTGGGCATGTGCGAAAAAACGCTGGCGTTTCTGGGAAAAACGCGTGAGTGTCTGAAGAAACGGGGGAGTGTCTGGGCGAACGCTAGGTGTGTTTGTGACGTCAAACCAGGAACGAAACTGACTGAACTGATCGCAATGGCTGAGTAAGTCTGGAGCTACTCAGAAACTGCTAAGAAATTTCTATTCGAAATTCTGCTACTCTTTCGTTTGCAATTCTGCTAAACTAAGATACACTCCCAGAGGGCGGCGGCTTAGCGTGTGCAATGCTGCTAAAAGCAGCTAGCGAGCGAACAACTCGGAATGAGGGCCATGGTTTTGCCCAACTGCTAACAAAGTTCCTGCTGCGATTAACTCAGAATTACCCCCATAGTCCGTAGGGGATACTGGGCGCCCGCCTGGTACTTTGTTCTTCCTGCACTGTTACATGGGTAAATATTCTGGTTAGCTCAGCTGTTACTGTTCGTGTTTCAAGTTTGGTTAGCATGGCTTTCCTCTTGTTTTGTGTGTGCTGGTTCGTAATCTCACCACTTTTCTTATCTATCCTTCTCTCAAAGTGTGTCCGTCTCCTCGGGCACAGTTTCCTAGACTGAGTCTGGTAGGAGGGGCATAGAGAGAGGAGCCAGCGCACACTATCAATTTCTTAAAGTGCCCATCGCTCCTAGTGGACCTGACTATACCCCATGGTACTAAATGGATTCCCAGTATCCCCTACAGACTACGAGAAAAGGATTTACTGTTAAGTATTTAAAATCCTATTTTTTCTCTGCTCTTCCTCTCCCACCCATGTCCTCTGCTCTGTTCCTGGTCACCCTACAGCCTGTCACGACACTCCCACTGACCCCACTCACAGCCTGTCACCCGATACCCACTATCCCCACTTATAGCCTGTCACCCCAAACCCACTACTCCCCTTTCTCACTCACAGCCTGTTGCCCTACTCCCATTGACCCCAATCAGAGCCTGTCAGCCCATTCCCGCTACCTCCACTTACATCCTGTCAACCCACACCTGCAACTCCCTCTTCTCAATCACAGCCTGTCGCCCTACACCAGCTACCCCCTTCTCAATCACAGCCTGTCACCCCACACCCACTTCCCCCCTTATCACTCACAGCCTCTCACCCCACACCCATTGTCACCACTAATAGCTGCCTCTCTCTCTCTCTGTCCCTACTGTATGTTCCTGCTGCATCTGTGCCCTACATCCCTGCTGCTTCTGTCCATATTTCCCTGCTGCCTCTCTCTGTCTCTACGTCCCTGCTGCCTCTCTCTCTCTCTTTGTCCTTACGTCCCTGCTTCCTCTCTCTCTGTCCATACGTTCCTGCTACCTCTCTCTCTGTCCCTGCATCCCTGCTGCCTCTCTCTCTGTCCCTACGTCCCTGCTTCCTCTCTCTCTCTGTCCCTACATCCCTGCTGCCTCTTTCTCTCTGTCCCTTCTGCCTCTCTCTCTGTCCCTACGTCCCTGCTGCCTCTCTGTCCATACATTCCTTCTGCCTCTTTCTGTCTCTACATCCCTGCTGCCTCTCTCTCTCTATCCCTACGTCCTTGCTACCTCTATGACCCTACGTACCTAGTGCCTCAGTCCCTGCTGCCTCTCTCTGTCCCTATGTTTCTGCTGTCTCTCTCTGTTCCTTCATCAGTGCTGTCTCTCTGTCCTTATGTCTCTGCTGTCTCTCTCTGTCCCTACTTCCTGATACCTCTGTCCCTACTATATGTTCCTGCTGCCTCTCTGTCCCTACTGCTTCTGTACTGACGTTCCTGCTGCCTCTCTCTCTGTCCCTACATCCCTGGTGCCTCTCTCTGTCCCTATGTCCTGGTGCCTGTGTCCCTGCTGCCTCTCTCTCTGTCCCTACATCCCTGCTGCCTCTCTGTCCCTAGTTCTTCAGTCCTTGCTGCCTCTCTCTGTCCCTATGTCTCTGGTGTCTCTCTCTGTTCTTACGTCAGTGCTGTCTCTTTCTGTGCCCTACATCCCTGCTGCTTCTGTCCATATTTTCCTGCTGCCTCTCTCTGTCTCTACATCCCTGCTGCCTCTCTCTCTCTCTTTGTTCCTACGTCCCTGCTTCCTCTCTCTCTCTGTCCATATGTTCCTGCTACCTCTCTCTCTGTCCCTGCATCCCTGCCGCCTCTCTCTCTGTCCCTACATCCCTGCTGCCTCTCTCTCTGTCCCTACGTCCCTGCTTCCTCTCTCTCTGTCCCTACATCCCTGCTGCCTCTTTCTCTCTGCCTCTCTCTCTCTCTCTCTCTCTGTCCCTTTGTCCCTGCTGCCTCTCTCTCTGTCCATACATTCCTTCTACCTCTCTGTCCCTACATCCCTGCTGCCTCTCTCTCTATCCCTACGTCCTTGCTGCCTCTCTCTCTCTGTCCCTACGTCCCTGCTGCCTCTCTGACCCTATGTACCTAGTGCCTCAGTCCCTGCTGCCTCTCACTGTCCCTATGTCTCTGCTGTCTCTCTGTTCCTATGTCAGTGCTGTCTCTCTCTGTCCCTACATCCCTGCTGTCTCTCTGTCCTTATGTCTCTGCTGTCTCTCTCTCTGTCCCTACCTCCTGATGCCTCTGTCCCTACTATATGTTCCTGCTGCCTCTCTCTCTACATCCCTGCTGCCTCTCTCCCTACATCCCTGCTGCCTCTCTCCCTCTCTATGTCCCGACGTCCCTGGTGCCTCTCTGTCCCTGGTGCCTCTGTCCCTGTTGCCTCTCTCTCTGTCCCTACATCCCTGCTGCCTCTCTGTCCCTACGTACCTAGTTCCTCAGTCCCTGCTGCCTCTCTGTCCCTATGTCTCTGCTGTCTCTCTCTGTTCTTACGTCAGTGCTGTCTCTCTCTGTCCCTACATCCCTGCTGTCTCTCTGTCCTTATGTCTCTGCTGTTTCTCTCTCTCTGTCCCTACCTCCTGATGCCTCTGTCCCTACTGTATGTTCCTGCTGCCTCTCTGTCCCTACTGCTTCTGTACCTACATTCCTGCTGCCTCTCTCACTTTGTCCCTACGCCCCTGTTGCCTCTCTCTCTCTCTGTCACTACGTCCCTGGTACCTCTCTCTGTCCCTATGTCCCTGGTGCCTCTGTCCCTGCTGCCGCTCTCTCTGTCCCTACATCCCTGCTGCCTCTGTTCCTACTGTATGTTCCTGCTGCCTCTCTGTGTCCCTGACGCTACCCTGTATCCCTGCTGCTATGTCACTGCTGTCACTCTCTTTGTTTCTGTGTCCCTGCTGCCTCTGTTTCTGTCTCTATGCCCCTGCTGTCACTCTCTGTCTCTGTGTCCCTGCTGGCACTCTTTTTATGTCTGGGTCCCTGCTGCCACTCTCTGTATCACTGCTGCCACTCTCTTTGTGTCTGGATCCCTGCTGCCACTCTCTGTCTCCCTGCTGCCACTCTCTTTGTGCCTGGGTCCCTGCTGCCACTCTCTCTGTGTCTGGGTCCCTGCTGCCGCTCTCTCTCTCTCTGGGTCCCTGCTGCCACTTTCTCTCTCTGGGTCCCTGCTGTCACACTCTGTCTCTGTGTCCCTTCCCCCACTATTTGTCTCTGTGTCCCTTCAAACACTGGAGCTGAATGCTGCCAGTGTGTGAGCAGGAGCAGCTTGTTGGTTGGATCCCGCAGGGTCATGATAATGTCAAGATGCTCAGTAATAACGTTTGTCTGATGAAGGGTCCAAATGTGTGGCCTAATGTGTATTTGTGCCTAATGTGTGGCATAATGTTTATTTGTGCTCTAATGTGTGGCATAATGTGTGTATGGAGTACTACTACCGTGTGGCATGATGTGTATGATGGGTACTACTGCTGTTGGCATAATGTGTATATGGGGTACTACTACTGTGTGGCGTAACATGTAAATGGGGTACTACTACTATGTGGTATAACATGTACATTTACATCTTTGGCTTAAATAGTAAAAAAAAAAAAAAAAAAGCCCCAGGCAACAATAAACATGTTTTATTTTGTATTCATTCTGAAAGCCGTTTTATAGCAATCAATCAGTTTATATTTCTATAGAAGATTTAAATCATGCTTTTATAGATTTGTTGTTTTTTTGGGGAAGGGGGGATGCTGTTTTTTATCTTGCCCTAGGCTCCAAAAAATAAGATTTTACTTACCGATAAATCTATTTCTCGGAGTCCGTAGTGGATGCTGGGGTTCCTGAAAGGACCATGGGGGAATATCGGCTCCGCAGGAGACAGGGCACAAAAAGTAAAGCTTTTCCAGATCAGGTGGTGTGCACTAGCTCCTCCCCCTATGACCCTCCTCCAGACTCCAGTTAGGTACTGTGCCCGGACGAGCGTACACAATAAGGGAGGATTTTGAATCCCGGGTAAGACTCATACCAGCCACACCAATCACACCGTACAACTTGTGATCTAAACCCAGTTAACAGTATGATAACAGCGGAGCCTCTGAAAGATGGCTTCCTTCAACAATAACCCGAATTTGTTAACAATAACTATGTACAATTATTGCAGATAATCCGCACTTGGGATGGGCGCCCAGCATCCACTACGGACTCCGAGAAATAGATTTATCGGTAAGTAAAATCTTATTTTCTCTATCGTCCTAGTGGATGCTGGGGTTCCTGAAAGGACCATGGGGATTATACCAAAGCTCCCAAACGGGCGGGAGAGTGCGGATGACTCTGCAGCACCGAATGAGAGAACTCCAGGTCCTCCTTAGCCAGAGTATCAAATTTGTAAAATTTTACAAACGTGTTCTCCCCTGACCACGTAGCTGCTCGGCAAAGTTGTAATGCCGAGACCCCTCGGGCAGCCGCCCAAGATGAGCCCACCTTCCTTGTGGAGTGGGCCTTTACAGATTTAGGCTGTGGCAGGCCTGCCACAGAATGTGCAAGTTGGATTGTGCTACAGATCCAACGAGCAATCATCTGCTTAGACGCAGGAGCACCCATCTTGTTGGGTGCATACAATATAAACAACGAGTCAGATTTTCTGACTCCAGCTGTCCTTGCAATATATATTTTTAATGCTCTGACAACGTCCAGTAACTTGGAGTCCTCCAAGTCACTTGTAGCCGCAGGCACTACAATAGGCTGGTTCAGATGAAATGCTGACACCACCTTAGGGAGAAAATGCGGACGAGTCCGCAGTTCTGCCCTGTCCGAATGGAAAATCAGATATGGGCTTTTGTAAGATAAAGCTGCCAGTTCTGACACTCTCCTGGCCGAAGCCAGGGCTAGAAGCATGGTCACTTTCCATGTGAGATATTTCAAATCCACCTTTTTTAGTGGTTCAAACCAATGAGATTTTAGAAAGTCCAAAACCACATTGAGATCCCACGGTGCCACTGGAGGCACCACAGGAGGCTGTATATGCAGCACTCCCTTAACAAAGGTCTGGACTTCAGGGACTGAAGCCAATTCTTTTTGAAAGAAAATCGACAGGGCCGAAATTTGAACCTTAATAGATCCCAATTTGAGACCCATAGACAATCCTGATTGCAGGAAATGTAGGAATCGACCCAGTTGAAATTCCTCCGTCGGAGCACTCCGATCTTCGCACCACGCAACATATTTTCGCCAAATTCGGTGATAATGTTGCACGGTTACTTCCTTCCTTGCTTTAATCAAAGTAGGAATGACTTCTTCCGGCATGCCTTTTTCCTTTAGGATCCGGCGTTCAACCGCCATGCCGTCAAACGCAGCCGCGGTAAGTCTTGAAACAGACAGGGACCCTGCTGAAGCAAGTCCCTCCTTAGAGGTAGAGGCCACGGATCTTCCGTGATCATCTCTTGAAGTTCCGGGTACCAAGTCCTTCTTGGCCAATCCGGAACCACTAGTATCGTTCTTACGCCTCTTTGCCGTATAATTCTCAATACTTTTGGTATGAGAGGCAGAGGAGGAAACACATACACCGACTGGTACACCCAAGGCGTTACCAGCGCGTCCACAGCTATTGCCTGCGGATCTCTTGACCTGGCGCAATACCTGTCCAGTTTTTTGTTGAGGCGAGACGCCATCATGTCCACCATTGGTCTTTCCCAACGGGTTACCAGCATGTGGAAGACTTCTGGATGAAGTCCCCACTCTCCCGGGTGAAGATCGTGTCTGCTGAGGAA
The DNA here is from genome assembly GCF_028390025.1 of Pseudophryne corroboree. Lineage (NCBI taxonomy): Eukaryota > Metazoa > Chordata > Amphibia > Anura > Myobatrachidae > Pseudophryne > Pseudophryne corroboree. The sequence continues at coordinate 537,459,556 of NC_086445.1, forward strand.
GTCTGCTTCCCAGTTGTCCACTCCCGGGATGAACACTGCTGACAGTGCTATCACATGATTCTCTGCCCAGCGAAGAATCCTTGCAGCTTCTGCCATTGCACTCCTGCTTCTTGTGCCGCCCTGTCTGTTCACATGGGCGACTGCCGTGATGTTGTCCGACTGGATCAACACCGGTTTTCCCTGAAGCAGAGGTTCTGCCTGGCTTAGAGCATTGTAGATTGCTCTTAGTTCCAGAATGTTTATGTGAAGAGACGTTTCCAGGCTCGTCCATACTCCCTGGAAGTTTCTTCCTTGTGTGACTGCTCCCCAGCCTCTCAGGCTGGCGTCCGTGGTCACCAGGATCCAATCCTGTATGCCGAATCTGCGGCCCTCCAATAGATGAGCACTCTGCAACCACCACAGAAGAGACACCCTTGTCCTTGGAGACAGGGTTATCCGCAGGTGCATCTGAAGATGCGACCCTGACCATTTGTCCAACAGATCCCTTTGGAAAATTCTTGCGTGGAATCTGCCGAATGGAATTGCTTCGTAAGAAGCCACCATTTTTCCCAGGACTCTTGTGCATTGATGTACAGACACCTTTCCTGGTTTTAGGAGGTTCCTGACAAGCTCGGATAACTCCTTGGCTTTTTCCTCCGGGAGAAAAACCTTTTTCTGAACCGTGTCCAGAATCATCCCTAGGAACAGCAGACGAGTTGTCGGCATTAACTGGGATTTTGGAATATTCAGAATCCACCCGTGCTGTTTTAGCACTTCTTGAGACATTGCTAATCCCATCTCTAGCTGTTCTCTGGACCTTGCTCTTATTAGGAGATCGTCCAAGTATGGGATAATTAATATGCCTTTTCTTCGAAGAAGAATCATCATCTCGGCCATTACCTTTGTAAAGACCCGAGGTGCCGTGGACAATCCGAACGGCAGCGTCTGAAACTGATAGTGACAGTTTTGTACAACGAACCTGAGGTACCCCTGGTGTGAGGGGTAAATTGGAACGTGGAGATACGCATCCTTGATGTCCAAGGATACCATAAAATCCCCCTCTTCCAGGTTCGCTATCACTGCTCAGAGTGACTCCATTTTGAACTTGAACTTCTTTATGTACAGGTTCAAGGACTTCAGATTTAGAATAGGCCTTACCGAGCCATCCGGCTTCGGTACCACAAAAAGAGTGGAATAATACCCCTTCCCTTGTTGTAGAAGAGGTACCTTGACTATCACCTGCTGAGAGTACAGCTTGTGAATGGCTTCCAAAACCGTCTCCCTTTCGGAGGGGGACGTTGGTAAAGCAGACTTCAGGAAACGGCGAGGTGGATCTGTCTCTAATTCCAACCTGTACCCCTGAGATATTATCTGCAGGATCCAGGGATCTACTTGCGAGTGAGCCCACTGCGCGCTGTAATTTTTGAGACGACCGCCCACCGTCCCCGAGTCCGCTTGAGAAGCCCCAGCGTCATGCTGAGGCTTTTGTAGAAGCCGGGGAGGGCTTCTGTTCCTGGGAAGGAGCTGCCTGTTGCTGTCTCTTCCCTCGACCTCTGCCTCGTGGCAGATATGAATAGCCCTTTGCTCTCTTATTTTTAAAGGAACGAAAGGGCTGCGGTTGAAAAGTCGGTGCCTTTTTCTGTTGGGGAGTGACTTGAGGTAGAAAGGTGGATTTCCCGGCTGTAGCCGTGGCCACCAAATCTGATAGACCGACTCCAAATAACTCCTCCCCTTTATACGGCAAAACTTCCATATGCCGTTTTGAATCCGCATCGCCTGTCCACTGTCGCGTCCATAAAGCTCTTCTGGCCGAAATGGACATAGCACTTACCCGTGATGCCAGTGTGCAGATATCCCTCTGTGCATCACGCATATAAAGAAATGCATCCTTTATTTGTTCTAACGACAGTAAAATATTGTCCCTGTCCAGGGTATCAATATTTTCAATCAGGGACTCTGACCAAACTACCCCAGCACTGCACATCCAGGCAGTCGCTATAGCTGGTCGTAGTATAACACCTGCATGTGTGTATATACTTTTTTGGATATTTTCCATCCTCCTATCTGATGGATCTTTAAGTGCGGCCGTCTCAGGAGAGGGTAACGCCACTTGTTTAGATAAGCGTGTTAGCGCCTTGTCCACCCTAGGAGATGTTTCCCAGCGCTCCCTAACCTCTGGCGGGAAAGGGTATAATGCCAATAATTTCTTTGAAATTATCAGCTTTTTATCAGGAGCAACCCACGCTTCATTACACACGTCATTTAATTCTTCTGATTCAGGAAAAACTATAGGTAGTTTTTTCACACCCCACATAATACCCTGTTTAGTGGTACCTGTAGTATCAGCTAAATGTAACGCCTCCTTCATTGCCAAAATCATATAACGTGTGGCCCTACTGGAAAATACGGTTGATTCGTCACCGTCACCACTGGAGTCAGTGCCTGTGTCTGGGTCTGTGTCGACCGACTGAGGCAAAGGGCGTTTTACAGCCCCTGACGGTGTTTGAGTCGCCTGGACAGGCACTAATTGATTGTCCGGCCATCTCATGTCGTCAAACGACTGCTTTAGCGTGTTGACACTATCCCGTAGTTCCATAAATAAAGGCATCCATTCTGGTGTCGACTCCCTAGGGGGTGACATCCTCATATTTGGCAATTGCTCCGCCTCCACACCAATATCGTCCTCATACATGTCGACACACACGTACCGACACACAGCAGACACACAGGGAATGCTCCTAACGAAGACAGGACCCACTAGCCCTTTGGGGAGACAGAGGGAGAGTTTGCCAGCACACACCAAAAGCGCTATATATAACAGGGATAGCCTTATAATAAGTGCTCCCTTATAGCTGCTTTATATATATAAAAATATCGCCATAAATTTGCCCCCCCTCTCTGTTTTACCCTGTTTCTGTAGTGCAGTGCAGGGGAGAGACCTGGGAGCCGTCCTGACCAGCGGAGCTGTGAGAGGAAATGGCGCCGTGTGCTGAGGAGATAGGCCCCGCCCCTTTTTTGGCGGGCTCGTCTCCCGCTATTTAGTGAATCCAGGCAGGGGTTAAATATCTCCATATAGCCTCTGGGGGCTATATGTGAGGTATTTTTAGCCTTTATATAGGTTACATTTGCCTCCCAGGGCGCCCCCCCCCAGCGCCCTGCACCCTCAGTGACTGCGTGTGAAGTGTGCTGAGAGGAAAAAGGCGCACAGCTGCAGTGCTGTGCGCTACCTTTAGAAGACTGCAGGAGTCTTCAGCCGCCGATTTTGGACCTCTTCTGACTTCAGCATCTGCAAGGGGGCCGGCGGCGCGGCTCCGGTGACCATCCAGGCTGTACCTGTGATCGTCCCTCTGGAGCTGATGTCCAGTAGCCAAGAAGCCAATCCATCCTGCACGCAGGTGAGTTCACTTCTTCTCCCCTCAGTCCCTCGTTGCAGTGATCCTGTTGCCAGCAGGACTCACTGTAAAATAAAAAACCTAAGCTAAACTTTTTCTAAGCAGCTCTTTAGGAGAGCCACCTAGATTGCACCCTTCTCGGCCGGGCACAAAAATCTAACTGGAGTCTGGAGGAGGGTCATAGGGGGAGGAGCCAGTGCACACCACCTGATCTGGAAAAGCTTTACTTTTTGTGCCCTGTCTCCTGCGGAGCCGATATTCCCCCATGGTCCTTTCAGGAACCCCAGCATCCACTAGGACGATAGAGAAAGCCTAGTTACGCCTCTGCAGACAACATACAGATGGAGCCTCCGTTATCTTTGCTCCTTCTGTGACTAGACATGCCCGCCTGGGCGCACCTAGTCACTGTGAGCGTCTCCGTCTGGACGAGCGCGCGTGCTTGGACGGAGACGCTCCCCATTCACTTGAATAAAGAGCGTCTCCGTCCCGGCGGACGCGCGCACCCAGAGACACTTACAAATGGAAGTGGCTCTGTGCACTCCCGGCATGATAAGGTGGACGGATTGCCTAGTCACGCCGGGAGTACATACCTGCGACTAGGCAGGCATAGATAAGAAAGGCTGCATCTGTACAGTACAAAGAAGAGACAGGTTCAAGTCTCTAACAAAGCTGATCCATTACTGCAGGTCCATTGACTAAGTCTTCTTGTATGGGTACATGGATGGATGGTTAATGTAGATCTGTTTTGAGGTGGCAGGGTGGCTATAAGGTATGTATATGCTCTGTATAGTTGATTATATAGCTAGCTATGTATATGCTATGCACATTGCTATGTTTTGTTAATTATGTATATGCTATGTACATTCTATGTATATATGGTTATTTATATGTTATGTCCATTCTGTGTTTAGTTTTGTATATGGTATGTGTATGCTATGTTTAGTTGTTAATATATCTGCTATGCACATGCTGTGGGTGGGATGTACTAAAATGAAAATGCAGAAAATCCCTGTTTTCTGGGTTTTTACCACATTTTCATATGTACTTACCTCCATGCGCTGGGTCTCCGCCACACAGGGTAATGCCAGCTTTTGCTGACGTTATCCTGTAGCAGCCTATGGGGCTTCTTCCATAATGCAATGTTGGAGGGTTCTCTCATGAAACTCTCCCAGCATCCCCCACAGTTGCCGCCTGTCTGCGCATCTGCAGATGGACTCCCGGGTCATAGATTCGAAAATCCAGATCCTCTACCATTTGTCTGCAAAAACGTACCTTAGCCCATATCCTGCATTCTGACTCTGATAATGAAGGGTCAGAAATGGAGGAAGGTGAGGTGGATACAGAGGTAGGGGAGGGTGCTCTGTCACAGGGTGTAGAGGCTCTTATAGATGCTATCAGAGAAATTCTAAATATCCCTGAAAAGGTGACAGGAGAGTGAGGAAACTTACTTTAATATTAAGAAAAAATCCTCAGCCACTTTTCCTGTGTCAAAGGAACTAAATACCCTGTTTGAAGAACCGTGGGTTAATCCAGGTTGTTATCTTTTCCTTTTCCTCCTGAGAATAGGAAAAAATGGGAAAATCCACTGATAGTGGATGCGTCAGTCTCCAGGCTCTCACGTAAAATTGTTCTACCTGTGCCTGGTGCAGCCTCCCTAAAAGATGCGGCTGATCGCAAGATTGAGACTACACTCAAATCTTTGTATACTGCTGCCTGGGTGGCCCAGAAACCCACTATAAAATGTGGGTGGATTACAAGAGCCATTGCTAAATGGTCAGGTATTTAATTGAGGGGTTAGACACTTTACCTCAAAAGGAAATTATTTAGCTCCTGCAATATATACAAGACTCTGCAAACTGGCTAAAACTCTTCAGTCACATCAGGACAGGATCGTGCCAGGATCCCTGGGTCATAGACCTTATATCCCAGGGCTACGGACTGGAGTTCCAGGAGCTCCCATCTCACAGATTCTTCGAATCAGGCTTACCAGTTTCACAAGACGCGAGACTAAACTTACAGGACGCCATTCAAAAAGTGTTATAGACCCAGGTCACTATTCCAGTTCCACCTCGTCTACACAAAAAGGGTTACTATTCCAGCTTGTTTGTAGTACCAAAAACGGACAGTTCGGTAAGACCGATTCTGAACCTCAAGTCATTGAACCCGTACTTACGAGTGTTCAAATTCAATAAGGAGTCGTTGAGAGCGGTAATCTCAGGTCTAGAGGAGGGGGAATTCCTAGCGTCTCTGGGTGTCAAGGATGCGTACCTTCACATTCCGATCTGTCCACCTCATCAGGCTTATATACGGTTTGCACTGCTGGACTGCCACTGCCACGGATTGCACTGCTGGACTGCCACTACCAGTTTCAGGCACTTTGGTCTCTCCACGGCACCGAGGGTGTTCGCCTAAGTGATGGCAGAGATGATGATGTTGCTCCGCAGACAGAGAGTGAACATAGTTCCGTGCTTGGACGATCTTCTGATAAAGGCACCATCAAGGGAACAGCTGTTGAAGAACATTGCCCTCTCAACCAGACTACTCCTGGATCATGGGTGGATTCTGAACTTGCCAAAATCTCACCTAGAACCAATGCAGATTCTTCAGTTCCTGGGAATGATACTGGACACAGAGTCTCAGATAGTTTTCCTTCCCTTAGAAAAGGCAATGGTAATCCAGTCGATGGTTCAGGCCGTCTTGAACCCGACCCGAATCTCGTTGCATCTCTGCATACACCTTCTGGGGAAAATGGTAGCTTCTTACAAAGCAATTCAGTACGGAAGGTTTCATGTGAGGCCCTTCCAGCTGGATCTGTTGGACAAATGGTCCGGATCACATCTTCACATGCACCAGAGGATCCGTCTGTCACGAAAAGCCAGGATCTCCCTCCTATGGTGGCTACAGACGTCTCACCTAGTTGACGGTCGGAAGTTCGGGATTCAGTATTGGATTCTGCTAACCACAGACGCAAGACTCAGAGGTTGGGGCGCAGTCACCCTGGGGGTGCAGTTTCAGGGAAGATGGTTAAGTCAGGAAGTCGTCCTTCCAATAAACATCCTGGAACTCAGGGCTATCTACAACGCCCTTCTGCAGGCCTCATCTCTTCTTCAGAATCAGGCCATTCAGGTCCAGTCGGACAATGTGACGGCGGTGGCATACATAAACCGACAGGGCGGAACGAAAAGCAGAGCTGCAATGTCAGAGGTGTCAAGAATTCTCCTCTGAGCGGAAAAACATGGCGTGGTGTTGTCGGCGATCTTCATTTCGGGAGTAGACAACTGGGAAGCAGACTTCCTCAGCAGACACGATCAGTACCCAGGGGAATGGGGCCTCCACCCAGAGGTGTTCCGGTGGTTAACACATCAGTGGGGGTATCCACAGATCGACGGAATGGCCTCTCGACTCAACAAGAAGCTCAAGCGGTATTGTTCCAGGTCGATGGACCCATAGGCAGTAGCGGTAGACATCCTGACAGCTCCGTGGGTTTACCAGCTGGTGTACGTGTTTCCTCCCATTCCTCTGATCCCAAGAATTCTAAAAAGAATAAAAAGTGAAAAGGTTCAAGCAATCCTCATAGCTCCAGACTGGCCACAAAGGGCCTTGTATGCGGATCTTCTTGAGATGCTCCTCGAAGATCCGTGGCCTCTGCCTCTTTAAGAGGATCTTCTGCAGTAGGGCCCGTTTGTCTATCAACGGCTACGTTTAATGGCATGGAAGTTGAACGGCTGATTCTAGCCAGGAGAGGGATTCCTGACAAGGTCATCCTGACTATGATCCAAGCCAGAAAGGGGGTAATGTCTAAACATTACCATCGTATTTGAAAGAAGTATGTTTCTTGGTGTGAGAGCAGATAATATTCTGCGGTGGAACTTCAGCTGGGACGTTTCCTGCTTTTTCTACAGTTGGGAGTTGACGTGGGCCTACACCTAGGCTCCATTAAAGTTCAGATTTCGGCCTTATCTATTTTCTTTCAGAAATAATTGGCTTCTCTCCCTGAGGTCCAGACGTTCTCTGCATGTACAGCCTCCCTTTGTGCCACCTACGGCACCTTGGGATCTCAATGTGGTGCTGCGGTTCCTCCAATTGGACTGGTTTGCAGGAAGTAGATGTAAAGTACCTTACGTGGAAGACCGTCACACTGTTGGCCTTGGCTTCAGCAAGACGTGTGTCGGAGCTAGGGGCGTTGTCTCACAAGAGCCCCTACTTAATTTTCCATGAGGACAGAGTTGAACTCAGGACTCACCAGCAATTCCTTCTTAAGTTGGTGTCCGCGTTTCACATCAACCAACCTATTGTGGTTTCCGGCTGTTATGGACGCCTCTGCTACTTCAAAGTCTTTGGATGTCGGAGGGCGTGGCCTGGCGTAGCTAGAGAAAGGGAGTGTGTGCTCGGCTCTTCCGATGTTATCCTTAATATATCCTGGTTTTTCTATTCTTTTTATTCACCGTATGGTCTTAGGAAATAGCTCCTGCTTACTTGTGGCTCTGTGTAGGACTTTCCTGCGACAGCTTTTTGTACGATCCCTGGAGTTCTGCACGCGACTGTGTCCTCTGCTCCTGCTGTCTGGTGCCTTTGCCCCGGCTCCTGTGGCTGATCAGAAGTTGTATACTTACCATCCAGACTCCTGACGGTACCCAGTGAGAGACCCTGGTTGCCTTCTGACGCCCGGCTTCTGTGGCGTCTGGGTGTGGTGTCCGCGGCTTGGCGCCATTTTACCCTGGTGCATGTAGGTCTTCTCAGGCCGCTTCAGGGATACTTGCTGCTTCCACGACTGTTTGGTGCTGCTCCGCTGGTCTGACCTTCCCTCTGCTGGAGCTCATTGCGGTTGCTGGTGGATTTGGAGGTGTGCCGGCCGCCGGCATAATCTACCCATAGGCTCCTTGACCGACTTGACAACGTGGCGACTGTATCCTCGGGGTCTGTGGATATGACTTGCAGGTCTCTGCCACCAGAGTCACTCTCTAATTTATCCGATGTGAAGGATATGTCTTCTTCTGATCCTGTGCTCCTGTATATGATTGGATGCCCTGATTTCAGCGTTGATCTCCTACAAGCTATCTACGTATCTGTGGGGTCAGAACTGTGGTTCTATGTTCTCTCATCCAAGTGTCCATGGCTGGTTGGGAAGATTTACTATTCAGCTTTCAAGTTTTCATTTCCTTCTATGCTTGTCCATGGGGGTCTGGGACTGGGACTATTCTCATTTTCCTGCCTGAGTATGAGGACCGACCAGACTGATATTTGCAGTGTTCTATATAATATCTCTGTATCCGGGATTTTGTTTGTGACTTTCTTACAGTGAAGATATAGCACGCATATTTTGTGAAATTTATATATCCTTATAATGAGAGAGCCGGGTAATTATTTCCCACACCTCCCCCCCTCTGGCTAAAGGCCATTAGTATATTGCCCCTGTAACTTGTCCTTTGTTTTTAACTGTAATGGGGGAGGGGGGTGGGGATGGGTGGTTGGATGGGTTGGATATTATTCTGTATGTGCATATTGTGTGACTTTGATACATCCTTACATTGTGACAGCTTGGTATTCTATGGCTATCGGCCTTCAGTATATTGTGTTTACATCTTACCCTATGCTTCTGTTTGATATGGGGATGAGTGGTTGGAGGGCTTAGATATTATCCTGTATACACATATTTTGTGACATTGATATATCTTTATAATGAGAAAGCTCTGTATTTTTATGGCTATTGGCCATATATTGCCCCTGCAACTAACCTTTTATTGTTGTTGTTTTTTATATGGGGGGAAAGGGGGCAACGACGACTGAGTGGTTTGATATTATCCTGTCTGGATTGGGAAGGGAGGATGGGTAGTTAGGTTTTAGTTTAGGGGAAGCGGGAACTGGGGATCCAGGAATGCCTAGGTTTGGGTTAGGTTATACAGGGTGGGTGGTTATTGGGGTGGTTTGTGTTTGAGGGTTTTTTATTTTATTTGGATGCTTTGACAGCTGTCTTGTATTTTAGTGGCTTATATTTTACTACGGTGTGTATTTACTCTGACAGTTCTATAGGTACAGGCACTCTCCTCTTTATTTATGATGCGTGGGCTCACATGGCGCCTGTGGGCCTCTATGTATTATCATACTTGGGGATATGATGTTTATGATTGTCCGTATATTCTGTAACTTCCTGTTCTATATACAATGCTGCATACTCTATAATATGCCTCTGATATCTGCATTCAATGTATCCATTTTGGGTTTTCTTTTCAATTGTTTGTTTTTTTGTGTAGTTTTGTAAAATACTAAATTTCAATAAAAATTATTGAATTAAAAAAAGTCTTTGGATGTCATAAGGGCTTTGAAGGTGTATGTGAAGAGAACAGCTCATCACAGGAAATCGGACTCGCTGTTTGTTCTTTGTGATCCCAATAAAATTAGGTGTCCTGCTTCAAATCAGTCCATTGCATGCTGGATCAGACTCACTATCCAGCATGCTTATTCCACAGCAGGTTTGCCATTTCTGAAATATGTTCAAGCCCACTTTACTATGTCGGTGGGTTCCTCTTGGGCGGTTGCCCGGGGTGTATCGGCTTTACAGCTCTGCCGAGCAGCTACTTGGTTGGGGTCGAACACGTTTGCTAAGTTTTACAAGTTCGATACTTTTGCCTCTGAGGACCTTCAGTTTGGCCAATCAGTTTTGCAGGAACCTCAGCACTCTCCTACCCGGTTTGGGAGCTTTGGTACTTCCCCGTGGTACTCAATATCCCCTAGGACGTAAGAGAAAATAGGATTGTAATTTCCTACCGGTAAATCCTTTTCTCGTAGTCCTTAGGGGATACTGGGTGCCTGCCCGGTACTTCGTTCTTCCTGCTCTGTTACTTGGTTCAGTAATGTTGTTTGGTTCAAAGGACTATAGAAATTTCTGCTACTGTGGTGGTAGTGAAATTATATTTCTTGTGAATGATTTGCCTTCATGCTATGTATGTATGCTGCTGCTTTAATGTCTGAGCAGAGCAGATGGAGGGAGGGGAAAGAGCATCATCTCTAGGTGGTGCATAGGTCCCACAGACCCTATGTATTTTTTTTCATGGACATTTGAACCTATCTTTTCTCAGATCAGGAGGTTGTGCAACACTTATGTCCTGAATGTGCAGCATAGATGGTGTAATGGTTAGCACTACTGCCTTACACCACTGAGGTCGGTTTCAGTATGAAATACAGACGGCCAGGATGCCAGCCGTTAGTACACCGACAGTGGCATCCCGGTCACCAGTGTGCCAGCAGCAGGGTGAGTGACACCCTCACTGGGAGAATAGGCTGTGGCGCCAGTGTTCCGGCAGCGGCATTTCACCACTAGTCGGGATTCTGGTGTTAGCATTGTGACCGTGGAGATCCCGACTAGTGGGAAGGGGGGGGGGGAGGGGTGTGTGTGTGTGTGTGTGTACACGTACATGTGGTAGGGAATACAGATTGTAAGCTCCACTGGGGCAGGGACTGAGGGGCAGATTTATTAAGCTCGGTGAAGTGATAAAGTGGAAGGTGATAACGCACCAGCCAATCAGCTCCTAACTTCCATGTTACAGGCTGGGTTTGAAAAATGACAGTTAGGAGCTGACTGGCTGATCCTTTATCACTTTCCAATTTATCACTTCACCAAGCTTAATAAATCTACCCCTGATGGCCAAATATTCTCTGGAAAGCGCTGCTGAATATATGTGCGATATATAAATAACTGGTAATAAATAATATGTATGGTCTTGATGAATCTGGTACCAGGTCTTGATGAATCTGGATGCTCCTCTTAGTTGCTGTCTAATAATCTGGCATTACAGTAAAGGGGGGTACTCATGGAGCGATCGCTGCTTGAAATGTAAGCAATCTGACTAGATTGCTTAGATTGTAAGCATGATCACTCCGTGTGTACCCCCCACAGCGATAGCGATGCGCAGCCCGGCGCATCGTTAGCACTGGTGCTAGAGTGGCCAGCTGTGCAGGCCAATCTAGCAGGTCGCTCATTTCACCCACAGGGTAAAATAACTCCCCCCCCCCCCCCCCCGTCTCCCTCTGCACGCTCAGCACACATCTCTCCCACATCGGCCCTTGAGTACTGGCCTTAACTGATCCTATTGTGCAAGTAGCGTAAATTCATCCCCGTCGCGCCGGAGGCAAGTTAGAGTTTGGTGCCCCCCGCCCCACAAAAAAAGGGGAAAATTATATATAATTTGGGGCTAGGACAGAGGTGACAGGACCAGGTGGGGCATTGCCAAGACAGGGGTGACAGGGCCAGTACTGAGATGAAAGGAACAGTACAGTGGGGCCAGGACAGACTAGAACAGAGGTGACAGGGCCAGGACAGAACGGTAGGAGACAGGAGAGAGTGGTATCAGGGACAGGACAGAGGTGTTAGGGCCAATACAGAGATGACAGAGACAGTACAGTGGTGAAGAACAGAAATGACAGGGCCAAGATAGAGGTGACAGGGACAAGATAGATGGAACAGGACCAGGACATAGGTGACAGGGCCAGGATAGAGGTGACAGGACAGGGGTAACGGGGACAGTACAGAACAGATGGGACCAAAGAGAGAGGTGATAGGAACTGGACAATTGTGACAGGGACAGAACCAGGACAGAGGTGACAGGACCAGGGCAGTGGGGACAGGAAGAGAAAGAACAGGAGAAAGAAATGACAGGACCAGGATATAGGTGACAGGGACAGGACAGGGGTGACATGGACAGAATAGAAGAGACAGGAAAGAGGGATGAAAGGGCCAGGACAGAGGTGATAGGCCCCGAACAGAGGGGACAGAAGGGACAAGAGAGAGGTGAGACAGGGCCACCACTGAAGGCACATGGACAAGACAGAGGTGACAGTGACAGGACAGGGTGACAGGATCAGAGCAGAAGCGATAGGAGAGGGGTGACAGGGACAGGACAGGGCTGACAGAGACAGGACAGGGTGACAGGGACAGAACAGATGTGGCAGAGGCAAGATAGAGGTGACAGGGACAGGATACAGCTCTGAATTCAGCACCGGTGGGAGGAGCTAGTTGGCAGCCACACTCAATATCTATACTGTACGTAACTCATCCCTCCAGTGACAGTCCCACTCACCAGTGGCTATGCTGTATGTACTTTAGCCTGCAGCTGCTCAGACTGAGCCTGGTCCCACAGCCAGAGGAGGGTCCCACTGATGCCTGCACGTGGAGTTGGAGGCCGGGTTGTGCAGTGTCATATCTAGCCTCCGGGGAGGCATCTCTGTGACTCCTTCCCCTTCCTTATTCCTGCCCAGCAATCACCATGGTAACCATCTAGTAGGCTGCTGGAGTCACATACAAAAATGAGAGAATACTGGATCTGTCTCTGTTATTATTGTTGTATGTGATTCCAGCTTACAGTACTAGCTGGGCAGGAATGTGTGTGGTAATGGTTGGGAGGAGGCATGACCTCAGAAGACTGCCAGCTGCCAGCATTGACTGTAGGCTGTAGACACTGCCAGCCTCTGCAGATGCTGCTCTCCATTTGGGCCCGGAACGGCCGGGGGACAATGGAGGAAGTGCCCCCTTCAGGGCTGGTGCCCGGCGGCAGCAGACTCCGTGGTCTTCGGCAGTTCCGCCCCTGTATTATGCCCCTCACATTTTCATGTGTTTTAATCTAAAACTGCTCTCTAAAATATATGAATAGCAAAAGGCATTACTGTGCAAATGTGACAACACACATTTATTTCTGCAGGATACATAATCTTTTCCAACATTCTTAATGTCGACAAGCAGTTGCAGTATACCAACACAGTTAAAATGCAGATTAGAGCATGTGTGCAGTATATGTACAGAGTGAGATGCAGTTAATATACCGGCTGTAGGGATCCAGGCGTTCAGGAGGCTGACGCCGGAATCCTGACAGGCGGTGAAATGCCGCCGGCCGTAATCCCGACAAACACGGGGGACCAACCGCCACCAAACGAGTGGGAGTATAACCCGTGGCGAGTGGATTCGCTGCCGGGATTCCGACAGACAGGATGCAGATGCCTCGCTCCTGGGATTCCGACAGACGGGATGCTACTGTCGGTATACTGTAGTGACAGCCGGCATCCCGTCTGCCGGTCAAACATATGTATCCCTATAAAGTCTGTGTACAGTTCCCCCCCACAATGTTGAAATGCTTTAAGCTGCATTTTAACTGTGTCGGTATACTGCAGCCGGTATATTGGTGCTGATCTCCTGCATGTCAACATCATGAATGTTAATATGCGGACTGTATACTATTTCTGCATTGTGATATTCAGAAAATAAAATATAGTGAACATTTTGCAAAAATGAAATGGCATAATGGTGGTATTACCTTTCCTGACCTAGGGGGTTATTCAGAGTTGTTAGCAAACCAAAAACGTGAGCAACTGGGCAAAACCATGTTGTACTGCAGGTGGGGCAGATTTAACATGTGCAGAGAGAGTTAGATTTGGGTGGGGTGTGTTCAAACTGAAATCTAAATTGCAATGTAAAAATAAAGCAGCCAGTATTTACCCTGCACAGAAACAATATAATCCACTAAAATCTAACTCTCTCTGCACATGTTACATCTGTATCACCTGCAGTGCACATGGGGGGCAATTCAGACCTGATCGTAGCAGCAATTTTGTTAGCAGATGGGCAAAACCATGGGGGTAATTATGAGTTGATCGCAGCAGGAATTTTGTTAGCAGTTAGGCAAAACCATGTGCACTACTGCAGGGGAGGCAGATATAACATGTGCAGAGAGAGTTAGATTTGGGTGGGTTATTTTATTTCTGTGCAGGGTAAATACTGGCTGATTTATTTTTACACTGCAATTTAGATTGCAGATTGAACACACCACACGCAAATCTAACTCTCTCTGCACATGTTATATCTGCCTCCCCTGCAGTGCACATGGTTTTGCCCAATTGCTATCAAAAATCCTGCTGCGATCAACTTGGAGTTACCCCCATAGTTTTGCTCAACTGCTAACAAAGTTCCTGCTGCGATCAACTTGGAATTACCCCCATAGTTTTGCTCAACTGCTAACAAAGTTCCTGCTGCGATCAACTCGGAATTACCCCCATGGTTTTGCCCAACTGCTAACAAAATTCCTGCTGCGATCTATTTGGAATTACCCGCATGGTTTTGCCCATCTGCTAACAAACTTGCTGCTACGATCAGATCTGAGAGGGTCATTCCGACCTGATTGCACGCTAGCTATTTTTTGCAACGCTGCGATCAGGTCAAAACTCAGCAAAACTGCGCATGCGTATGCACCGCAATGCGCAGGCGCTCGTACGGGTACAAAGAGGGTCGGTGCTGGGCGATGGATTTAACGAAGAATCCATTCGCACAGCGGATCGCAAGGTGATTGACAAAAAGAGGGTGTTTATGGGTATCAACTGACTGTTTTCTGGGAGTGTTTGGAAAAACGCAGGCGTGTCCAGTCCAACAATCTGATCGCTGCGCTGCAAAAAATAGCTAGCGAGCGATCAACTTGGAATGACCCCCAGAAGAAGGCCCTTGGTTTTGTCCAATTGCTAACAACTCTGAAAAAAACCCATAGTGCAATATAAGTATGCTGCACTTATCCGTTATTTGAGAGGCTGGCAACATGGTCGTAACTAGGGGGGGGGGGGGGGGGCTAGGGGGGCATGTGACCCGGGCGCGGGATTGTATTGGGCGCTGGGATCCGTGTGCTTCTGACATAGCAGAGAAGGTAGTGGAGTAACATGGGATTTGTAGTCATGTCTGTTACCGCTAAGACTTTAAGCAGTAGCAGAGAGACTACAAATCCCATGAAGCATTGCACCCTGCAGAAAGATGGCCGCCGCTGGAGCTGCAGTAGTCAGCTATCATCAGCGGCAAGCCGAAAAAGTACACCAGTCGCCCGGTCTCATGCTGCTGACCTTTCTCCAACCCCACGCACACAGCATTCAGCGGGGAGCCTCTGATTGCACAGTGATTGATGGAAGCAGGGGGACAGCACCCTTCACCTCTGTCCCCGTGGGCACTGGGCTTACGTAAAGAGGGGAGGTTAAAAACACACACGCTCACTCTGTTTTGTTGTTAACCCCTGCAGCTCATTTACACTGTAGTTCTTGAGATTACATATCTTGCCTTAAGTTATAATAGTGATAGTGCCTATTTTCACCACCATGACAGCTGCAGATCATTTTTATATATATATATATATATATATATATATATATATATATATATATATATATATAGTATGTGTGTATATATATATTTCTCTAATGTCCTAGTGGATGCTGGGGACTCCGTAAGGACCATGGGGAATAGACGGGCTCCGCAGGAGACGGGGCACTTTAAGAAAGAATTAGGATACTGGTGTGCACTGGCTCCTCCCTCTATGTCCCTCCTCCAGACCTCAGTTTGAATCTGTGCCCGGACGAGCTGGGTGCACCTTAGTGAGCTCTCCTGAGCTTGCTAGGAAAGAAAGTATTTTGTTAGGATTTTTTATTTTCAGAGAGATCTGCTGGCACGGTACGCTTGTGTCGGCATGTTTGTCGAGGAAGGCTATGTGGAAACAGAGCGGGTACAAATGAATGTGGGGTCGCCGCCGACGGCGCCGACACCTGATTGGATGGATATGTGGAAGGTTTTAAATGATAATGTTAATTCCTTGCATAAAAGGTTGGATAAAGCTGAAGCCTTGGGACAGTCAGGGTCTCAAACCATGCCTGATCCTACAGCGCAGAGGCCGTCGGGGTCTCAGAAGCGCCCACTATCCCAAGTTGTTGACACAGATATCGACATGGATTCCGACTCCAGTGTTGATGACGATGATGCAAAGTTGCAGCCTAAAATGGCTAAAGCCATCCGCTACATGATTATAGCAATGAAAGATGTGTTACACATCACAGAGGAAACCCCAGTCCCTGACAAGAGGGTTTATATGTATGGGGAAAAAAGGCAAGAGGTAACCTTTCCCCCTTCACATGAGTTAAATGAGTTATGTGAAAAGGCTTGGGAATCTCCAGATAGAAAACTGAAGATTTCCAAAAGGATGCTTGTGGCGTATCCTTTCCCGCCAACGGACAGGTTACGCTGGGAATCCTCCCCTAGGGTAGACAAAGCTTTAACACGCTTATCCAAGAGGGTAGCCCTGCCGTCACAGGATATGGCCACCCTAAAAGATGCTGCGGATAGAAAGCAGGAGGGTATCCTGAAGTCCATTTATACACATTCAGGTACCCTACTAAGGCCGGCGATTGCGTCGGCCCTTGATGTGTAGTGCTGTAGCAGCATGGACAGATACCTTATCTGAGGAACTTGATACCTTGGACAAGGATACTATAGTACTGACCCTGGGGCATATAAAAGACGCTGTCCTATATATGAGAGATGCCCAAAGAGACATTAGCCTACTGGGCTCTAGAATAAATGCAATGTCGATTTCCGCCAGAAGGGTCCTGTGGACTCTGCAATGTACAGGCGATGCCGACTCAAAAAGGCACATGGAGGTTTTACCTTACAGGGGTGAGGAGTTGTTTGGGGACGGTCTCTCGGACCTGGTCTCCACAGCTACGGCTGGAAAGTCAAATTTTTTGCCATATATTCCCTCACAACCTAAGAAAGCACCGTATTATCAAATGCAGTCCTTTCGATCACATAGAGGCAAGAAAGTCCGAGGTGCGTCCTTTCTTGCCAGAGGCAGGGGTAGAGGAAAGAAGCTGCACAATACAGCTAGTTCCCAGGAACAGAAGTCCTCCCCGGCTTCGTCTAAATCCGCCGCATGACGCTGGGGCTCCACAGGCGGAGCCAGGCCCGGTGGGGGCGCGTCTCCGAAATTTCAGCCACAAGCGGGTTCACTCACAGGTGGATCCCTGGGCTATAGAGATTGTGTCTCAGGGTTACAAGCTGGAATTCGAAGTGATGCCCCATCACCGTTACCTCAAATCGGCCCTGCCAGCTTCCACCATAGAGAGGGAAATAGTGTTAGCAGCAATTCACAAATTGTATCTCCAGCAGGTGGTGGTAAAGGTTCCCCTCCTTCAACAGGGAAGGGGTTACTATTCAACAATGTTTGTGGTACCGAAACCGGACGGTTCGGTCAGACCCATATTGAATTTAAAATCCCTAAACATATACCTGAAAAGGTTCAAGTTCAAGATGGAATCGCTCAGAGCGGTCATCGCAAGTCTGGAGGAAGGGGATTTTATGGTGTCTCTGGACATAAAGGATGCTTACCTTCATGTCCCCATTTATCCACCTCATCAGGAGTACCTCAGATTTGTGGTACAGGATTGTCATTACCAATTCCAGACGTTGCCGTTTGGTCTGTCCACGGCACCGAGAATATTTACCAAGGTAATGGCAGAAATGATGGTGCTCCTGCGAAAGCAGGGAGTCACAATTATCCCATACTTGGACGATCTCCTCATAAAGGCGAGGTCCAGAGAGCAGTTGCTGATCAGCTTAGCACGCTCTCGGGAAGTGTTACAACAGCACGGCTGGATTCTGAATATTCCAAAGTCGCAGCTGATTCCTACGATGCGTCTGCCCTTCCTGGGCATGATTCTGGACACAGACCAGAAGAAGGTTTTTCTCCCGACGGAGAAGGCTCAGGAACTCATGACACTGGTCAGAGACCTCTTAAAACCAAAACAGGTGTTGGTGCATCACTGCATGCGAGTCCTGGGAAAGATGGTGGCGTCATACGAGGCCATTCCCTTCGGCAGGTTCCATGCGAGGACCTTTCAATGGGATCTGTTGGACAAGTGGTCCGGATCGCATCTACAGATACATCGGCTGATCACCCTATCCCCCAGGGCCAGGGTGTCTCTTCTGTGGTGGCTGCAGAGTGCTCACCTTCTCGAGGGCCGCAGATTCGGCATTCAGGACTGGGTCCTGGTGACCACGGATGCAAGCCTCTGAGGGTGGGGGGCAGTCACACAGGGAAGAAATTTCCAGGATCTGTGGTCAAGTCAGGAGACTTGCCTTCACATCAATATCCTGGAACTAAGGGCCATATACAACGCCCTAAGTCAAGCGGAGACCCTGCTTCGCAACCAATCGGTGCTGATTCAATCAGACAACATCACCGCAGTGGCTCATGTAAACCGCCAAGGCGGCACAAGGAGCAGGGTGGCGATGGCGGAAGCCACCAGAATTCTTCGATGGGCGGAGAATCACCTACGAGCACTGTCAGCAGTGTTCATTCCGGGAGTGGACAACTGGGAAGCAGACTTCCTCAGCAGACACGACCTTCACCCGGGAGAGTGGGGACTTCATCAAGAAGTCTTCACGCAGATTGCAAGGTGATGGGAACTGCCACAGGTGGCCATGATGGCATCCCGTCTCAACAAAAAGCTACAGAGGTATTGCGCCAGGTCAAGAGATCCTCAGGCGATAGCTGTAGACGCACTAGTGACACCGTGGGTGTTCCAGTCGGTTTATGTGTTTCCTCCTCTTCCTCTCATACCCAAGGTGCTGAGAATCATAAGAAAAAGAGAAGTGAGAACAATACTCATTGTTCCGGATTGGCCAAGAAGGACTTGGTATCTAGAGCTACAAGAAATGCTCACAGAGGACCCATGGCCTCTACCTCTAAGACAGGATCTGTTACAACAGGGGCCCTGTCTGTTCCAAGACTTACCGCGGCTGCGTTTGACGGCATGGCTGTTGAACGCCGGATCCTAGCAGAAAAAGGCATTCCGGATGAGGTTATTCCTACGCTGATACAGGCTAGGAAAGGACGTGACGGCTAAACATTATCACCGTATATGGCGAAAATATGTTGCTTGGTGTGAGGCCAGGAATGCCCCTACGGAGGAATTCCAGCTGGGCCGTTTCCTTCACTTCCTACAGTCGGGAGTGACTTTGGGCCTAAAATTGGGGTCCATTAAGGTCCAGATTTCGGCCCTATCCATTTTCTTTCAAAAAGAACTGGCTTCTCTTCCTAAAGTTCAACGTTTGTAAAGGGAGTGCTGCATATTCAGCCCCCGTTTGTGCCCCCAGTGGCACCTTGGGATCTTAACGTGGTGTTGAGTTTCCTGAAATCACACTGGTTTGAGCCACTTAAAACCGTGGAGTTAAAATATCTCACGTGGAAGGTGGTCATGCTATTAGCCTTGGCTTCGGCTAGGCGTGTGTCAGAATTGGCGGCTTTGTCACATAAAAGCCCCACTCTGGTTTTCCATATGGACAGGGCAGAATTGCGGACTCGTCCACAATTTCTGCCAAAAGTGGTGTCATCTTTTCATATGAACCAACCTATTGTGGTGCCTGTGGCTACTCGTGACTGGGAGGATTCCGAGTTACTGGATGTAGTCAGGGCTTTGAAGATTTATGTAGCCAGAACGGCTAGAGTCAGGAAAACTGAGTCGCTGTTTATCCTGTATGCATCCAACAAGCTGGGTGCTCCTGCTTCAAAGCAAACTATTGCTCGCTGGATCTGTAACACGATTCAGCAGGCTCATTCTGCGGCTGGATTGCCGCTTCCAAAATCAGTAAAAGCCCACTCCACAAGGAAGGTGGGCTCTTCTTGGGCGGCTGCCCGAGGGGTCTCGGCATTACAGCTTTGCCGAGCGGCTACTTGGTCAGGTTCAAACACTTTTGCAAAGTTCTACAAGTTTGATACCCTGGCTGAGGAGGACCTTGTGTTTGCTCATTCGGTGCTGCAGAGTCGTCCGCACTCTCCCGCCCGTTTGGGAGCTTTGGTATAATCCCCATGGTCTTTACAGAGTCCCCAGCATCCACTAGGACGTTAGAGAAAATAAGATTTTACTTACCGGTAAATCTATTTCTCGTAGTCCGTAGTGGATGCTGGGCGCCCGTCCCAAGTGCGGACTTCTTCTGCAATACTTGTATATAGTTATTGCTTAAATAAGGGTTATGTTATGGTTGCATCAGGGTTATCTGATGCTCTGTTGTTGTTCATACTGTTAACTGGGTATGTTATCACAAGTTATACGGTGTGATTGGTGTGACTGGTATGAGTCTTACCCTGGATTCCAAAATCCTTTCCTTGTACTGTCAGCTCTTCCGGGCACAGTTTCCTTAACTGAGGTCTGGAGGAGGGACATAGAGGGAGGAGCCAGTGCACACCAGTATCCTAATTCTTTCTTAAAGTGCCCTGTCTCCTGCGGAGCCCGTCTATTCCCCATGGTCCTTACGGAGTCCCCAGCATCCACTACGGACTACGAGAAATAGATTTACCGGTAAGTAAAATCTTATTTTTTATATATATATATATATATATACAGTTGTGTGCATAGACATATATATATATATATATATATATATATATATATATATATATGTATATATATATATACACCATGTGTGTACTGGGGTCAGCCGGTCTGAGGGATATCTGTTTTGAATTTTGTTTTTTATTTATTTAATTTATATATATATATATATATATATATATATATATATAGTATGTAGAAGCAGCACTCCCAATAAATGTGGTACTTAGCCGGTGCCCTCCTAGGTATCTCTGCAGGTCCACCACATATCACTCAAATGGCGGCACTCGGAAATAAATGCACAGACAGGCATCGAAGTTTCGAAGATTTACTTTGTCATCAGGATCCTGATGACGAAGTACAGTAAATCTTCGAAATGTCGATATTATACCTGCCTGTCTGTGCGTTTATTTCCGAGTGCTGCCGTTAGAGTGAGATATATATATATATATATATATATATATATATATATATATTATATAATATACATTTTGTATTTTTTTTTTCTTCTTGGGGGGGCGTTAAATTACTGCCTTGCCCCGGGTGACGTAAGCCCTAGTTTCGGCCCTGCTGGCAACATTATAAACAGAACAGATATATAGTATTCTTGTGCAAAACTTTTACCACGCATCTCGTTGGTGGCTTTCTTACATATGTCTGACACTGATATTCCTCCCTCTCTATTTTATCATTCCCTACTTATTACACTCCCAATCAGGACTGCCATCAGAAATTTTAACCAGGCAATACAATCTATAAAAAATATGACAAACAAAGCAGGCATGGGCTGGTAGCTGCAAGCGAAGGCTTGGTGGGCCACCTGTAGCCCATCACTGGTTTCTCATATCCTGCATCTCTCTGATGGTAATATATACAGGAGACCAGCTGACGGGATGCCAGCTGTCACTATACCGACAGCGGCATCCCGTCAGCTGGAATCCTGGCAGCAAGTCCCCTTGCGGGCTCGCTACGCTTCGGGCATGGTGGCAAGCTACATTCGCCACAGGTTATATTCCCACTCGGGTCGTTGCGTGGACCCACCGTCCGAGTGGGAATACCGTTCTGCGGTCGTGATTCCATCCATCTGCATTTTGCCTGTTGGGATTCTGGCGGGGGTATCCTGAACGCCGGGATCCCAACAGGCGTTCTATTACTCACATCACCTCTGATGGTATTATGGAGTATTACTTGCAGCACTGTTCCACCCCTTCAGACATCGGAGCCGGGAATTTGCTGGGTCTAGCAGCTGGCAAATTCCCTGGTAAAGAGCAGGGTCGGGGACCAGGGACTTTGGGGGTTATTAAGAGATGAATGCATATGGCTGTATACGCAGCCAGCTCTACGTGCGTTCATCTCTGCACATGCTGGGGCCCCGCCCAGCACAGGGCAAGACCGCCCAGCATGTGTGAGGCTGCATCCCGATGTGTACGCAATCTAATTGCAAATGCATTGGATCTAAGGTTGATCCCTGGCAGCACAGCCTGGCTGCGCTGTCAGGCGGTCAGCGGCTATGTTTTTTTTTATCAGTGCAGCTGCATGTGACGTCATGCAGCAGCCCCAAAAATGGTCCCAGGCCGCCCCTTTCCGCCCCCCCCCCCCCCAATGATGTCGATGCCCAAAAAAACGGCTGCCGATGTCTATCACACTGCAGTCCTATTCATCGGCGATGCGACCGCAATTTGTGTGTCCGCGCAGCCACTGTGGACGATTTTCAAATATCCGGTTCACCTGGAGAAAGGGAACCCTCCGCTGTCAGTCTAGGGCCCTTATTCTCCTGGGGCGCTTTTTCAACTGCCCATTGAGCCCATACGAAAAGACAGCCATTCGGTGCCTCTCCTGTAGTGCACATACATAATGTAGCCTGTGATGCTAGTGGGTGTGTGTATAATGAGGTGAGCTCCTCCTGTAGTGTGCATACATAATGTAGTCTGTGATTCTAGTGGGTGTGTGCATAATGAGGCGAGATCCTCTCCTGTAGTGTACATACATAATGTAGCCTGTGATGCTAGTGGGTGTGTGCATAATCAGGTGAGCTCCTCCTGTAGTGTATATACATAATGTAGTCTGTGATTCTAGTGGGTGTGTGCATAATGAGGCGAGATCCTCTCCTGTAGTGTACATACATAATGTAGTCTGTGGCGCTGGTGGGTGTGTGCATAATGAGGCGAGCTTCTCCTGTAGTGTACATACATAATGTAGCCTGTGATGCTAGTGGGTGTGTGTATAATGAGGCGAGCTCCTCTCCTGTAGTGTGCATACATAATGTAGCCTGTGATTCTAGTGGGTGTGTGTATAATGAGGCGAGCTCCTCTCCTGTAGTGTACATACATAATGTAGCATGTGATGCTGGTGGGTGTGTGCACAATGAGGCGAGCTCCTCTCCTGTAGTGCACATACATAATGTAGCCTGTGATGCTAGTGGGTGTGTGTATAATGAGGCGAGCTCCTCTCCTGTAGTGTACATACATAATGTAGCCTGTGATTCTAGTGGGTGTGTGTATAATGAGGCGAGCTCCTCTCCTGTAGTGTACATACATAATGTAGCATGTGATGCTGGTGGGTGTGTGCACAATGAGGCGAGCTCCTCTCCTGTAGTGTACATACATAATGTAGCCTGTGATGCTGGTGGGTGTGCGCATAATGAGGCGAGCTTCTCTCCTGTAGTGTACATACATAATGTAGCCTGTGATGCTGGTGGGTGTGCGCATAATGAGGCGAGCTCCTCTCCTGTAGTGTACATACATAATGTAGCATGTGATGCTGGTGGGTGTGTGCACAATGAGGCGAGCGCCTCTCCTGTAGTGTACATACATAATGTAGCCTGTGATGCTAGTGGGTGTGTGCATAATGAGGCGAGCTCCTCCTGTAGTGTACATACATAATGTAGCCTGTGATGCTGGTGGGTGTATGCATAATGAGGCGAGCTCCTCTCCTGTAGTGTACATACATAATGTAGCCTGTGACGCTGGTGGGTGTGTGCATAATGAGGCGAGCTCCTCCTGTAGTGTACATACATAATGTAGCCTGTGATGCTAGTGGGTGTGTGTATAATGAGGCGAGCTCCTCTCCTGTAGTGTACATACATAATGTAGCCTGTGATGCTGGTGGGTGTGTGTATAATGAAGCGAGCGCCTCTCCTGTAGTGTACATACATAATGTATCCTGTGATGCTAGTGGGTGTGTGTATAATGAGGCGAGCTCCTCCTGTAGTGTACATACATAATGTAGCCTGTGATGCTAGTGGGTGTGTGTATAATGAGGCGAGCTCCTCCTGTAGTGTACATACATAATGTAGCCTGTGATGCTAGTGGGTGTGTGTATAATGAGGTGAGCTCCTCCTGTAGTGTACATACATAATGTAGCCTGGGATGCTGGTGGGTGTGTGCATAATGAGGCGAGCTCCTCTCCTGTAGTGTACATACATAATGTAGCCTGTGACGCTAGTGGGTGTGTGTATAATGAGGCGAGCTCCTCTCCTGTAGTGTACATACATAATGTAGCCTGTGATGCTAGTGGGTGTGTGTATAATGAGGAGAGCTCCTCTCCTGTAGTGTACATACATAATGTAGCCTGTGATGCTAGTGGGTGGGTGTATAATGAGGCGAGCTCCTCTCCTGTAGTGTACATACATAATGTAGCCTGTGACGCTGGTGGGTGTGTGCATAATGAGGCGAGATCCTCTCCTGTAGTGTACATACATAATGTAGCCTGTGACGCTGGTGGGTGTGTGCATAATGAGGCGAGATCCTCTCCTGTAGTGTACATACATAATGTAGCCTGTGACGCTGGTGGGTGTGTGCATAATGAGGCGAGCTCCTCTCCTGTAGTGTACATACATAATGTAGCCTGTGATGCTGGTGGGTGTGTGCATAATGAGGCGAGCTCCTCTCCTGTAGTGTACATACATAATGTAGCCTGTGACGCTAGTGGGTGTATGTATAATGAGGCGAGCTCCTCTCCTGTAGTGTACATACATAATGTAGCCTGTGATGCTAGTGGGTGTGTGTATAATGAGGCGAGCGCCTCTCCTGTAGTGTACATACATAATGTAGCCTGTGACGCTGGTGGGTGTGTGTATGAGGCGAGCTCCTCTCCTGTAGTGTACATACATAATGTAGCCTGTGATGCTGGTGGGTGTGTGCATAATGAGGCGAGCGCCTCTCCTGTAGTGTACATACATAATGTAGCCTGTGACGCTAGTGGGTGTGTGTATAATGAGGCGAGCTCCTCTCCTGTAGTGTACATACATAATGTAGCCTGTGATGCTAGTGGGTGTGTGTATAATGAGGCGAGCTCCTCTCCTGTAGTGTACATACATAATGTAGCCTGTGACGCTAGTGGGTGTGTGTATAATGAGGCGAGCTCCTCTCCTGTAATGTACATACATAATGTAGCCTGTGATGCTAGTGGGTGTGTGTATAATGAGGCGAGCTCCTCTCAAGTAGTGTACATACATAATGTAGTCTGTGACGCTAGTGGGTGTGTGTATAATGAGGCGAGCTCCTCTCCTGTAATGTACATACATAATGTAGTCTGTGACGCTAGTGGGTGTGCGTATAATGAGGCGAGCGCCTCTCCTGTAGTGTACATACATAATGTAGTCTGTGACGCTAGTGGGTGTGTGTATAATGAGACGAGCTCCTCTCCTGTAGTGTACATACATAATGTAGTCTGTGACGCTAGTGGGTGTGTGTATAATGAGGCGAGCTCCTCTCCTGTAGTGTACATACATAATGTAGCCTGTGACGCTGGTGGGTGTGTGCATAATGAGGCGAGCTCCTCTCCTGTAGTGTACATACATAATGTAGCCTGTGACGCTGGTGGGTGTGTGCATAATGAGGCGAGCTCCTCTCCTGTAGTGTACATACATAATGTAGCCTGTGACGCTGGTGGGTGTGTGCATAATGAGGCGAGCTCCTCTCCTGTAGTGTACATACATAATGTAGCCTGTGACGCTGGTGGGTGTGTGCATAATGAGGCGAGATCCTCTCCTGTAGTGTACATACATAATGTAGCCTGTGATGCTAGTGGGTGTGTGCATAGTGAGGCGAGCTCCTCTCCTGTAGTGTACATACATAATGTAGCCTGTGACGCTGGTGGGTGTGTGCATAATGAGGCGAGCTCCTCTCCTGTAGTGTACATACATAATGTAGCCTGTGATGCTAGTGGGTGTGTGTATAATGAGGCGAGCTCCTCTCCTGTAGTGTACATACATAATGTAGTCTGTGATACTAGTGGGTGTGTGCATAATGAGGCGAGCTCTTCTCCTGTAGTGTACATACATAATGTAGCCTGTGACGCTAGTGGGTGTGTGTATAATGAGGTGAGCTCCTCTCCTGTAGTGTACATACATAATGTAGCCTGGGATGCTAGTGGGTGTGTGTATAATGAGGCGAGCTCCTCTCCTGTAGTGTACATACATAATGTAGCCTGTGATGCTGGTGGGTGTGCGCATAATGAGGCGCGCTCCTCTCCTGTAGTGTACATACATAATGTAGCCTGTGATGCTAGTGGGTGTGCGCATAATGAGGCGAGCTCCTCTCCTGTAGTGTACATACATAATGTAGCCTGGGATGCTAGTGGGTGTGCGTATAATGAGGCGAGCTCCTCCTGTAGTGTATATACATAATGTAGTCTGTGACGCTAGTGGGTGTGTGTATAATGAGGCGAGCTCCTCTCCTGTAGTGTATATACATAATGTAGTCTGTGACGCTAGTGGGTGTGTGTATAATGAGGCGAGCTCCCCTCCTGTAGTGTACATACATAATGTAGCCTGTGACGCTGGTGGGTGTGTGCATAATGAGGCGAGCTCCTCTCCTGTAGTGTACATACATAATGTAGCCTGTGACGCTGGTGGGTGTGTGCATAATGAGGCGAGCTCCTCTCCTGTAGTGTACATACATAATGTAGCCTGTGACGCTGGTGGGTGTGTGCATAATGAGGCGAGATCCTCTCCTGTAGTGTACATACATAATGTAGCCTGTGATGCTAGTGGGTGTGTGCATAGTGAGGCGAGCTCCTCTCCTGTAGTGTACATACATAATGTAGCCTGTGACGCTGGTGGGTGTGTGCATAATGAGGCGAGCTCCTCTCCTGTAGTGTACATACATAATGTAGCCTGTGATGCTAGTGGGTGTGTGCATAATGAGGCGAGCTCCTCTCCTGTAGTGTACATACATAATGTAGCCTGTGACGCTAGTGGGTGTGTGTATAATGAGGTGAGCTCCTCTCCTGTAGTGTACATACATAATGTAGCCTGGGATGCTAGTGGGTGTGTGTATAATGAGGCGAGCTCCTCTCCTGTAGTGTACATACATAATGTAGCCTGTGATGCTGGTGGGTGTGCGCATAATGAGGCGAGCTCCTCTCCTGGGCCGGGGGAAGGGGTGGTAGGCCTGGGGGACGGGGCTCCGTCCCCCGGGGCCTCCACGAGCGCGGGCAGGAGCACAGTGCGGCGGACCATGTCGGCCTTGCCGCTGGGGGCCGGGCTGGCTTTGCCGGGCAGGCGGCGGGGTGGGCCGGAGGTCCGTTTAGGCCGCCCGGAGGTTGACGGGCATCGGCCCTCGCCTCCGGGAGCGGCGGATCAAGCGGCGGTGTCCGGCACCCGCGCGCCGCGGCGGGCGCCCGGCGATGGATCCTAACCCGGCCTCTATCGCTTCCCCCTTGCCGCGGCCGGGTGGAGGTGCAGGGCGGGGGGGGAGGGCCGGGCGGGGGTCGGGTGTTCACCGCGCGGGGCTTGTTACGGAGCCTCGCGCGGCGGGTCTGACTGGTGAGGCGGCCGGGAGCTCTGTGGCGGGAAGCAGTGGGACGCGCGCACCTCGTGCCACAGGCGGCGCCAGCCGCACACGTGTGTGCGCGCAGCGGCGCCGCCAGCCCCTCTGTCCCCACTGATAACTCCCCGGCAGCCGGAGTCCGGCAGGGGCCGGGGGGGGGGGGGGGGGGGAGAAGCAGGGGGATGCAGCATGGACTGGCAGGGGACAGTGTTTGGCAAGGGAGTGCAGGGTATGCACATAGGGATACGGCAGCGAGCGGTGACGGGGCGCGCGCACGGGATGTGCCCGTGCCCATCGCGAGCGGCACCGTGCGCGCGTCCGTGCGCAGCTGCGCCGCGGGTTTCCCTATCTCCCCAAAACACTCCACCGGAGCCGGAATCCAGCGTCCTTCGGGGGAGGAGGGGGGACAGGGAATGGATTAGTGGCCGCAGGGCTGCTGCACGCGCCGCTTGGCATTGCGGCGGGTCCTCCCCAGGGGCGGGGGATAGTTCCGATCCGCAAGGGGAGGAGGCGTATTCGGAGGGGGAGAGTGAGGGCGGCGCGGGCTCCGACAGGGGTGCCCCCGCTTTCCCGCTGGGGCAGCGGGCGTCGGGTGCCCGGGTCACGCCTGTCGGGCGGCGGACACGGGGTCGCGCGCGGGCCCTGGCGGGAGGTCCCTCGGGGTCCGATGCCGCGTTTTGGGGCGGTCATGACCCCTCCGGAGCGCTGGCATCGGCCCTGGCCACAGTGGTGGAGGCATTAGGGCCGCTGGCCGCGGCTGCCTCCCCGAGGGCGGCTGCAAGTCCGGCGCGCCTGCGGGGGCAGGCGGGTCCGGCGGGCGGCGGGCCTCGGCGGCGCAGCGAGTGGCACGCGCCTGCCGGGAGCTCGGGGCGGCCGCCGCAGAATTGGAGCGAGGTCCGGGGCAGGACGGGCAGGGGCGCGCGGCGGCAACGCCCCCCCCACGTAGGGCTCGGCATGCGCCGCGAGTGCGGGCTGGGTCCCCCTCTTCTTTCTCTTTTGCAGGGGATCACGGGGAAGTGGAGATGGCAGAGTACGTGGAAGAAGACGTCGGGGTGGACACGCCAGAGGATTCCATGTCGGGGCAGTCGACGGCATCAGGTGAGGTGGTGCAGTCGGTATCGGGTTCCCCCACGAGCTGTAGTTCTCGTAGTTCTTCTTCTTCCTCCTCTTCGTCTTCTCTGTCGTCACAGGCGTCCGAAGTAAGTAGCACTACTAGGGCGAAGAAGAGGGCGACGAAATTCGCCAAGTGGGCAGCGGGCCAGCAGAAGAGGCGGAAGAGGCGCAAGCGGCTTAGCGAGGAAGCTCGTAGGGCCAAGAAACGCCGCGATTTGCCCGGGGTCGTTCGCTGCGACTACACTGCCGTAATGCGAGGGCTGCGAGATAGCTGCCGCAAAAAGATTCACAGGGGTGACTTCGTGGATGTGTTTGTCTTGACGAAGGACACGAAGAAGGAGTATAAGGCGGCTACCGCAAAGAAGGGCATCGGGGCTGATGCATTCCGGACCTTCGATAATTGGCTGGCCGGGTTCTGGGTCTTTGCGGCGTGCTACCTGGAGGACAGGCCGGAAGAGCACATGAACATAATTCGGTACCTGCATCTCATACACGACATGCAGCGCACATCTTCGGGCTCTGAGTGGCGTCGGTATGACCAGGAATTCAGGGAAAAGCAGGACGGTTTGCGGGTCATGGACTTTGGGTTCAAGGATGTTGAGGTCTGGCTCAAGGTCACTCGGGCTTCGCAACAGGCTGAGGAGCCCCGGAAACCGGGGGCGGACGGGCGCCGCGCAGGGTCGTCCGCCCAGGGGTCCGGCGCGGACGGTGGACTGGCCAAGCCAGGTGGGTCGGCCGTCCGTGCAGGGGGGCGAGCCGCCACAAAAGGAAAATGTTTCGCGTTTAACAACGCGGCATGTTCCTTCGGCAAGCAGTGTCGTTTTTGACACTCCTGCCTGCAATGTGGCGGATCCCACCCAGCCTCCTCCTGCTTCAAAGGCAGTCGGCAGGGTGCGCGGGGTAAGCAAACTTACCCCAGACAGGCCGCGGTCGGGAACGCTCCGCAGAGCTCCAACACCAATTAATTTGGAGACTATGGGCCGGTGGTTGGACTTGTATCCGAATAGGGAGGATGCAAAATTTTTGTTTTCCGGTTTTCAGTTTGAGTTTCGCTTGCCTGTTGCGAGCGAGGTGTCCGTGCGGGCCCAGCGGAACCTCCAGTCTGCCCGAACCTTGCCGTTAGTGCTGCTGGAGAAAGTGGATAAAGAGGTCAGGTTGGGCAGGATGGAGGGGCCTTTTCAATCGCCCCCGGTAGATGACTTGGTCATCTCTCCGGTGGGGGTGGTTCCCAAGAAGACTCCAGGCGCTTTCCGGCTCATTCAGCATCTTTCTTACCCGTCGGGGGCGTCGGTCAATGACGCAATACCGCCGGCGCATTGCTCGGTGGTGTATCAGTCGTTTGACGAAGCGTTAGAGATGGTCCGCAGCTACGGGACTGGGGCCCTCATGGCTAAGATTGATGTTGAGTCCGCTTTTCGGTTGTTGCCGTTACATCCGGACTCATTCCGTTTTATGGGTTTCCGGATTGGAGCGGAGTATTTCATCGACAAATGTTTGCCGATGGGATGTTCCGTTTCATGCTCATTTTTCGAGCGTTTTAGCACGTTTCTACATTGGTGCGTGGAGTCTTCGTCAGGGGGTCACGGGGTCGCCCATTACCTCGATGACTTCCTTTGTGCGGGTCCGGCAAATTCTCCACGCTGCGGCGACTTGCTTTTCAGCATCCGAGCTCTGTTTTACCACTTCGGCGTTCCCGTGGCCGTGAATAAAACAGAGGGACCGGCCTCCTGTTTGTCATTTTTGGGGATTGAGATTGACACTGTGGCGGGAGAGTGTCGGCTGCCTCGGGACAAGGTGTTGAAGCTCCGCGACGCTATTTGCCGGTTCGAGGGGTCGCGTAAGGTTACACTAAGGCAGGCGCAGTCCTTGCTGGGCATGTTGAACTTTGCTTGTCGGGTAATCCCGATGGGCAGGGTCTTTTGCCGGACGCTAGAAAGGACGACTGCGGGGTGTGCCAGACCACACCATTTCGTGCGTTTGTCCTCCGAGATTAAAAGGGATTTGGCCTCGTTCTTGGAGGATTTCAACGGGGTGTATATGGCAGGCGCCAGCGGTGGACAGCGAGCGGTTGCAGCTGTTCACCGACGCAGCAGGTGCCTCTGGATTCGGTTGCTATCTGGAGGGATCTTGGTGCGCGGCCTCCTGGCCGGCGGAGTGGCATTGCGAAGGTTTAACTAAGGACCTGGTGCTTCTGGAGCTTTTCCCCATTATGGTGGCGCTGGAGGTCTGGGGCGAGCGGCTGGCTCATCGCAGCATTTTGTTTAGATGTGACAATCTGGGCGTGGTGCATGCGATTAATAACCAGAGGGCAAAGTCGTTGGTGGTTCTGAGGGTGCTGGGACAGTTGCTATTGACATGCTTATGTAGGAACCTGTGGTTCCGCGCGCAGCATGTGCCCGGTCTGGAGAATGGAATTGCCGACGCTTTGTCGCGAGGGCAGTGGGAAAGGTTTTGGTTGTTGGCACCCGAGGCCGACGAGCATGGTTTTCATTGTCCCGGTTATGTTTGGCAGGTGATCGGGCTGGACTGGAGGGTCTAGCGTTGCGGTCAGTCACGCCAGCCACGCTCAAGGCTTACGGACAGGCTTGGAGCGAGTGGGAGGAGTTTGTAAGAGGACGTAAGCAACAAGGTAAGAGCAGGCATCGGATGATGCTTTCTTTTATTTGGCAGCTGTATGTTTCGGGTAGGTCCAGAGCGGTGGTATCCCGGTACTTGGCTGGTGTTTCGTTTTTCAGCAAACTGCGGGGCGTCCCTGACGTGACAAAAAGCGATTTTCTGCGGAAGGCGATGAAAGGATGGGCGCGAGTCGCGCCGACGCCACCTGACAGGAGGCGGCCCATCGATGCGGCTTTGTTGCCGGCTGTCATCACGGCGGTTGGAGGAGTCGCGTCGTCCAGGTTTGAGTCGCTATTGTTCAGTTTGGCGTTCTCAATGGCTTACCACGGGGCCTTTAGGGTTTCGGAATTGGTAGCGTCTTCTAAGCGAGCAGATTCGCGCATGCTGGTCGGGGACGTGGTGGTGGGTGAGAGGTCCTTGCTATGCAGATTGCGGCGCTCTAAGACGGACCAAGTGGGGAGAGGTCGATGGGTCACCTTGGTTCCGGCACTTGAGGAGAGCGTTTGCCCAGTAAGGTTGGCAGTGCAATATGTGGCAGTGCGACCCGACAGGAGGGGGTCATGGCTGCTGCATTATGACGGGCTGCCGGTGACGAAATATCAATTTCGTTGGATGCTGGGTCGCTGTTTGGCGAGCTTGGGTCTTCCACCCGCTGCGTTCGGGACGCATTCCTTCCGCATAGGCGCTGCGACGTCAGCTGCAGCGGCGGGTTTGTCCAGGACTGAAATCCAGGCGGTGGGGCGATGGAAGTCGTCGAGTTACAGACGATATATTCGCCCCGTTGCATGAGAGGTTGGCTTGCGCGTGGTATTTTGTTAATTACATTTGTATAATCATGTTACAGTTCAGTGCGTTATTAGTATTGTGCGTCTGTTTGTCCCCCCCTTTTTTATCCTACTCAGGGATTAGCTACTCGCCGTTGCTGGCATGAGCCGGCAGCGGGGGTCTGGAGTTCTTTTGCGATTTTTTGCCTGACTTGACGGACTGAATTCTAATCCACAATTCGGCTGATCAGTTCTAATTAAAGTCCCTCAGCAGGTTTTACGCTTTCACCTCCAGCTGAGTTCTTACATGTTTTTTCCCGCTTTAAACCCCCCCCCCGTTTAATTTTTTTTAAATTTAATTTGAATTTTCCCATTGTGTGTTTATGTCCGCTTCAAATTGGCTAGAAGCATTGTGCAGATCGGCTAGGCCGTGACTTCTGCAA
Organism: Pseudophryne corroboree; assembly: GCF_028390025.1. Classification (NCBI taxonomy): domain Eukaryota; kingdom Metazoa; phylum Chordata; class Amphibia; order Anura; family Myobatrachidae; genus Pseudophryne; species Pseudophryne corroboree. Next base: position 537,491,814 of record NC_086445.1, read on the forward strand.
TACCGAGAACTAACATTTTTTTTCTTTTTGGCAGATCCTTCATGTTAATGCTTTAATGAAACTTATTAGTAACCAATTTTACCCCCCTTTTTTCCTCCTCTTCAGGTTGGTTTGACGATGGTTTGGCTATATGGGTGGTCGGCCACTCTTATGTATATTGGGCCGCCAAGTTTTTGGCCTCGGAGGGGGCTCAGATGTTGCCTAGGGCTCAGGGTGTTAGGTGGCTTGGTTGGCGAGGGATGATGTGGAACGAGCTGAGGAGTAGACTAGTCAGTCAGGCCAGCAACATGGAGTCCCTAGGGTCCTGGTTGTCCATCTAGGTGGCAACGACCTGGGGAAGAGGACATCCTTGGAGCTGCGGTGGGCCATGATACAGGATCTGGCAAGTGTGGCAGCAGCATGGACCAATTGTGTATTGGTGTTCTCCCAGATGGTGCCAAGGTTGAGTTGGCGGGGTGTGGCGGATGGTCGCCAGATTGATGAGGCCAGGAAGAAGGTGAATGGGGCGGTGGCGAAGTGGGTACTGTTTCACGGAGGCAAGGTAGTTCGCCACCCTAGGATTCGGTTCCGAGACAGTCACCTTTTTCGGCCGGATGGTGTGCATCTATCCAATGAGGGGATGATGCTTTTCCTGGAGGATCTGGGTTTAGTGTTGCAGGAGTTAGGGTAGGTTATGGTGGCGGTGCGAAGACTTTGGGGATGAGTCTTTTGCTGTTGGCGGAAAAGAACGGCAGTTTGTATTTGTATGGTAAGCTGTAGTGATTTACAGTTTGGTGTGGTTTAGGTGCACTCACCTCCATCGACTTATTGGCCGCTCGATTACCCGTCCGGGAAGGCAGCGGCAGGGCACCCATCAGGGTGGGTAGCCACTGTGGGGGTTGAGTTGTCACCTATTACCGGTTTTTGATAGTTGTAGTAAAATTAGGATGGTTTCGAATTTTTTGTATTTTAAGGTTAGCTTAGTTTAATAGAGCCGTTCTTTTTTCTGCCACCATATGCCGGCTGAATCGGCATCTTAATAACATTTTCTATTACAGGTTTGCTATTGGTTAGGGTCAAATAAATAGCTAGCAATTTTTCTGCCAAAATTCAAGTCTCCGTGTCTTTATTTCTGGGTATGAAGGTAACGAATGCTTTACTTTGAAGGAAGGGGGTCCACCGAGTATCACTAGGATGTTTATGTAGCCTGTGATGCTAGTGGGTGTGTGTATAATGAGGCGAGCTCCTCTCCTGTAGTGTACATACATAATGTAGTCTGTGATGCTAGTGGGTGTGTGTATAATGAGGAGAGCTCCTCTCCTGTAGTGTACATACATAATGTAGTCTGTGACGCTGGTGGGTGTGTGCATAATGAGGAGAGCTCCTCTCCTGTAGTGTACATACATAATGTAGTCTGTGATGCTAGTGGGTGTGTGTATAATGAGGCGAGCTCCTCTCCTGTAGTGTACATACATAATGTAGCCTGGGATGCTAGTGGGTGTGTGCATAATGAGGAGAGCTCCTCTCCTGTAGTGTACATACATAATGTAGCCTGTGATGCTGGTGGGTGTGTGTATAATGAGGTGAGCTCCTCCTGTAGTGTACATACATAATGTAGTCTGTGACGCTGGTGGGTGTGTGTATAATGAGGAGAGCTCCTCTCCTGTAGTGTACATACATAATGTAGCCTGTGATGCTAGTGGGTGTGTGCATAATGAGGCGAGCGCCTCTCCTGTAGTGTACATACATAATGTAGCCTGTGATGCTGGTGGGTGTGTGTATAATGAGGAGAGCTCCTCTCCTGTAGTGTACATACATAATGTAGCCTGTGATGCTAGTGGGTGTGTGCATAATGAGGCGAGCGCCTCTCCTGTAGTGTACATACATAATGTAGCCTGTGATGCTGGTGGGTGTGTGTATAATGAGGAGAGCTCCTCTCCTGTAGTGTACATACATAATGTAGTCTGGGATGCTAGTGGGTGTGTGCATAATGAGGAGAGCTCCTCTCCTGTAGTGTACATACATAATGTAGTCTGTGACGCTGGTGGGTGTGTGTATAATGAGGTGAGCTCCTCTCCTGTAGTGTACATACATAATGTAGCCTGTGATGCAAGTGGGTGTGTGTATAATGAGGCGAGCTCCTCTCCTGTAGTGTACATACATAATGTAGTCTGTGATGCTAGTGGGTGTGTGCATAATGAGGAGAGCTCCTCTCCTGTAATGTACATACATAATGTAGCCTGTGATGCAAGTGGGTGTGTGTATAATGAGGCGAGCTCCTCTCCTGTAGTGTACATACATAATGTAGTCTGTGATGCTAGTGGGTGTGTGCATAATGAGGAGAGCTCCTCTCCTGTAGTGTACATACATAATGTAGCCTGTGATGCAAGTGGGTGTGTGTATAATGAGGCGAGCTCCTCTCCTGTAGTGTACATACATAATGTAGTCTGTGATGCTAGTGGGTGTGTGCATAATGAGGAGAGCTCCTCTCCTGTAGTGTACATACATAATGTAGCCTGTGATGCTAGTGGGTGTGTGTGTGTATAATGAGGAGAGCTCCTCTCCTGTAGTGTACATACATAATGTAGCCTGTGATGCTAGTGGGTGTGTGTATAATGAGGCGAGCTCCTCTCCTGTAGTGTACATACATAATGTAGCCTGTGATGCTAGTGGGTGTGTGCATAATGAGGTTAGCTCCTCCTGTAGTGTACATACATAATGTAGTCTGTGACGCTGGTGGGTGTGTGCATAATGAGGCGAGCTCCTCTCCTGTAGTGTACATACATAATGTAGTCTGTGATACTAGTGGGTGTGTGCATAATGAGGAGAGCTCCTCTCCTGTAGTGTACATACATAATGTAGTCTGGGATGCTAGTGGGTGTGTGCATAATGAGGAGAGCTCCTCTCCTGTAGTGTACATACATAATGTAGTCTGTGACGCTGGTGGGTGTGTGTATAATGAGGTGAGCTCCTCTCCTGTAGTGTACATACATAATGTAGCCTGTGATGCAAGTGGGTGTGTGTATAATGAGGCGAGCTCCTCTCCTGTAGTGTACATACATAATGTAGTCTGTGATGCTAGTGGGTGTGTGCATAATGAGGAGAGCTCCTCTCCTGTAATGTACATACATAATGTAGCCTGTGATGCAAGTGGGTGTGTGTATAATGAGGCGAGCTCCTCTCCTGTAGTGTACATACATAATGTAGTCTGTGATGCTAGTGGGTGTGTGCATAATGAGGAGAGCTCCTCTCCTGTAGTGTACATACATAATGTAGCCTGTGATGCAAGTGGGTGTGTGTATAATGAGGCGAGCTCCTCTCCTGTAGTGTATATACATAATGTAGTCTGTGATGCTAGTGGGTGTGTGCATAATGAGGTGAGCTCCTCCTGTAGTGTATATACATAATGTAGTCTGTGATGCTAGTGGGTGTGTGTATAATGAGGAGAGCTCCTCTCCTGTAGTGTACATACATAATGTAGCCTGTGATGCTGGTGGGTGTGTGTATAATGAGGAGAGCTCCTCTCCTGTAGTGTACATACATAATGTAGTCTGTGATGCTAGTGGGTGTGTGCATAATGAGGAGAGCTCCTCTCCTGTAGTGTACATACATAATGTAGCCTGTGATGCTAGTGGGTGTGTGTATAATGAGGAGAGCTCCTCTCCTGTAGTGTACATACATAATGTAGCCTGTGATGCTAGTGGGTGTGTGTATAATGAGGAGAGCTCCTCTCCTGTAGTGTACATACATAATGTAGCCTGTGATGCTAGTGGGTGTGTGTATAATGAGGCGAGCTCCTCTCCTGTAGTGTACATACATAATGTAGCCTGTGATGCTAGTGGGTGTGTGTATAATGAGGTGAGCTCCTCCTGTAGTGTACATACATAATGTAGCCTGTGATGCTAGTGTGTGTGTGTTTAATGAGGAGAGCTCCTCTCCTGTAGTGTACATACATAATGTAGCCATAGGCGTGCGCACGGGGGGTGCCTGGTGCGCACAGGCACCCCCTAATGTCCGGCACCCCCCGCACTGCACGCCTGCGATGATCGCGAGTCTGTCACTGACAAACTGTGCCGCTGGGCCCACCGCCCGCCGCCGGGTACAATATATTTATAGAGGCACATGCTGGGGTCATGAATGGCAGCCCAGCGGCCGTACAGGGGGTGACTGATGTCAAGCGCTGCCTCCTGCCCGCGGTCTTCAGTCTCCTCCCGCGGCTACTTGCACGCAGGGGGGTGAGTGCAGCTCCTTCCTTCTCATGGGTGTGGACTGGCTGAATTGGATGCAGCGTCTCCTGTCTGCAGGTATGAGACGCATGTCAGGGGGTGACGGCGGTAGTGGCGGGTCCAGTGGGGGGGGGGGATCAGTACGCGGGCATCTTTGATTAAAGATGCTGGCCATGCGGGCTCTCGCTGACTCGGCAGGGGCTGGCAGCGTCTATATGCAAGTATGGTGGCTGTGCTTTATTGTTTTGTGAAAGAGATGTGTGTGTACAGTATGTATACTATGGTGGCAACTGTGTCTGCTGTGTATCTGTATGCTACTGTGTGTGTCTACTGTATGTATGCTTTTTGTGTACTACTGCTATGTGTGTTTATGTATGTAACTACTAACTATGTCATCTATGTGTATGTCTACTATTATGTGAGTCCACTGTGTGTATGTATGTATGTATGTATGCTGTGTGTGCTTATGTGTACTATGTGGTTGGTGACATGCTGTGATGTGGTTTAATTATTGACATCTTCTTGGAGTGCCGGCCATTGTTTTTGCTGTATAAATATATATATATATATATACATATAGGAAACCCCCCACCCCCCCATAAAAATCCTGCGTTTGCCTCTGCGCCGTGTCCTCACTGTCCTGTAACTGCTGCCGCCAGCCACACCAACTTCACAGGCCCAGCCCAGGTAGCGTTCCTCTCAGGAGGACATGGCTGAGCGAGCCTGAGACAGTTCAGCACTCAGCAGAGAGTGTAAAGGTGCATACACACTGGACGTTTTTGCCCAGCGTGTATGCATGGGGATGATTGCTGACATCTCTGGGTTGAAAATCGCCCAGCAATATCAGTGGGGTGAATGGCTTTCCATAACAGGACGCTATGGAAAGCTGTCCACCTCACTGTTCATCTGCTAGTAATACCAGCAGATGAACGGCGGCTGCCGGCGATGAAGCGTAGGCGCGCATCACCGCTCATCGCCGGGGCATACACACTGGGCAGTTTTGAGCTGAAAAGTGAGCTGCTTTCAGCTCAAAATCGCCCAGTGTGTATGGGCCTTAAGACACACGCTATCTGTCAGTGTGTCACTGAGACAGCTCTGTTTAATATGTTAAATTTGGATTTTTTTTATTACTTTGGATTATTTATATCCCTCAAAATATTTATTATTAATAATGTGTTATACTTTTATAATAACGGTGAGCACTACGGGGGTATTATGTGTATCTGGCACTGCTGGGGGCATACTGTTTGCCATAATGTGAATTCTGACTCATACTGTGTGACATAACGTGAGTTTTTGGATCATACTGTGTGGCATAACGTTAATTTCAGTTCATACTGTATGTCAAAAAGTTAATTTCGGCTCATACTGTGTGGCGTAATGTGAATTTCGCTCATACTGTGTGGCATAATGTGAAATTCATCTCATACCGTGTGGCGTAATGTGAATTTCGGCTCATACTGTGTGGCGTAATGTGAATTTAGCTCATACTGTGGCATAATGTGAAATTCATCTCATACCGTGTGGTGTAATGTGAATTTCGGCTAATACTGTGTGGCAAAATGTGAATTTTGACCCATAATGTGAATAAGGGTCACTACTGTCAGTAGCTGGTGAGCATGGGAACATTTGTGACAAATGCTGGTGTCATGCAGAGGAGGGGTCTGTTGGCATAGAAAGAGGCAAATGAGGCTCTGATGGCACATGTGTAAATTATAAACTTACTTATGTTATATTAAAATGGAAATGTTCGTCCCGGAATACACACCTCTTACCGGAGGCCGGGATCCCGGCTGTCATGACAGCGGGATACCGACCACCAGTATGCCTACAGCGGGGCGAGCGCTAGAAAGCCCCTTCCAGGCTCGCCATGCTCGCCACAGGATCTATTCTCCCTCTATGGGTGTCGCGGACACCCACAGAGGGAGAGAAGCCTGTGGCGCTGGTTTTCCGACAGGCGGTCTTGTGATCGCCTCCCATTTGGCTCAGTAAAACTCCCATACTTTTTAGAGTGGACCACTCAAAATTAGGGTGTAGTGCTGGGGGGTGCAAGGAGTGGGTGGGGAGGGGAACGCATATGCACCTAGGCCCATCACTCTCTAGTTCCGCCACTGGGTCAGGGATAGATTGTGTAAGTGTAAGCAGTGAATAGGGTACAGCGGCAGCTAGCACTCAGGGTTATGCCGTAGCGGCCCGTCAGTACTGCCTGGTGGTCGCACCATTATATTTCTTTTTTTTTTCTCTGGAGTGTATTATATCTACTTTATTATTAGGGAGAAATTAGATAAGCCATGTGATTTTACTGAGAGAATGTAAAATAGTTCTAGACATGTCTATGGGTGGTGCTAGACACGCCCAAAAGGCGGTGCTAGATGTGCCCCTCCGTGGGTGCACCCCCTAATAAAATTAGCTGCGCACGCCTATGAATGTAGCCTGTGACGCTGGTGGGTGTGTGCATAATGAGGAGAGCTCCTCTCCTGTAGTGTACATACATAATGTAGCCTGTGATGCTAGTGGGTGTGTGTATAATGAGGAGAGCTCCTCTCCTGTAGTGTACATACATAATGTAGCCTGTGATGCTAGTGGGTGTGTGTATAATGAGGCGAGGTCCTCTCCTGTAGTGTACATACATAATGTAGCCTGTGATGCTAGTGGGTGTGTGTATAATGAGGAGAGCTCCTCTCCTGTAGTGTACATACATAATGTAGCCTGTGATGCTAGTGTGTGTGTGTGTATAATGAGGAGAGCTCCGCTCCTGTAGTGTACATACATAATGTAGTCTGTGATGCTAGTGGGTGTGTGTATAATGAGGAGAGCTTCTCTCCTGTAGTGTACATACATAATGAAGCCTGTGACGCTGGTGGGTGTGTGCATAAAGAGGAGAGCTCCTCTCCTGTAGTGTACATACATAATGTATAGTGATGAGCGGGTTCGGTTTCTCGGAATCCGAACCCGCCGAACTTCAGCTTTTTTTACACGGGGCCGAGCAGGCTCGGATCCTCACACCTTGCTCAGGTTAACCCGAGCGCACCCGAACGTCATCATCCCGCTGTCGGATTCTCGCGAGGCTCGGATTCTATCGCGAGACTCGGATTCTATATAAGGAGCCGCGCGTCGCCGCCATTTTCACACGTGCATTGAGATTGATAGGGAGAGGACGTGGCTGGCGTCCTCTCCGTTTATAGAGAAGAGAGTAGAGAGTTAGAGACACTATTTACTAATTTTGGGGAGCATATTAGGACTGGAGTACTACTACTTGCTGATAGTGTGACCAGTGACCATTGACCACCAGTTTAATTAATCCGTTCTCTGCCTGAAAAAAAACGATACACAGTGTGACACAGTCACATACCATATCTGTGCTCAGCCTCAGTGTGCTGCATCATCATATGTAATACTGTATATCTGACTGTGCTGAGTGCTCACTGCTCACACAGCTTAATTGTGGGGGAGACTGGGGAGCAGTTAGAGCAGGAGTACATAAATAATATATTTTAAGTACAGTGCACACTTTTGCTGCCAGAGTGCCACACTGCCAGTGTGACTGACCAGTGACCACACTGACCACCAGTATATTGTGATTGTCTGCTTAGGACGGAGTTCTACTTGCTGATAGTGTGACCAGTGACCAGTGACCACCACCAGTTTAATTAATCCGTTCTCTGCCTGAAAAAAAACGATACACAGTGTGACACAGTCACATACCATATCTGTGCTCAGCCCAGTGTGCTGCATCATATGTAATACTGTATATCATTATCTGACTGTGCTGAGTGCTCACTGCTCACACAGCTTAATTGTGGGGGAGACTGGGGAGCAGTTATAGCAGGAGTACATATTTTAAGTACAGTGCACACTTTTGCTGCCAGAGTGCCACTGCCAGTGTGACTGACCAGTGACCACTGACCACCAGTATATTGTGATTGTCTGCTGACCACCAGTATATTGTGATTGTCTGCCTGAAAAAGTTAAACACTCGTCGTGTGGTGTTTTTATAAACGCATTCTGCAGACAGTGTCCAGCAGGTCCGTCATTACATAATATATACCTGTCCGGCTGCAGTACTAGTGTGATATACATATATATATTTTAATTTTATCTCATTATCATCCAGTCTATATTAGCAGCAGACACAGTACGGTAGTCCACGGCTGTAGCTACCTCTGTGTCGGCAGTCGCTCGTCCATCCATAATTGTATACCACCTACCCGTGGTTTTTTTTTTTCTTTCTATCTTCTTGATACTAGTAGCTTACTTTAGGAGTCTGCAGTGCTGACAGACAGTGTCCAGCAGGTCCGTCATTACATAATATATACCTGTCCGGCTGCAGTACTAGTGTGATATATATATATATTTTAATTTTATCTCATTATCATCCAGTCTATATTAGCAGCAGACACAGTACGGTAGTCCACGGCTGTAGCTACCTCTGTGTCGGCAGTCGCTCGTCATCCATAAGTATACTAGTATCCATCCATCTCCATTGTTTACCTGAGGTGCCTTTTAGTTGTGCCTATTAAAATATGGAGAACAAAAATGTTGAGGTTCCAAAAATAGGGAAAGATCAAGATCCACTTCCACCTCGTGCTGAAGCTGCTGCCACTAGTCATGGCCGAGACGATGAAATTCCATCAACGTCGTCTGCCAAGGCCGATGCCCAATGTCATAGTACAGAGCATGTAAAATCCAAAACACCAAATATCAGTAAAAAAAGGACTCAAAAATCTAAAATAAAATTGTCGGAGGAGAAGCGTAAACTTGCCAATATGCCATTTACCACACGGAGTGGCAAGGAACGGCTGAGGCCCTGGCCTATGCTCATGGCTAGTGGTTCAGCTTCACATGAGGATGGAAGCACTCAGCCTCTCGCTAGAAAAATGAAAAGACTCAAGCTGGCAAAAGCACAGCAAAGAACTGTGCGTTCTTCGAAATCCCAAATCCACAAGGAGAGTCCAATTGTGTCGGTTGCGATGCCTGACCTTCCCAACACTGGACGTGAAGAGCATGTGCCTTCCACCATTTGCACGCCCCCTGCAAGTGCTGGAAGGAGCACCCGCAGTCCAGTTCCTGATAGTCAAATTGAAGATGTCAGTGTTGAAGTACACCAGGATGAGGAGGATATGGGTGTTGCTGGCGCTGGGGAGGAAATTGACAAGGAGGATTCTGATGGTGAGGTGGTTTGTTTAAGTCAGGCACCCGGGGAGACACCTGTTGTCCGTGGGAGGAATATGGCATTGACATGCCTGGTGAAAATACCAAAAAAATCAGCTCTTCGGTGTGGAAGTATTTCAACAGAAATGCGGACAACATTTGTCAAGCCATGTGTTGCCTTTGTCAAGCTGTAATAAGTAGGGGTAAGGACGTTAACCACCTCGGAACATCCTCCCTTATACGTCACCTGCAGCGCATTCATCATAAGTCAGTGACAAGTTCAAAAACTTTGGGCGACAGCGGAAGCAGTCCACTGACCAGTAAATCCCTTCCTCTTGTAACCAAGCTCACGCAAACCACCCCACCAACTCCCTCAGTGTCAATTTCCTCCTTCCCCAGGAATGCCAATAGTCCTGCAGGCCATGTCACTGGCAATTATGACGAGTCCTCTCCTGCCTGGGATTCCTCCGATGCATCCTTGTGTGTAACGCCTACTGCTGCTGTTGTTGCTGCTGGGAGTCGATGGTCATCCCAGAGGGGAAGTCGTAAGACCACTTTTACTACTTCCACCAAGCAATTGACTGTCCAACAGTCCTTTGCGAGGAAGATGAAATATCACAGCAGTCATCCTGCTGCAAAGCGGATAACTGAGGCCTTGGCATCCTGGGCAGAGAGAAACGTGGTTCCGGTATCCATCATTACTGCAGAGGCAACTAGAGACTTGTTGGAGGTACTGTGTCCCCGGTACCAAATACCATCTAGGTTCCATTTCTCTAGGCAGGCGATACCGAAAATGTACACAGACCTCAGAAAAAGACTCACCAGTGTCCTAAAAAATGCAGTTGTACCCAATGTCCACTTAACCACGGACATGTGGACAAGTGGAGCAGGGAAGGCTCAGGACTATATGACTGTGACAGCCCACTGGGTAGATGTATGGACTCCCGCCGCAAGAACAGCAGCGGCGGCACCAGTAGCAGCATCTCGCAAACGCCAACTCTTTCCTAGGCAGGCTACGCTTTGTATCACCGCTTTCCAGAATATGCACACAGCTAAAAACCTCTTACGGCAACTGAGGAAGATCATCGCAGAATGGCTTACCCCAATTGGACTCTCCTGTGGATTTGTGGCATCGGACAACGCCAGCAATATTGTGTGTGCATTAAATATGGGCAAATTCCAGCACGTCCCATGTTTTGCACATACCTTGAATTTGGTGGTGCAGAATTATTTAAAAAACGAGAGGGGCGTGCAAGAGATGCTGTCGGTGGCCAGAAGAATTGCGGGACACTTTCGGCGTACAGGCACCACGTACAGAAGACTGTAGCACCACCAAAAACGCCTGAACCTGCCCTGCCATCATCTGAAGCAAGAAGTGGTAACGAGGTGGAATTCAACCCTCTATATGCTTCAGAGGTTGGAGGAGCAGCAAAAGGCCATTCAAGCCTATACAACTGAGCACGATATAGGAGGTGGAATGCACCTGTCTCAAGCGCATTGGAGAATGATTTCAACGTTGTGCAAGGTTCTGCAACCTTTTGAACTTGCCACACGTGAAGTCAGTTCAGACACTGCCAGCCTGAGTTAGGTCATTCCCCTCATCAGGCTTTTGCAGAAGAAGCTGGAGACATTGAAGGAGGAGCTAACACAGAGCGATTCCGCTAGGCATGTGGGACTTGTGGATGGAGCCCTTAATTCGCTTAACAAGGATTCACGGGTGGTCAATCTGTTGAAATCAGAGCACTACATTTTGGCCACCGTGCTCGATCCTAGATTTAAAACCTACCTTGGATCTCTCTTTCCGGCAGACACAAGTCTGCTGGGGTTCAAAGAACTGCTGGTGACAAAATTGTCAAGTCAAGCGGAACGCGACCTGTCAACATCTCCTCCTTCACATTCTCCCGCAACTGGGGGTGCGAGGAAAAGGCTCAGAATTCCGAGCCCACCCGCTGGCGGTGATGCAGGGCAGTCTGGAGCGACTGCTGATGCTGACATCTGGTCCGGACTGAAGGACCTGACAACGATTACGGACATGTCGTCTACTGTCACTGCATATGATTCTCTCCCCATTGAAAGAATGGTGGAGGATTATATGAGTGACCGCATCCAAGTAGGTGTTATGATTCCCGTACTCCAGACCAGCGGAGATCGTATGGCTGAGGTCAGAGTACTGGGAAGATATGCTGGTTGTGGGAGCAGGAAAGCCTAGTAACCCCTGGCGCCCTAACTCCGTTGTCTCGCCCGTGTTATCAGAAATCCCCTGCGAGACTATGGTTGCTTGAGCCCATGGCAGCCGCGTTCGAAGGGCGGATTATGTCTGCCCAACCCCGATGCCCCCTCAGGTCTTAATGGGAGACAAAGGGAAATCCGAGACAGGGTGATAACAAGGGGCCCTCTGACTAAGCAACCAGGCCAGGGGTTACAAGCTAACTAACTAAATCAAAAGGTATGTGCGGACTAGCCGCCAGGGAAAAGGACAACCAAAGATCCACTGATCCGTAACTCCTATCCAGCACCGCTGGATACCAGAGTGGATCAGGGAGAGCGGAATCCTCCGCAAAAGCTCCAGGACACAAATATACTAAATAATAAACAGTAAGCGGACAAGCCGCAACACACGGCTGCGCCGTGACTCACGAACACCACAGGATGTTAAAGGTGCTCAGTCAGACTCCAGGAAAAGATGACAAATCTCTGAGTACAGGACCACTGAGGACAGGAACAACCGGCTTGAGCAGGACTGGATACTTTCTGCAACTGACATAGGCAAACAGGAAGCTGCCGACACCGACTTTCAGAACTGGAGGACAGGCAGAATCCACTGGAACTCAGGGTAGGACACGGAATCAGACACAGGGACTGACACAGGAATCAACACAGGGACTGACACAGGAATCCACACAGGGACTGACAGGAACCAGCTCAAACTTAAAGCAGACTGCAAACCAAGGAATATCATCAGCATCTGCTAACTGCAGTGAGCCAGCATATATCAGAGAGGCCTAATTAATTATCTCTTGCAGCTGGCCTGCTGCACGACTAAGCTGACAAGATGCAATCAGCAGCCAGATGAGGCTGAACACATGGGAACAAGCTGCAATTGCACAGACTCACCAGCGGCAGCAGACAAGAGTAATCCAAAACAGAGCAATGGGAAATCCTGGCATGCAAGACAACTAAATAAACATAAAATAGGAATGAACCACTACCTGTGGTTCATAACAGTATCCCCTCCTTAAGGGTGAGCTCCGAGCACCCCATGACACCCACGGGGAACATAAACAGAAGTATAACATGAAATACAGAACAAAACTGCAAAACAGGAATGAGCCACAGCCGTGGCTCATAACAGTACCCCCCCCTTGAGGAGGGGTCAAAAGACCCCAAAATTCAGACTATCCAGAACAAGGGATACAAAAAAAAACCTGACACATTGGTCTAACAGACACGAAAACAGAAACAAGCTGCAACCACAGCTTGTAACAGTGCCCTCCCCTTGATGGTGGCCACTGGACACAAGACAAGGGAAAAAAAATCTTTTTTTTTTTTTTTTTTATCAAGGCAAGAGTCAAAAAATTATTTCTTTTTCTTCTTCTTCTTTTTACAAAGCTCTTTAGGTCTGACCAAGGTAATTCCCCAAACATTGTCTGAACTGATGGTACCACCCAGCAAGGCTGCGTTCAAATCAGAGACAGGTCTCTTACCCTTGGGAGCTGAACTTTCTGGTAAAGTACTATTATTAGAAGAAGTAGTCAGAAAAGCACATCCTGCAGTCACAACAACGGGCTGAGACTCCTGTGCCGAGTTTACAGTATTTTGTGGACTCTCAGCAGACAAGACGGGTGACTTAGAGGAACCTGAACCAATTTCTTTGGAACCATATCTTTTAATAATTGCATCACTGAATGCTGGGGGATCCTGAAGAATGGGATCTTCAGCTTTCATTAGGCTGGTCGCCCACTCAAAAGGCTCTCCTCTAAAAGAATAAATAAGATAGAGCACAAGGTTCTCTGGAGTGATGCCCAGAAATGGTCTAGACAACATAATAATGTAATAGTGTTTGTAAAGCGCCAGAAATTGGGCTAAGTCCCCATCAAAGATTATGGATGTTGAGATATCAGAATCAGGATCTGTTTCCTTCTCATCTGACTGACTGGAGTGCTTTGCTAGGACCTGGTCACTATTGACCTTACTCGAGGCTGAGACTCTCTGAACCCCACCCGGGGCTGAGACTCTCTGAACCCTACCCGGGGCTGAGACTTTCTGAACCCCACCCGGGGCAGTGACTTTCTGAACCCCACCCGGGGCAGTGACTTTCTGAACCCCACCCGGGGCAGTGACTTTCTGAACCCCACCCGGGGCAGTGACTTTCTGAACCCCACCCGGGGCAGTGACTTTCTGAACCCCACCCGGGGCAGTGGCCTCCGGGAACCCCGCTGGGGCAGTGGCCTCCGGGAACCCCGCTGGGGCAGTGGCCTCCGGGAACCCCGCTGGGGCAGTGGCCTCCGGGAACCCCGCTGGGGCCAGCACCTCGGATTCTTTTACTGGGACCGGGTCGTTGGCCTCCCTGACTGGGATCGGGCCATCGGCCTCCCTCTCTGAGTCGATAATAATCGAAAGTTCTCCCGGGACTATGACTTCCGGGACTTTTGCTGAAGCAATAACGTTCAGATCCTCCACTAATGCTATGCTTCTTAAGTTCTTTCCTGGGGAAGCGACTTCTAGACCCTTCTTTGGGGCTGCGTCTCTCGAGACCCCACTTGGGGATATTACTTCAACGATCCCTTCTGGGGTTTTGCTTCTCGAGTTCCCTTCAAGAACTATGGTTTTAGATACCCTTTCTGAGGTTGCGCTCCCCAAGTCCCTACCTGGGGTAACAGCTTCTGAGACCCCTTCTGGTATGGAAACCTGAGCTACAATATTTGATGTCCCTCTATAAGCTTGGGCATCGGGTACCGCTCCAGCACTCTGGGCATCGGGTACCGCTCCAACACTCTGGGCATCGGGTACCGCTCCAGCACTCTGGGCATCGGGTACCGCTCCAGCACTCTGGGCATCGGGTACCGCTCCAGCACTCTGGGCATCGGGTACCGCTCCAGCACTCTGGGCATCGGGCACCGCTCCAGGACCCTGGGCTACGGGCACCACTCCAGGACCCTGGGCTACGGGCACCACTCCAGGACCCTGGGCTACGGGCACCACTCCAGGACCCTGGGCTACGGGCACCACTCCAGGACCCTGGGCTACGGGCACCACTCCAGGACCCTGGGCTACGGGCACCACTCCAGGACCCTGGGCTACGGGCACCACTCCAGGGACTTGCAACTCCGCTTCCACAGGAACCTCAAGAGAGGAGAGAAACATTCTCTTTTGATTCCTGAATCTATAATGGGGCTCCCTTGCCCAAGGACCCCAATTATAGGACAGAGAGCTTTTTTGTGTGGGTTGTGTGACAAGTACCTCTGCCACAGTAGAGACAGGAGTAGGTCTTGTATCATGACTCAACTTGGCCAGAGGGCAAGACTCGTCACCACACTTTGGCTTGCGCAACTCACAGGTCTGCAGATAATGGCCTAAACCCCCACAATATAGGCATAAGTTTAAGTTTCTGCGACGCAGACGCTCCTCTTCTGAGAGCCTGGGCCGCAGAAAACTTTTAAACTTTTTCTCTTCAATTAAACCAGAGGATTCTCTTGTCACCATACTGTGAACAAGAGTCTCTTTAGAGATAGATGTACTCTCAACGACTTCTGGCAAAATAAGCAAGATTTTAGTCAGAAGGTTTTGCAGTTGCTTTAGGGATTGCTGCAAAACTTCTAGTCGCTCTGGTCTCAAAGCACTGAATACAGAGTTCAGGGCTGCGAGAGATGCCTGCAGGGCTTGCATAGTAGACATAGGAGGATTTAAAACTAGACAAGACAAGACAAGGCAAGACAAGGCAAGGCAAGGCAAGACAAGGCAAGACAAGACAAGGCAAGGCAAGACAAGGCAAGGCAAGACAAGGCAAGGCAAGGCAAGACAAGGCAAGACTAAATTTTGCTAAACAAAACAAGACTTTTTTTTTTTTTTTTTTAAACACCGGACTGGATTCTAAACACCGGACTGGATTCTAAACACCGGACTGGATTCTAAACACTGGATTGGATTCAAAACACTGGATTGGATTCTAAACACCGGACTGGATTGGATTCTAAACACCGGACTGGATTGGATTCTAAACACCGGACTGGATTCTAAACACCGGACTGGATTCTAAACACCAAATTCTAGACAGGACTGGATTCTTGACACCGGATTGGATTCTGCACACTGAATTCTAGACAAGACTGGATTCTAGACTAGACACTGGACTGGGCCAAAAAAGAAAAAAAAAAGTTTTATTTCTTTTTTGTGGTATGGCTGATGATAATGTTATGATTCCCGTACTCCAGACCAGCGGAGATCGTATGGCTGAGGTCAGAGTACTGGGAAGATATGCTGGTTGTGGGAGCAGGAAAGCCTAGTAACCCCTGGCGCCCTAACTCCGTTGTCTCGCCCGTGTTATCAGAAATCCCCTGCGAGACTATGGTTGCTTGAGCCCATGGCAGCCGCGTTCGAAGGGCGGATTATGTCTGCCCAACCCCGATGCCCCCTCAGGTCTTAATGGGAGACAAAGGGAAATCCGAGACAGGGTGATAACAAGGGGCCCTCTGACTAAGCAACCAGGCCAGGGGTTACAAGCTAACTAACTAAATCAAAAGGTATGTGCGGACTAGCCGCCAGGGAAAAGGACAACCAAAGATCCACTAATCCGTAACTCCTATCCAGCACCGCTGGATACCAGAGTGGATCAGGGAGAGCGGAATCCTCCGCAAAAGCTCCAGGACACAAATATACTAAATAATAAACAGTAAGCGGACAAGCCGCAACACACGGCTGCGCCGTGACTCACGAACACCACAGGATGTTAAAGGTGCTCAGTCAGACTCCAGGAAAAGATGACAAATCTCTGAGTACAGGACCACTGAGGACAGGAACAACCGGCTTGAGCAGGACTGGATACTTTCTGCAACTGACATAGGCAAACAGGAAGCTGCCGACACCGACTTTCAGAACTGGAGGACAGGCAGAATCCACTGGAACTCAGGGTAGGACACGGAATCAGACACAGGGACTGACACAGGAATCAACACAGGGACTGACACAGGAATCCACACAGGGACTGACAGGAACCAGCTCAAACTTAAAGCAGACTGCAAACCAAGGAATATCATCAGCATCTGCTAACTGCAGTGAGCCAGCATATATCAGAGAGGCCTAATTAATTATCTCTTGCAGCTGGCCTGCTGCACGACTAAGCTGACAAGATGCAATCAGCAGCCAGATGAGGCTGAACACATGGGAACAAGCTGCAATTGCACAGACTCACCAGCGGCAGCAGACAAGAGTAATCCAAAACAGAGCAATGGGAAATCCTGGCATGCAAGACAACTAAATAAACATAAAATAGGAATGAACCACTACCTGTGGTTCATAACAGTATCCCCTCCTTAAGGGTGAGCTCCGAGCACCCCATGACACCCACGGGGAACATAAACAGAAGTATAACATGAAATACAGAACAAAACTGCAAAACAGGAATGAGCCACAGCCGTGGCTCATAACAGTACCCCCCCCCTTGAGGAGGGGTCAAAAGACCCCAAAATTCAGACTATCCAGAACAAGGGATACAAAAAAAAACCTGACACATTGGTCTAACAGACACGAAAACAGAAACAAGCTGCAACCACAGCTTGTAACAGTGCCCTCCCCTTGATGGTGGCCACTGGACACAAGACAAGGGAAAAAAAATCTTTTTTTTTTTTTTTTTTTATCAAGGCAAGAGTCAAAAAATTATTTCTTTTTCTTCTTCTTCTTTTTACAAAGCTCTTTAGGTCTGACCAAGGTAATTCCCCAAACATTGTCTGAACTGATGGTACCACCCAGCAAGGCTGCGTTCAAATCAGAGACAGGTCTCTTACCCTTGGGAGCTGAACTTTCTGGTAAAGTACTATTATTAGAAGAAGTAGTCAGAAAAGCACATCCTGCAGTCACAACAACGGGCTGAGACTCCTGTGCCGAGTTTACAGTATTTTGTGGACTCTCAGCAGACAAGACGGGTGACTTAGAGGAACCTGAACCAATTTCTTTGGAACCATATCTTTTAATAATTGCATCACTGAATGCTGGGGGATCCTGAAGAATGGGATCTTCAGCTTTCATTAGGCTGGTCGCCCACTCAAAAGGCTCTCCTCTAAAAGAATAAATAAGATAGAGCACAAGGTTCTCTGGAGTGATGCCCAGAAATGGTCTAGACAACATAATAATGTAATAGTGTTTGTAAAGCGCCAGAAATTGGGCTAAGTCCCCATCAAAGATTATGGATGTTGAGATATCAGAGTCAGGATCTGTTTCCTTCTCATCTGACTGACTGGAGTGCTTTGCTAGGACCTGGTCACTATTGACCTTACTCGAGGCTGAGACTCTCTGAACCCCACCCGGGGCTGAGACTCTCTGAACCCTACCCGGGGCTGAGACTTTCTGAACCCCACCCGGGGCAGTGACTTTCTGAACCCCACCCGGGGCAGTGACTTTCTGAACCCCACCCGGGGCAGTGACTTTCTGAACCCCACCCGGGGCAGTGACTTTCTGAACCCCACCCGGGGCAGTGGCCTCCGGGAACCCCGCTGGGGCAGTGGCCTCCGGGAACCCCGCTGGGGCAGTGGCCTCCGGGAACCCCGCTGGGGCAGTGGCCTCCGGGAACCCCGCTGGGGCAGTGGCCTCCGGGAACCCCGCTGGGGCAGTGGCCTCCGGGAACCCCGCTGGGGCCAGCACCTCGGATTCTTTTACTGGGACCGGGTCGTTGGCCTCCCTGACTGGGATCGGGCCATCGGCCTCCCTCTCTGAGTCGATAATAATCGAAAGTTCTCCCGGGACTATGACTTCCGGGACTTTTGCTGAAGCAATAACGTTCAGATCCTCCACTAATGCTATGCTTCTTAAGTTCTTTCCTGGGGAAGCGACTTCTAGACCCTTCTTTGGGGCTGCGTCTCTCGAGACCCCACTTGGGGATATTACTTCAACGATCCCTTCTGGGGTTTTGCTTCTCGAGTTCCCTTCAAGAACTATGGTTTTAGATACCCTTTCTGAGGTTGCGCTCCCCAAGTCCCTACCTGGGGTAACAGCTTCTGAGACCCCTTCTGGTATGGAAACCTGAGCTACAATATTTGATGTCCCTCTATAAGCTTGGGCATCGGGTACCGCTCCAGCACTCTGGGCATCGGGTACCGCTCCAGCACTCTGGGCATCGGGTACCGCTCCAGCACTCTGGGCATCGGGTACCGCTCCAGCACTCTGGGCATCGGGTACCGCTCCAGCACTCTGGGCATCGGGTACCGCTCCAGCACTCTGGGCATCGGGTACCGCTCCAGCACTCTGGGCATCGGGCACCGCTCCAGGACCCTGGGCTACGGGCACCACTCCAGGACCCTGGGCTACGGGCACCACTCCAGGACCCTGGGCTACGGGCACCACTCCAGGACCCTGGGCTACGGGCACCACTCCAGGACCCTGGGCTACGGGCACCACTCCAGGACCCTGGGCTACGGGCACCACTCCAGGGACTTGCAACTCCGCTTCCACAGGAACCTCAAGAGAGGAGAGAAACATTCTCTTTTGATTCCTGAATCTATAATGGGGCTCCCTTGCCCAAGGACCCCAATTATAGGACAGAGAGCTTTTTTGTGTGGGTTGTGTGACAAGTACCTCTGCCACAGTAGAGACAGGAGTAGGTCTTGTATCATGACTCAACTTGGCCAGAGGGCAAGACTCGTCACCACACTTTGGCTTGCGCAACTCACAGGTCTGCAGATAATGGCCTAAACCCCCACAATATAGGCATAAGTTTAAGTTTCTGCGACGCAGACGCTCCTCTTCTGAGAGCCTGGGCCGCAGAAAACTTTTAAACTTTTTCTCTTCAATTAAACCAGAGGATTCTCTTGTCACCATACTGTGAACAAGAGTCTCTTTAGAGATAGATGTACTCTCAACGACTTCTGGCAAAATAAGCAAGATTTTAGTCAGAAGGTTTTGCAGTTGCTTTAGGGATTGCTGCAAAACTTCTAGTCGCTCTGGTCTCAAAGCACTGAATACAGAGTTCAGGGCTGCGAGAGATGCCTGCAGGGCTTGCATAGTAGACATAGGAGGATTTAAAACTAGACAAGACAAGGCAAGACAAGGCAAGGCAAGGCAAGACAAGGCAAGACAAGGCAAGGCAAGACAAGGCAAGGCAAGGCAAGGCAAGGCAAGACAAGGCAAGACTAAATTTTGCTAAACAAAACAAGACTTTTTTTTTTTTTTTAAAACACCGGACTGGATTCTAAACACCGGACTGGATTCTAAACACCGGACTGGATTCTAAACACCGGACTGGATTCTAAACACTGGATTGGATTCAAAACACTGGATTGGATTCTAAACACCGGACTGGATTGGATTCTAAACACCGGACTGGATTGGATTCTAAACACCGGACTGGATTCTAAACACCGGACTGGATTCTAAACACCAAATTCTAGACAGGACTGGATTCTTGACACCGGATTGGATTCTACACACTGAATTCTAGACAAGACTGGATTCTAGACTAGACACTGGACTGGGCCAAAAAAGAAAAAAAAAAGTTTTATTTCTTTTTTGTGGTATGGCTGATGATAATGTTATGATTCCCGTACTCCAGACCAGCGGAGATCGTATGGCTGAGGTCAGAGTACTGGGAAGATATGCTGGTTGTGGGAGCAGGAAAGCCTAGTAACCCCTGGCGCCCTAACTCCGTTGTCTCGCCCGTGTTATCAGAAATCCCCTGCGAGACTATGGTTGCTTGAGCCCATGGCTGCCGCGTTCGAAGGGCGGATTATGTCTGCCCAACCCCGATGCCCCCTCAGGTCTTAATGGGAGACAAAGGGAAATCCGAGACAGGGTGATAACAAGGGGCCCTCTGACTAAGCAACCAGGCCAGGGGTTACAAGCTAACTAACTAAATCAAAAGGTATGTGCGGACTAGCCGCCAGGGAAAAGGACAACCAAAGATCCACTGATCCGTAACTCCTATCCAGCACCGCTGGATACCAGAGTGGATCAGGGAGAGCGGAATCCTCCGCAAAAGCTCCAGGACACAAATATACTAAATAATAAACAGTAAGCGGACAAGCCGCAACACACGGCTGCGCCGTGACTCACGAACACCACAGGATGTTAAAGGTGCTCAGTCAGACTCCAGGAAAAGATGACAAATCTCTGAGTACAGGACCACTGAGGACAGGAACAACCGGCTTGAGCAGGACTGGATACTTTCTGCAACTGACATAGGCAAACAGGAAGCTGCCGACACCGACTTTCAGAACTGGAGGACAGGCAGAATCCACTGGAACTCAGGGTAGGACACGGAATCAGACACAGGGACTGACACAGGAATCAACACAGGGACTGACACAGGAATCCACACAGGGACTGACAGGAACCAGCTCAAACTTAAAGCAGACTGCAAACCAAGGAATATCATCAGCATCTGCTAACTGCAGTGAGCCAGCATATATCAGAGAGGCCTAATTAATTATCTCTTGCAGCTGGCCTGCTGCACGACTAAGCTGACAAGATGCAATCAGCAGCCAGATGAGGCTGAACACATGGGAACAAGCTGCAATTGCACAGACTCACCAGCGGCAGCAGACAAGAGTAATCCAAAACAGAGCAATGGGAAATCCTGGCATGCAAGACAACTAAATAAACATAAAATAGGAATGAACCACTACCTGTGGTTCATAACAGTATCCCCTCCTTAAGGGTGAGCTCCGAGCACCCCATGACACCCACGGGGAACATAAACAGAAGTATAACATGAAATACAGAACAAAACTGCAAAACAGGAATGAGCCACAGCCGTGGCTCATAACAGTAGGCACGTCAGACAGTCCGTACTTATACTGGCAGGAAAAAGAGGCAATTTGGAGGCCCTTGCACAAACTGGCTTTATTCTACCTAAGTTGCCCTCCCACAAGTGTGTACTCCGAAAGAGTGTTTAGTGCCGCCGCTCACCTTGTCAGCAATCGGCGTACGAGGTTACTGTTATGATTCCCGTACTCCAGACCAGATGAGATCTTATGGCAGAGGTCTGAGTACTGGAAAGATATGCTGGTTACGGGAGCAGGAAAGCCTAGTAACCCCTGGCGCCCTAACTCCGTTGTCTCGCCCGTGTTATCAGAAATCCCCTGCGAGACTATGGTTGCTTGAGCCCATGGCAGCCGCGTTCGAAGGGCGGATTATGTCTGCCCAACCCCGATGCCCCCTTAGGTCTTAATGGGAGACAAAGGGAAATCCGAGACAGGGTGATAACAAGGGGCCCTCTGACTAAGCAACCAGACCAGGGGTTACAAGCTATCTAACTTAACCAAAAGTATGTGCGGACAAACCGCCAGGGAAAAGGACAACCAAAGATCCACTGATCCGTTACTCCTATCCAGCACCGCTGGATACCAGAGTGGACTAGTGGGAGCGGAATCCTCCGCAAAAGCTCCGGAACACAATAAAACTAAATAATAAATAGTAAGCGGTCAAGCCGCAACACACGGCTACGCCGCGACTCACGAACACCACAGGATGTTAAAGGTGCTCGGTAGGACTCCAGGAAAGATGACAAATTCCGAGTACTGGATCACTGAGGACAGGAACAACCGGATGGAGCAGGACTGGAAACTCTCTGTAACAGACACAGCAACAGGAAGCTAACACCGGCGTCTGTGAGAAGTCCTGAGAGTGCTTTTATTTAGAACCCCTCCAATCCGGATCCAGACAGGGTAATGTTAATTATGCCGTGCAGCTGCATGCTGCACGGCCAGGATGCAATTTGACCTGATTCATTAGACCTAGCAACGGGGAACGCGTCCCCGTTGCTATGGTCAGAGCGGCTCCGTGCGCCCGGCGTCTAGCGTTGCTAGGGAGCCGGCGGCTGTCTGCCTGCAGCGTCCCTAGTTGCTAGGCGCCGGGCCGCACTGACGGGCGGACCCTCGGCGCCTAACAGTACCCCCCCCCCCCCTTGAGGAGGGGTCAAGGAACCCCTAAGGCCAGGCTTCTGAGGAAATTCTCGAAAAAACGCCCTTTTGAGCCTCGGGGCATGGAGATCCTCATCCAGGACCCAAGACCTTTCCTCTGGACCATAACCTCTCCAATGCACCAAAAAATAAAGCCGACCCCGGGACAACTTGGAATCGAGAACCTTCTCCACTAAGAACTCCTGCTGACCCTGTACGTCTATTGGTGATTTCCCCTGAGAGATCTTGCGAGGAAATTTACTGGACGAAACATAAGGTTTTAACAAGGAGCAATGGAAGGTATTTCCGATCCGTAAAGTTTTTGGTAACCGTAACCGGAAAGCCACTGGATTGACTTTTTTGATAATTTGAAATGGTCCAATAAATTTAGGACCCAATCTGGCTGAGGTTTGTCGAAGTTTAATGTTGCGAGTCGACAACCATACCCTATCTCCAACTTTGAAAGTGCACGGCCGCCGGAGCCTGTCAGAAATTTTTTTTTCCCGAAATGCCGCTTTTCTGAGAGCCAGGTGCACTTTTCTCCAAATGAGTTTGAGATGAGAGCTCAAGGTCAGTGAGGAGACAGAGGAATGTTGAAAAAAGGAATTAGCTCTAGGGTGAAAACCAAAAACTGTAAAAAATGGAGATACATTGGTGGAGGAATGACAGGCATTGTTGTAAGCAAACTCTGCTAACGGAAGAAACTCAGACCAGTCATTTTGGAGTTTGGCCGAGTACAAACGCAAATATTGTTTTAATGATTGATTGACTCGCTCAGTCTGCCCGTTGGATTGGGGATGGTAGCCAGACGTTAAAGATAATTTCATCTTCAATGAGGCACAAAAAGACTTCCAAAATTGTGCAATGAATTGTGGACCCCGATCAGAAACAATATCAGTGGGTAACCCATGGAGTCTGAAAACATGGCGGAGGAACAAGACTGCCAATCCCTGGGCAGATGGCAATCGGGGAAGAGCAATAAAATGGGCCATTTTGCTAAAACGGTCCACTACCACCCATATGACTCGGCATCCGGCTGACAGAGGGAGGTCCACCACAAAATCCATGGAAATATGAGACCATGGCCTAAGAGGAACATTCAAGGGCATAAGTTGACCGATAGGCAAGGAACGGGGAACCTTATGCTGTGCACAGACCTGACAAGAAAAAACAAACTCCTTAATGTCTTTGGAAAGACCAGGCCACCATACCGAGCGGGAAACTAATTCAAAAGTCTTAGCGATCCCCGGATGCCCGGCAACTTTGCTATCGTGAAACTCTGTCAAAACCGTTGCTCTCAAAAACTCTGGGACATAAAGACGTCCAGCAGGAGTATTACCAGGAGCTTGATGTTGAAGCTGCTTCAACTGGGTAAATAAATCTTGTGTGAGGCCTGCCCGAATGACTGAAGACGGAAGTATGGGAGTAACAGGACTGTTGTCTTGAACTGGAAGAAAACTGCGTGATAGGGCATCTGCCTTGGTATTCTTGGAACCTGGCCTGAAGGTGATAATGAACTTGAAACGAGTAAAAAATAAAGCCCAACGAGCTTGCCGGGCATTCAGCCGTTTGGCTGATTCAATGTATTGAAGATTTTTGTGATCAGTCAAAACTGAAATGGTATGAGTGGCTCCTTCAAGCCAATGCCTCCACTCCTCAAAAGCCCATTTAATAGCCAGTAATTCCCGGTTACCAACATCGTAGTTGGATTCAGCAGATGAGAATTTCCTGGACATGAAGGCACAAGGATGTAATTCTAGGGAATCCGGATCCTTCTGAGACAGGATAGCCCCTACTCCAACCTCCGAGGCATCGACCTCAACAATGAAAGGCAATTCTGGGTTGGGATGTCTGAGGACAGGGGCTGAGACAAAGGCTTGTTTCAAGGCCTGAAAAGATAACTCCGCATCACGTGACCAGTTGGTAGGATCTGCTCCCTTCTTAGTCAGTGCCACAATGGGAGCAACTAGGTCAGAGAAAGAGTGAATAAATCTTCTATAGTAATTTGCAAACCCTAAAAAGCGCTGAATTGCTTTTAAATTGGTGGGTTGCGCCCAACTAAGGATGGCTTGGAGCTTCTTTGGTTCCATACAGAATCCCCGAGGGGAAATAATGTACCCTAAAAAGGATACCTCCGTGACATGAAATTCACACTTCTCCAGCTTGGCATATAGGTGATTTTCATGTAATTTTTTTAGAACCTGACGCACCTGGGTAACATGTTGTTCTATAGAGTCAGAATATATCAAAATATCGTCTAAGTAGACTACAACGAATTTTCCAAGAAATCCACGGAGCACATCGTTAATGAGATCCTGGAAAACTGCCGGAGCGTTGGACAGGCCGAATGGCATAACCAGATACTCATAGTGGCCTGACTGAGTACTGAATGCCGTTTTCCACTCATCCCCTGACTTGATTCTGATGAGGTTATATGCTCCTCTCAGGTCAATCTTAGAAAAAATCACCGCCGAACGTAGCTGATCAAAGAGGACAGAAATCAGCGGCAAAGGGTAAGTATTCTTTACAGAGATTTTATTCAAGGCTCTAAAGTCGATGCAAGGTCTGAGTGATCCATCCTTCTTCTCCACGAAGAAGAAGCCTGCACTTAAAGGGGATTTAGATGGCCTGATAAATCCTTTCCCTAGGCTTTCTTTAACATACTCATTCATGGCCACAGTTTCAGGTCCGGACAATGCATATAACCTTCCCTTAGGCAAAGTGGCACCAGGAATTAACTCAATAGAACAATCATAAGGCCTATGGGGAGGCAGAATATCCGCATTGCCCTTGGAAAATACATCAACAAAATCCTGGTATACCACAGGAATGGGTGCGGGAATGACAGCAGCAATTCTGATGGGAAGTGTAATACATTCCTTATTACAGATGGTACCCCATTGTAAGATCTCCCCCAACTGCCAATCAATGATGGGATTATGAAAGGCCAGCCAAGGGTGACCCAGAACCACAGGAACTGCTGGGCAATGGGTAAGGAAAAACTCAATCTTTTCAGAATGCAGAGCTCCTACCGAAAGTAGAACAGAAGGTGTACAGAGAGAAATAACCCCATTGGACAAGGGACTCCCATCTAAACCATGCATGGTGATACACCTACCCAAGGCTAACTGAGGAATACCTAAGGCCTTGGCCCATGTTAAATCCATAAAGTTCCCTGCAGCTCCACTGTCCACAAAAGCCGAGACCGAAGAACAGAGGCTGCCAAAGGAAACTTTAGCTGGAACCAACAGTGAATTATTTGAGGAGATAAGCTGTAGACCAAAGTGAACCCCCTCACAACTCACTTGGTCGAGGCGTTTCCCGACTTGTTCGGACAACTACGGGCAAAATGTCCCTTACCCCCACAGTATAAACAAAGACCAGAATTTTGCCTTCTGGTTCTTTCTTCTGGAGACAGTTTGGAGAGGCCTATCTGCATGGGCTCCTCTATGTCCACAGGAATGGAAAAAACACAAGGAGTAGACCCGACAGATGCTCCTTTTTCAGCCCTCCGCTCTCTGAGACGACGATCAATCTTAATAGAGAGCTCCATGAGTTTATCGAGAGTCTCAGGAGCGGGATACTGAAGGAGACTGTCTTTTATAGACTCGGATAAGCCGAGGCGAAACTGACTGCGCAAGGCTGGGTCATTCCATCCACAGTCGTTCGACCAACGGCGAAACTCTGTACAATAAATCTCTGCGGGATTCCTACCCTGTCTGAGAGCACGCAACTGACTCTCGGCGGATGCCTCTCTATCAGGGTCGTCATACAAAAGCCCTAAGGACCCCAGAAAGGCGTCTACAGACAATAAAGCTGGATCGTCTGTCTTTAAACCAAAAGCCCAGGTCTGAGGATCCCCCTGTAGCAGAGAAATAATAATTCCTACCCGCTGCGATTCCGTACCTGAGGATACTGGTCTTAAACGAAAATACAGTTTACAAGACTCTTTAAAATTAAAAAACTGCTTTCTATCCCCAGAAAAACGGTCAGGCAGATGCATTTTTGGTTCAGGAATGACCCTCGGGGAAGTCCGTAACAGATCTTCCTGTGACCTCACCCGAAGGGACAGATCCTGAACCATCTGAGTAAGCTCTTGGATCTGGCTAACTAAAAGCTGGCCAGGATTTGGCCCAACACCGGTGGGATTCATGAAGCTGACAAATCTCCCAACTGAATAAGGGAAAAAATTAACTCCTGTTAATTTAAAATTTTAGTTTGGCCGGTGTTAATGTTATGATTCCCGTACTCCAGACCAGATGAGATCTTATGGCAGAGGTCTGAGTACTGGAAAGATATGCTGGTTACGGGAGCAGGAAAGCCTAGTAACCCCTGGCGCCCTAACTCCGTTGTCTCGCCCGTGTTATCAGAAATCCCCTGCGAGACTATGGTTGCTTGAGCCCATGGCAGCCGCGTTCGAAGGGCGGATTATGTCTGCCCAACCCCGATGCCCCCTCAGGTCTTAATGGGAGACAAAGGGAAATCCGAGACAGGGTGATAACAAGGGGCCCTCTGACTAAGCAACCAGACCAGGGGTTACAAGCTATCTAACTTAACCAAAAGTATGTGCGGACAAACCGCCAGGGAAAAGGACAACCAAAGATCCACTGATCCGTTACTCCTATCCAGCACCGCTGGATACCAGAGTGGACTAGCCGGAGCGGAATCCTCCGCAAAAGCTCCGGAACACAATAAAACTAAATAATAAATAGTAAGCGGTCAAGCCGCAACACACGGCTACGCCGCGACTCACGAACACCACAGGATGTTAAAGGTGCTCGGTAGGACTCCAGGAAAGATGACAAATTCCGAGTACTGGATCACTGAGGACAGGAACAACCGGATGGAGCAGGACTGGAAACTCTCTGTAACAGACACAGCAACAGGAAGCTAACACCGGCGTCTGTGAGAAGTCCTGAGAGTGCTTTTATTTAGAACCCCTCCAATCCGGATCCAGACAGGGTAATGTTAATTATGCCGTGCAGCTGCATGCTGCACGGCCAGGATGCAATTTGACCTGATTCATTAGACCTAGCAACGGGGAACGCGGTCCGACAGTGGCGTCCCCGTTGCTATGGTCAGAGCGGCTCCGGCGTCTAGCGTTGCTAGGGAGCCGGCGGCTGTCTGCCTGCGGCGTCCCTAGTTGCTAGGCGCCGGGCCGCACTGACGGGCGGACCCTCGGCGCCTAACAGTTACATCCAGAAAATGTGGAGAAGATGATGTTCATTAAAATGAATTATAATCAATTCCTCCGTGGAGACATTGACCAGCAGCAATTGCCTCCACAAAGTAGTACACAGGGAGCTGAGATGGTGGATTCCAGTGGGGACGAATTGATAATCTGTGAGGAGGAGGATGTACATGGTGATATATCGGAGGATGATGATGAGGTGGACATCTTGCCTCTGTAGAGCCAGTTTGTGCAAGGAGAGATTAATTGCTTCTTTTTTGGTGGGGGTCCAAACCAACCCGTCATTTCAGTCACAGTCGTGTGGCAGACCCTGTCACTGAAATGATGGGTTGGTTAAAGTGTGCATGTCCTGTTTATACAACATAAGGGTGGGTGGGAGGGCCCAAGGACAATTCCATCTTTCTCCACTTTTTTCTTTAATTTTTCTTTGCGTCATGTGCTGTTTGGGGAATATTTTTTTGAAGGGCCATCCTGCGTGACACTGCAGTGCCACTCCTAGATGGGCCAGGTGTTTGTGTCGGCCACTAGGGTCGCTTAGCTTACTCACACAGCTACCTCATTGCTCCTCTTTTTTTTCTTCTTTGCGTCATGTGCTGTTTGGGGAGTGTTTTTTGAAGGGCCATCCTGCGTGACACTGCAGTGCCACTCCTAGATGGGCCAGGTGTTTGTGTCGGCCACTAGGGTCGCTTAGCTTACTCACACAGCTACCTCGTTGCGCCTCTTTTTTTCTTTGCGCCATGTGCTGTTTGGGGAGTAGTTTTTTGAAGGGCCAGCCTGCGTGACACTGCAGTGCTACTCCTAGATGGGCCAGGTGTTTGTGTCGGCCACTTGGGTCGTTGAGCTTAGTCACACAGCTACCTCATTGCGCCTCTTTTTTTCTTTGCATCATGTGCTGTTTGGGGAGTGTTTTTTGGAAGGGCCATCCTGCGTGACACTGCAGTGCCACTCCTAGATGGGCCAGGTGTTTGTGTCGGCCACTTGGGTCGCTGAGCTTAGTCACACAGCTACCTCATTGCGCCTCTTTTTTTCTTTGCGTCATGTGCTGTTTGGGGAGTGTTTTTTGGAAGGGCCATCCTGCGTGACACTGCAGTGCCACTCCTAGATGGGCCAGGTGTTTGTGTCGGCCACTTGGGTCGTTGAGCTTAGTCACACAGCTACCTCATTGCGCCTCTTTTTTTCTTTGCGTCATGTGCTGTTTGGGGAGTGTTTTTTGGAAGGGCCATCCTGCGTGACACTGCAGTGCCACTCCTAGATGGGCCAGGTGTTTGTGTCGGCCACTTGGGTCGTTGAGCTTAGTCACACAGCTACCTCATTGCGCCTCTTTTTTTCTTTGCGTCATGTGCTGTTTGGGGAGTGTTTTTTGGAAGGGCCATCCTGCGTGACACTGCAGTGCCACTCCTAGATGGGCCAGGTGTTTGTGTCGGCCACTAGGGTCGCTTAGCTTACTCACACAGCTACCTCATTGCTCCTCTTTTTTTTCTTCTTTACGTCATGTGCTGTTTGGGGAGTGTTTTTTGAAGGGCCATCCTGCGTGACACTGCAGTGCCACTCCTAGATGGGCCAGGTGTTTGTGTCGGCCACTAGGGTCGCTTAGCTTACTCACACAGCTACCTCATTGCGCCTCTTTTTTTCTTTGCGTCATGTGCTGTTTGGGGAGTAGTTTTTTGAAGGGCCAGCCTGCGTGACACTGCAGTGCTACTCCTAGATGGGCCAGGTGTTTGTGTCGGCCACTTGGGTCGTTGAGCTTAGTCACACAGCTACCTCATTGCGCCTCTTTTTTTCTTTGCATCATGTGCTGTTTGGGGAGTGTTTTTTGGAAGGGCCATCCTGCGTGCCACTGCAGTGCCACTCCTAGATGGGCCAGGTGTTTGTGTCGGCCACTTGGGTCGCTGAGCTTAGTCACACAGCTACCTCATTGCGCCTCTTTTTTTCTTTGCGTCATGTGCTGTTTGGGGAGTGTTTTTTGGAAGGGCCATCCTGCGTGCCACTGCAGTGCCACTCCTAGATGGGCCAGGTGTTTGTGTCGGCCACTTGGGTCGCTTAGCTTAGTCATCCAGCGACCTCGGTGCAAATTTTAGGACTAAAAATAATATTGTGAGGTGTGAGGTGTTCAGAATAGACTGAAAATGAGTGGAAATTATGGTTTTTGAGGTTAATAATACTTTGGGATCAAAATGACCCCCAAATTCTATGATTTAAGCTGTTTTTTAGGGTTTTTTGAAAAAAACACCGAATCCAAAACACACCCGAATCTGACAAAAAAAATTCGTGAGGTTTTGCCAAAACGCGTTCGAACCCAAAACACGGCCGCGGAACCGAACCCAAAACCAAAACACAAAACCCGAAAAATTTCCGGTGCACATCTCTAATAATGTAGCCTGTGACGCTGGTGGGTGTGTGCATAATGAGGAGAGCTCCTCTCCTGTAGTGTACATACATAATGTAGCCTGTGATGCTAGTGGGTGTGTGTATAATGAGGAGAGCTCCTCTCCTGTAGTGTACATACATAATGTAGCCTGTGATGCTAGTGGGTGTGTGTATAATGAGGCGAGCTCCTCTCCTGTAGTGTACATACATAATGTAGCCTGTGATGCTAGTGGGTGTGTGTATAATGAGGAGAGCTCCTCTCCTGTAGTGTACATACATAATGTAGCCTGTGATGCTAGTGGGTGTGTGCATAGTGAGGCGAGCTCCTCTCCTGTAGTGTACATACATAATGTAGCCTGTGATGCTAGTGGGTGTGTGTATAATGAGGTGAGCTCCTCTCCTGTAGTGTACGTACATCAAGGTTAGCCTGTGATGCTAGTGGTTGTATGCATAATAAGGAGACTGCCCAGGGCTGTCTTAACAGTAGTGTAGGTCCCTGGGCAAATGCACTGCGTCCACTACCCATCCTCCAGCGGTAGAGGTGGGGGGTGCTATCAGCGGCAACTTTGATGTCCCGTGGGTGGTAGAGGGCGTTCTATCTTCTGCTCAGCATGTAGGACCTGGAGCAGTAATTTCCGTTGATTACTTCTTTACTGTACAGATGGTGGGAGATATGGCGGGAGGAGAGCACCAAACTGTAGAGGGGAGCATTGGGTTGAATGAAAGGGCCACAGTACATGACTTCCAGGGTGGTAAGGGGTGTTTAATACACAGATGGGTGGGGGAGATAGTGGAGTGGGCTTAATATTCATAATTTCTCTAACGTCCTAGTGGATGCTGGGGACTCCGTAAGGACCATGGGGAATAGACGGGCTCCGCAGGAGACTGGGCACTCTAAGAAAGATTTAGTACTACTGGTGTGCACTGGCTCCTCCCTCTATGCCCCTCCTCCAGACCTCAGTTAGAATCTGTGCCCGGACAGAGCTGGGTGCATTTTAGTGAGCTCTCCTGGGTTTGCTAATAAGAAAGTATTTTAGTTAGGTTTTATATTTTCAGAGAGCTTCTGCTGGCAACAGACTCTCTGCTACGTGGGACTAAGGGGAGAGAAGCAGACCTACTAACTGCGGCTAGGTTGCGCTTCTTAGGCTACTGGACACCATTAGCTCCAGAGGGATCGAACACAGGAACCTAACCTTGGTCGTCCGTTCCCGGAGCCGCGCCGCCGTCCCCCTCACAGAGCCAGAAGACAGAAGCCGGCGGGTTGAAGCAAGAAGACGTCAAAATCGGCGGCAGAAGACTCCTGTCTTCATATGAGGTAGCGCACAGCACTGCAGCTGTGCGCCATTGCGCCCACACTAACCCACACACTCCGGTCACTGTAGGGTGCAGGGCGCAGGGGGGGGGCGCCCTGGGCAGCAATTGATTACCTCCTGGCAAAAAGCAGCATATATACAGTTGGACACTGTTATATGCATGAGCCCCCGCCATTAATTTTACACAAAATCGCGGGAGAAGCCCGCCGCTGAGGGGGCGGGGCCTTCTTTCTCAGCACTCACCAGCGCCATTTTCTCTCCACAGCTCCGCTGAGAGGAAGCTCCCCAGGCTCTCCCCTGCAGAAGCACGATAGAGAGGGTGAAAAAGAGAGGGGGGGCACATAAATTTGGCGTAAAAACAATATATACAGCAGCTACTGGGTTAACACTAAGTTACTGTGTGATTCCTGGGTCATATAGCGCTGGGGTGTGTGCTGGCATACTCTCTCTCTCTCTGTCTCTCCAAAGGGCCTTGTGGGGGAACTGTCTTCAAATAGAGCATCCCCTGTGTGTGTGGTGTGTCGGTACGTGTGTGTCGACATGTCTGAGGTAAAAGGCTCCCCTAAGGAGGAGATAGAGCAAATATGTGTGTGAGAGGGTGTCTCCGTCGTCAATGCCGACACCTGTTTGGATATGTGTAAGTGCTGAGGCGAATTTATTGCACAAAAGATTAGAGAACAGACAGAAAATCTACCCATGTCTGTCCCTATGTCACAGAGACCTTCAGAGTCTCACAATGCTCACTATCCAAAATAATAAACACTGATATCGACACGGAGTTTGACTCCAGTGTCGACTACGATAATGCAAAGTTACAGCCAAAATGGCTGAAAGGTATTCAATATATGATTATTGTAATAAAAGATGATTTGCATATCACTGATGACTCATTGTCCCTGACACAAGGGTACACATGTTAAGGGGAAGAAAGCTGAGGTAAATTTCCCTCCTCTCATGAGGAAAAAGAGCGGGAATCTCCAGACAAGAGACTGCAGCTTCCCACAAAAAATTCTCAGGCAGTATCCTTTCCCCACTAGGGCCAGGATGTGATGGGAATCTTCCCCTAGGGTGTCACGTTTGCACAGAAGGTAGCACTAGCTATTCTCAGGGATCCTGCAGATAGCGTGCACACTCTAGTACACTACTAAGACCGGCGATTGTGTCGGCATGGGTTTATAGCGCTGTGGCAGCGTGGACAGGTACCTTATCAGCAGAGATTGAGACCCTAGTATGCATATAGATATAGATATATATATATATATATATATATATATATATAGAGAGAGAGAGAGAGAGATATATAGAGATATATATATATATATATATATATATTAAAGATGCTGTCTTAAGAGATAGGTATATATATAAAACATGCCCAAAGAGACATGAGTATACTGGGTCCTAGAGTCAAAGCTATGTCGATTTCTGCTTGACGTGTCCTGTAGAATATGCAATGGACAGATGATGCCGACTTAAGAGGCATATGGAAGGCTGAGGATTGTGTGGAGAAGGGTTCTCGGACCTGGTCTCCACAGCTATAGCTGGTAATTCTGATATTTTGCCTTATATTCCTGCACAGCCTAGGAAAGCACGACATTATCAAATGCAGCCTTTCGAATAAAGAAACAAGAAAGTCCGAGGTGCGTCCTTTCTTGCCAGAGGCAGGGGCAGAGGAAAGAAGCTGCACAACACAACTAGTTCCCAGGAACAGAAGTCCTCCCCGGCCTCTTCAAAAATCCACCGCATGTCGCTGGGGCTCCACAGGCGGAGCTAGGCCCGGTGGGGGCACGCCTTCGTAAGTTCAGCCACAAGTGGGTTCACTCCCTGTTAGATCCCTGGGCAATAGATATTGTGTCTCAGGGATACAAGCTGGACTTTGAGAAGATGCCCCCTCACCGACGGCCCTGCCGGCTTACCCCCACGAGAGGGAAACAGTGTTAACTGCAATTCATAAATTGTATCTTCAACAGGTGGTGGTCAAGGTTCCCCTCCTTCAACAAGGAGGGGGTTATTATTCGACTATGTTGTAGTCCCGAAACCAGACGGTTCGGTCGGACCCATATTGAATTTAAAATCCCTGAACATATACCTGAAAGGGTTCAAGTTCAAGATGGAATCGCTAAGAGCGGTTATTGCAAGCCTGAAAGGGGGAGATTTTATGGTGACTTGGGACATAAAGGATGCATACCTTCATGTCCCCATTTATCCACCTCATCAGGCGTACCTCAGAATTGCGGTACGGGATTGTCATTACCAATTTCAGACGTTGCCGTTTGGTCTCTCCACGGCCTTGAGAATATTCACCAAGGTAATGGCGGAAATGATGGTGCTCCTGCGGAAGCAAGGTGTCACTATTATCACGTACTTGGACGATCTCCTCATAAAAGCGAGATCAAGAGAGCAGTTGCTGAACAGCGTATCACTTTCTCTGGAAGTGTAACGGCAACACGGCTGGATTCTATATATTCCAAAGTCGCAGTTGGTTCTTACAAGAAAAGGGTTTATCTCCCGATAGAGAGAGCTCAGGAGCTCGTGACACTGGTCAGGAATCTATTAAAACCAAAACAGGTGTCAGTGCATCACTGCACTCGAGTCCTGGGAAGGAGGGTGGCATCATACGAGGCCATTCCCTTCGGCAGGTTCCATACGAGGACCTTCCAATGGGAATTACTGGACAAGTGGTCCGGATCACATCTTCAGATGCATCGGTTAATCGCCCTATCCCCCAGAGCCAGGGTGTCTCTCCTGTGGTGACTGCAGAGTGCTCACCTTCTCGAAGGTCGCAGATTCGGCATTCAGGACTGGGTCCTGGTGACCACGGATGCAAGCCTCCGAGGGTGGGGGGCAGTCACACAGGGAAGAAATTTCCAAGGGCTGTGGTCAAGGCAGGTGACTTGCCTTCACATCAATATCCTGGAACTAAGGGCCATATACAACGCCCTAAGTCAAGCGGAGACCCTGCTTCGCGACCAACCGGTTCTGATTCAGTCAGACAATATCACCGCAGTGGCTCATGTAAACCGCCAAGGCGGCACAAGGAGCAGGGTGGCGATGGTAGAAGCCACCAGAATTCTTTGCTGGGCGGAGAATCACGTAAGCGCACTGTCAGCAGTGTTCATTCCGGGAGTGGACAACTGGGAAGCAGACTTCCTCAGCAGGCACGACCTCCACCCGGGAGAGTGGGGACTTCATCAAGAAGTCTTCGCGCAGATTGTAGGTCGGTGGGAACTGCCACAGGTGGACATGATGGCATCCCGCCTCAACAAAAAGCTACACAAGAGACTCTCAGGCGATAGCTGTAGAC
The DNA here is from genome assembly GCF_028390025.1 of Pseudophryne corroboree. Taxonomy (NCBI): domain Eukaryota; kingdom Metazoa; phylum Chordata; class Amphibia; order Anura; family Myobatrachidae; genus Pseudophryne; species Pseudophryne corroboree. The sequence continues at coordinate 537,526,448 of NC_086445.1, forward strand.
ACACTGGTGACACCGTGGATGTTCCAGTCGGGTTATGTGTTTCCTCCTTTTCCTCTCTTACCCAAGGTGCTGAGAATCATAAGGAAAAGAGGAGTGTGAACAATACTCATTGTTCCGGATTGGCCAAGAAGGACTTGGTATCCAGAGCTGCAAGAAATGCTCACAGAGGACCCATGGCCTCTGCCTCTAGGGCAGGATCTGTTGCAGCAGGGACCTTGTATGTTCCAAGACTTACCACAGCTGCGTTTGACGGCATGGCGGTTGGACGCCGGATCCTAGTAGAAAAGAGGGATTCCGGATGAGGTTATTCCTACGCTGATAAGGGCTTGGAAGGACGTGACGGCTAAACATTATCACCGTATACGGCGAAAATATGTTGCTGGGTGTGAGGCAAGGAATGCCTCTACAGAGGAAGTCCAGCTGGGCCGTTTCCTTCACTTCCTACAGTCGGGAGTGACTTTGGGCCTAGAATTGGGGTCCATTAAGGTCCAGATTTCGGCCCGATCCATTTTCTTTCATACAAAACCTAGCTTCTCTACCTGAAGTTCAGACGTTTGTAAAGGGAGTGCTGCATATTCAGCCCCTTTTTTGTGCCACCAGTGGCACCTTGGGATCTTAACGTGGTGTTGAGTTTCCTTAAATCTCACTGGTTTGAGCCGCTTAAGACCGTGGAGTTAAAATATCTCACGTGGGAAGTGGTCAAAAATTGGCGGCTTTGTCATGTAAAAGCCCCTATCTGGTTTTCCATATGGACAGGGCAGAATTACGGACTCGTCCACAATTTCTGCCAAAGGTGGTGTCATCTTTTCATGTGAACCAACCTATTGTGGTGCCTGCGGCTACTCGTGACTTGGAGGATTCCAAGTTACTAGATGCTTTGAAGATTTATGTAGCCAGATCGGCTGGAGTTAGGAAACCTGACTCGCTGTTTATCCTGTATGCATCCAACAAGCTGGGTGCTCCTGCTTCAAAGCAAACTATTGCTCGCTGGATCTGTAACACGATTCAGCAGGCTCATTCTGCGGCTGGCTTGCCGCCTCCAAAATCAGTAAAAGCCCATTCCACAAGGAAGGTGGGCTCTTCTTGGGCGGCTGCCTGAGGGGTCTCGGCATTACAGCTTTGCCGAGCAAATACTTGGTCGGGTTCAAACACTTTTGCAAAGTTCTACAAGTTTGATACCCTGGCTGAGGAGGACCTTGTGTTTGCTCATTCGGTGCTGCAGAGTCATCCGCACTCTCCCGCCCGTTTGGGAGCTTTGGTATAATCCCCATGGTCCTTACGGAGTCCCCAGCATCCACTAGGACGTTACCTCACCGGTAAATCTATTTCTCGTAGTCCGTAGTGGATGCTGGGCGCCCGTCCCAAGTGCGGACTTCTTCTGCAATACTTGTATATAGTTATTGCTTAAATAAGGGTTATGTTATGGTTGCATCAGGTTTGTCTGATGCTCTGTTGTTGTTCATACTGTTGACTGGGTATGTTATCACAAGTTATACGGTGTGATTGGTGTGGCTGGTATGAGTCTTACCCTGGATTCCAAAATCCTTTCCTTGTAATGTCAGCTCTTCCGGGCACAGTTTCCTTAATTGAGGTCTGGAGGAGGGGCATAGAGGGAGGAGCCAGTGCACACCAGTAGTACTAAATCTTTCTTAGAGTGCCCAGTCTCCTGCGGAGCCCGTCTATTCCCCATGGTCCTTACGGAGTCCCCAGCATCCACTACGGACTACGAGAAAGATTTACCGGTGAGTAAAATCTTATTTTCTCTTACGTCCTAGAGGATGCTGGGGACTCCGTAAGGACCATGGGGTATAGACGGGCTCCGCAGGAGATAGGGCACCTAAAAAGAACTTTGACTATGGGTGTGCACTGGCTCCTCCCTCTATGCACCTCCTCCAGACCTCAGTTAGATCTTGTGCCCAGAGGAGAATGGGTGCACTGCAGAGAGCTCTCCAGAGTTTTCTGTGGAAAAAGAATTTTGTTAGGTTTTTTATTTTCAGGGAGTCCTGTTGGCAACAGGCTCCCTGCATCGTGGGACCGAGGAGAGAGAAGCAGAGCTGGCTTGTCAAGTTGGGAACTGCTTCTAAGGCTACTGGACACCATTAGCTCCAGAGGGAGTCGGAACACAGGTCTCACCTGGGGTTCGTCCCGGAGCCGCGCCGCCGTCCTCCTCACAGATGCCGAAGATAGAAGCCGGATAGAGAAGGCAGAAGACATCAGATCTTCATGAGCTAAGGTGCGCAGCTGTAAGCTGCGCGCCATTGCTCCCAGTCACACACACACAGAGCAGCACTGAAGGGTGCAGGGCGCAGGGGGGGGGCGCCCTGGGCAGCAATAAACCTCACATTTTGGCACAAATACAGTTGGATTAGACTGCGGAGGCAGCAGTGGTGCAAGTGGGCGGGTACGGGTGGGTACGGCGTACCCGTAAGAATTTAGCCGCGGGTACGCCGCACCCACACCGACGGGCCGCCGCTCCTCGCACCGCCGCTGATGTGAGGGAAGGAGAGCGCAGCCTGTGCCTCTCCTTCCCCTCAGTCTCCGGCGGGTGTCATAGTTTAATTCAGCGCCGATCCGTGAGCCAATCAGAGCTCGCGGTGCGAGCTCTGATTGGCTCACGGATCGGCGCTGAATTAAACTGTGAGACACCCGCCGGAGACTGAGGGGAAGGAGAGGCACAGGCTGCGCTCTCCTTCCCTCACACAGGACGGCAGCGGCCAGCGGCAGCGGTGAGCAGGGAAGGGGGGGCATGTTATACCTGGCACTGGGGGATATCTGGCACTGGGGGGGCATTTCTATCTGGCACTGGGGGATATCTGGCACTGGGGGGGCATTTCTATCTGGCACTGGGGGATATCTGGCACTGGGGGGGCATATATACCTGGCGCACTGGGGGATATCTGGCACTGGGGGGCATATATACCTGGCACTGGGGGATATCTGGCACAGGGGGGCATGTATACCTGGCACTGGGGGATATCTGGCACAGGGGGGCATGTATACCTGGCACTGGGGGATATCTGGCACTGGGGGGGCATGTATACCTGGCACTGGGGGATATCTGGCACTGGGGGCATATCTGGCACTGTAGGGGCATTTCTGTATCTGGCACGGGGGGCAATGTATATCTGACACAGTGGGAGCATTTGTGTATCTGGCACTGTGGGGCAATGTGTATCTGGCACTGTGGGGCAATGTATATCTGGCACTGTGGGGCAATGTATATCTGGCACTGTGGGGCAACGTGTATCTGACACTGCGAGGCAATGTATATCTGGCACTCTGGGGGCATTTCTGTATCTGGCACTGTGGGGCAATGTGTATCTGGCACTGTTAGTCAATGTGTATCTGGCACTGTGGGGCAATGTATATCTGGCACTGTGGGGCAACGTGTATCTGGCACTATTGGGGTCATACGTGTATCTGCCCCTCCCCCATATGTGTATCACGCCCCCATTTTCATTGGCCACGCCCCATGTGGCATTTGGCCACACCCATTGCACACAGTACCCGTAAGACATTTTTTCTACTTGCACCACTGGGAGGCAGTAAATCTATGATCCCCCGCCAGAAGCTGCATGAGGAAAACGCTGGCTCCCTGGTCTCTCCCCTGCTGAACTCACAGGCTGGAAAAAAGAGGAGGGGGGCACATTAGCGACGCAGTGAGTGGGAATTGGCATAATATATATAAAAAAGCGCTATCTGGACATATTTTTTCCAGTGTTTTTAAGCGCTGGTGTGTGCTGGCATACTCTTTCTCTGTCTCTCCTTAGAACCTGGTTGGGGTTTTGTCCCCTTATAGGTTAATCCCTGTGTGTGTGGGGTGTCGGTACGTGTGTGTCGACATGTCTGAGGCGGAAGGCTTCTCCAAGGAGGAGGTGGAGCAAATGAGTGGTGTGTCCCCGTCGGTTGTGCCGACTCCAGATTGGATGGACATGTGGCATATGTTGAATGCAAGTGTGGCATCTTTACATATAAAGGCTTGATAAGGCTGACTTAGGGGGGACATCAGGGGGTCAATCCTCAGATTGGACCGACTCACAGGGCCCGTCGGGGTCTCAAAAGCGTCCCTTAACGCAAGACACTACTACCGACACGGATTCTGATTCCAGTGTCGACTATGACGAAGTAAAATTGCACCCTAGGGTGACTAAAACCATTCAGTGTATGATTGCGGCAATAAGGGATGTGTTGCATATTGTGGATGAACCCTTGGTCCCCGACACAAGGGTACACATGTTTAAGGAAAAGAAACAGATTATTAACTTTCCCACATCTCATTAATTAAATTAATTCTTTGGAAAAGCTTGGGAGACTCCGGATAAGAGACCGCAGATCCCCAAAAGAATTTATATGGCATACCCTTTCCCTAAGCAGGACAGGGAGATTTGGGAATCACCCCCCACTGTGGACAAGGCCCTGACGCGCTTGTCCAAGAAAGTGGCGCTACCGTCTCCTGACACAGCGGCCCTTAAGGACCCTGCAGATCGCAGGCAAGAAACTACCTTAAAGTGTATTTATTCTCATACGGGTGCTGTACTAAGACCGACAATTGCGTCGGCATGGGTGTGTAGCGCAATTGCAGCTTGGACAGATGAGCTGACAGATCAATTTGATAATATGGATAAGGATACTATATTCCTAACTCTAGCCCATATTAAAGACGCAGTCTTATTTATGAGGGATGCTCAAAGGGACATTGGATTGCTAGCTTCTAGGGCCAATGCCATGTCTGTCTCAGCGAGAAGATCTTTATGGACTCGCCAATGGACGGGTGATGCGGATTCCAAGAAACATATGGAAGTACTACCCTATAAGGGGGATGTATTGTTTGGGGATGGGCTGACGGACCTGGTTTCCACAGCTACAGCAGGTTAATCAAATTTTTTACCATATATTCCCCAACAGCAAAAGAAAGTAACACCCTATCAGATGCAGTCCTTTTGGTCGCACAAGTCCAAAAGAGGTCGGGGATCCTCTGTCCTCGCCAGTGGTAAGGGCAGAGGCAAGAGAGCACCTGCTGCGGCAGGTGCCCAGGAACAAAAGTCCTCCCCGGCTGCTCCAAAACCCACAGCATGACGCTGAGGCTCCCCTGAGGGAGTCTGCACCGGTGGGGGCACATCTTCGACTTTTCAGTCAGGCCTGGGTCAGTTCGGACCTGAATCCCTGGGTGTTGGAAATAGTTTCCCAGGGTTACAAATTGGAATTCGAGGAGATGCCCCCGCGCCGATTTTTCAAATCGGCCCTACCAGCTTCCACATCGGAAAGGGATGTAGTGTTAGCTGCAATTCAAACGCTGTGTATACAGCAAGTGATAATCAAGGTTCCCCTGCACCAGCAGGGAAGAGGTTACTACTCAACCCTATTTGTGGTCCCGAAACCGGACGGTTCGGTCAGACCTATTTTAAATCTGAAATCCCTAAACCTGTACATAAATAGATTCAAATTCAAAATGGAATCTCTCAGAGCGATAATAGCCAACATGGAGGAGGGGGAGTTTATGATGTCTCTGGACATAAATTATGCTTACCTTCATGTCCCTATATATGCCCCCCATCAGGAATACCTGAGATTCGCTGTACAGGATTGTCATTACCAATTTCAGACGTTGCCGTTTGGACTCTCCCCGGCCCCGAGGATTTTCACCAAGATAATGGCGGAAATGATGGTGGTCCTGCGCAAGCATGGAGTCACAATTATCCCATACTTGGACGATCTCCTGATAAAAGCGAGATCAAGGGAGAAATTGCTGAGCAGTGTGGCGCTCTCTCTGAGAGTGCTCCAGCAACACGGTTGGATTCTAAATCTACCGAAGTCACAGTTGATTCCGACAACTTGACTACCGTTCCTAGGTATGATACTGGATACGGAACAAATGAAGGTCTTCCTCCCAATAGAGAAAGCCCAAGACATCCAGAACATGGTCAGAGACCTGCTAAAACCGAAAAGGGTGTCAGTTCACCAATGCACTCGAGTTCTGGGGAAAATGGTGGCGGCCTACGAGGCCATTCCCTTCGGAAGGTTCCATGCAAGGACTTTTCAATGGGACCTTCTGGACAAGTGGTCCGGGTCCCATCTGCACTTACATCGGAAAATAACTCTGTCCCCAGGGACCAGAGTGTCCCTCCTGTGGTGGTTGTTACAAAGTGCTCACCTCCTGGAGGGTCGCAGGTTCGGAATTCAGGATTGGATCCTGGTTACCACGGACGCGAGCCTCCGAGGATGGGGAGCGGTCACACAGGGAAAAAATGTTCAGGGTCTTTGGTTAGACCAGGAGTCCTGTCTACACATCAATGTGTTGGAACTCAGGGCCATTTACAACGACCTTCGACAAGCGGAGAGTTTTCTTCGAAACCTACCGGTTCTGATTCAATCAGACAATGTCACAGCAGTGGCTCATGTGAACCGCCAAGGCGGGACAAGAAGCAGAGTCGCGATGGCGGAAGCCACAAGGATCCTTCGCTGGGCGGAAAATCATGTAAGCGCTCTGTCGGCTGTCTTCATTCCGGGAGTGGACAACTGGGAAGCAGACTTCCTCAGCAGACACGATCTCCATCCAGGAGAGTGGGGACTTCATCAAGAAGTCTTTGCAGACGTAACACGTCTTTGGGGAACTCCTCAAATAGACATGATGGCGTCACGCCTCAACAAAAAACTTCGGAGGCTTTGCGCCAGGTCTCGGGACCCTCAGGCAGTAGCAGTAGACGCTCTGGTAACACCGTGGGTGTTCAAAACGGTCTACGTGTTTCCTCCTCTCCCTCTCATCACCAAAGTGTTTTGGATCATAAGACGAAGAAGAGTACAGACGATACTCATTGTCCCAGACTGGCCTCGAAGGGCCTGGTACTCGGATCTACAAGAGATGCTCACAGGAGATCCCTGGCCTCTTCCTCTGAGGGAAGACCTGTTGCAGCAGGGGCCCTGTGTATTTCAAGACTTACCGCGGTTACGTTTGACGGCATGGCGGTTGAACGCCGAATCCTAGCGAAAAAGGGGATTCCGGAAGAGGTCATCCCTACTTTAATAAAGGCTAGGAAGGAGGTGACGGTAAAACATTATCACCGTATCTGGCGAAAGTATGTGTCTTGGTGTGAGACCAAGAATGCACCTACGGAAGATTTTCATCTGGGTCGTCTTCTCCACTTCCTACAGACAGGAGTGGATATGGGCCTGAAATTAGGCTCTGTTAAGGTACAGATTTCGGCCCTCTCGATTTTCTTTCAGAAGGAATTGGCTTCTCTTCCAGAAGTCCAGACGTTTGTAAAGGGAGTGCTGCACATCCAGCCCCCTTATGTGCCTCCAGTGGCACCATGGGACGTGAACGTGGTGTTGCAGTTCCTAAAATCACACTGGTTTGAACCGCTTAACAAGGTTGAGTTGAAATTTCTTACCTGGAAGGTGGTCATGTTGTTGGCCTTAGCATCAGCAAGGCGAGTGTCAGAATTGGCGGCTTTGTCACACAAGAGCCCCTACTTGATTTTTCATGTGGATCGAGCTGAATTGAGGACACGTCCGCAATTTTTGCTTAAGGTGGTTTCTTCATTCCATGTGAATCAACCTATTGTGGTGCCTGTGGCTACAAGTGACCTGGAGGATTCCAGATCCCTGGACGTAGTCAGGGCCTTAAAGATTTATGTAGCCAGGACGGCTAGAATTAGGAAAACAGAGGCTCTGTTTGTCCTGTATGCGGCCAATAAGATTGGCGCTCCTACTTCGAAGCAGACTATTGCTCGCTGGATCTGTAATACGATTCAGCAGGCTCACTCTACGGCTGGACTGCCGGTACCAAATTCGGTTAAGGCCCATTCCACTAGGAAGGTGGGCTCTTCTTGGGCGGCTGCCCGAGGTGTCTCGGCATTACAACTTTGCCGAGCGGCGACTTGATCGGGGTCAAACACTTTTGCTAAATTCTACAAGTTTGATACCCTGGCTGATGAGGACCTAGTGTTTGCTCAGTCGGTGCTGCAGAGTCATACGCACTCTCCTGCCCGATTGGATGCTTTGGTATAAACCCCATGGTCCTTACGGAGTCCCCAGCATCCTCTAGGACGTAAGAGAAAATAAGATTTTAAACCTACCGGTAAATCTATTTCTCCTAGTCCGTAGAGGATGCTGGGCGCCCGTCCCAGTGCGGAAACTCTGCAAGACTTGTATATAGTTGTTGCTTACATAAGGTTTATGTTACAGTTGACATCGGTCTTGGACCGTTACTGTAGTTTGTTCAAACTGTTAACTGGTTATGTATGTTCCAGGTTACATGGTATGATTGGTGTGGGCTGGTATGAATCTTGCCCTTGGATTGCTAAATCCTGCCTTGTATTGTCCATCTCCTCTGGGCACAGTTCTCTAACTGAGGTCTGGAGGAGGGGCATAGAGGGAGGAGCCAGTGCACACCCATAGTCAAAGTTCTTTTTAGGTGCCCTATCTCCTGCGGAGCCCGTCTATACCCCATGGTCCTTACGGAGTCCCCAGCATCCTCTACGGACTAGGAGAAATAGATTTACCGGTAGGTTTAAAATCTTATTTTCTGCTGCGGGGTACACTGGGCTCCACAAGGAATGACATAGGGGTGTAGAGTAGGATCTTGATCCGAGGCACCAACAGGCTCAAAGCTTTGACTGTTCCCAGAATGCATAGCGCAGCTTCCTCTATAACCCCGCCTCCCTGCACAGGAGGTCAGTTTTGTAGTTGGTACTGCAGATAGCAGGCACATAACAGTGGCTTACATAAATCATCAAGGCGGCACTCAAAGTCGTTTGGCAGTAAAGGAAGTCTCACGGATTCTACGTTGGTCGGAACGCCATCTACCGGCCATATCGGCAATATTCATTCCGGGAGTCCTGAATTGGGAAACGGACTTTCTCAGTCGTCAGGACGTACACGCCGGAGAGTGGGGCCTCCATCCAGAAGTGTTTCAACTCCTAGTGGAAAAGTGGGGCCTTCCAGACGTAGATCTGATGGCGTCTCGACACAATCACAAGGTTCCGGTCTTCGGAGCAAGGACGAGGGATCCTCAAGCAGCATTCGTGGATCCGCTGGCGGTGCCGTGGAGGTTTTGGCTGCCGTACGTGTTCCCTCCGGTGTCACTCCTGCCCATGGTAATTCGTAAGTTCAAGCAAGAAAGTGGAATTCTGCTTCTCATAGCTCCAGCGTGGCCCAGAAGGCACTGGTTCTCAGACCTGCAGGGCCTATTGTCAGAGCGTCCAATTCTACTTCCACAACGCCCAGACCTCTTCGTTCAGGGCCCCTGTGTCTACCAGGACCTAGCCCGGCTGTCTTTGACGGCGTGGCTCTTGAAGCTTCCATCTTAAGGGCTAAAGGGTTTTCTGAGGCGGTCATTCAAACTATGCTGCGGGCCCGGAAACCGGCTTCTGCTCGGATTTACTATAGGGTCTGGCATTCTTACTTTGTTTGGTGCGCATCTAACGATTATGACGCTTCCAAGTTTAGTATAGCCAAGTTGTTGGCCTTTCTTCAGCAGGGCCTGGACTTAGGCCTGCGTCTGGCATCCCTCAAGGTTCAAATATCTGCCTTGTCGGTGTGGTTTCAGAGAAAGATTGCGACCTTACCTGATGTGCATACCTTTACTCAGGGTGTGTTGCGTATCCAACCTCCCTATGTCCCGCCTGTGGCTCCTTGGGACTTGTCAGTGGTTTTGGAGGCGTTACAAGAGTCTCCGTTTGAACCTCTTGGTTCAGCTGATCTTAAGTGGCTTTCCCTTAAGGCGGTGTTTCTGCTGGCTATTGCTTCAGCTAGAAGAGTGTCGGATTTGGGTGCCTTGTCTTGTAGTTCCCCATATCTGATATTTCACCGTGACCGGGCGGTTCTTAGGACTCGTCCCGGATATTTACCCAAGGTGGTTTCTTCGTTCCACCTTAACCAGGAGATTGTGGTTCCGGCACTTGTTTCTCCTGATCTGTCTCCCAAAGAGCGGCCTATGGATGTGGTACGGGCTCTCCGTATCTATGTGAAGAGAACTGCTTCTCTTAGGAAATCTGATTCTCTCTTTGTGCTGTTTGGATTTCACAAACGTGGCTGGCCTGCTCACAAGCAAAACTTTGGCCAGATGGATTAGAATGGTGATTGCACATGCTTATGTGAGGGCTGGTCTATCAGCTCCTGCTCACATTACAGCCCATTCTACTCGGTCTGTTGGACCTTCTTGGGCGGCACGCCGTGGTGCGACCCTTGAACAATTGTGCAAGGCGGCTACGTGGTCCTCCGTGAACACGTTCATAAGGTTCTATGCCTTCGATACTGCCGATTCCCAGGATGCTTCATTTGGACGCTGGGTTCTTGTGCCCGCTACAGTGCGTCCCCTCCCATAAGGAACTGCTTTAGGACATCCCCTATGTCTTTCCTTGTGGAGCCCAGTGTACCCCGCAGCAGAAAACGAGTTTTATGGTAAGAACCTACCTTTGTTAAAACTCTTTCTGCGAGGTACACTGGGCTCCACAAGGCGCCCACCCTGACGCACTTAGCTTCTTTGGGTTGGTATGGCATTAGCCGCTGACACTTCTCCTGTCGTGAGAGAGTGGTGTATGTGGCTACTAACCGTTGTCGTCTCTTTTCCTGCTACTGCATTGGGCTGGTTAACTAAAAACTAAGCTCCTGTGCGGGGAGGCGGGGTTATAGCGGAGGAGGCGCTATGCATTCTGGGAAGTCAAAGCTTTGAGCCTGTTGGTGCCTCGGATCAAGATCCCACTCTACACACCTATGTCTTTCCTTGTGGAGCCCAGTGTACCTCGTAGAAAGAGTTTTAACAAAGGTAAGTTCTTATCATAAAACTCGTTTTTCCGGTGCGAGAGCAGCTTTCTTGACTGCAGATCTCTCCAGTTCCTCGAAATAGATTTCTTAGCATTCAATGGGATAAAAAACAAACAAAAACAAAATAAACTATCAGGAGGTGCTGGGGACTTGGGGATCAGAGCTCAGGAGCCAGAGCAACCCACTGACGAAAATGTAAAACTGCATACCAGGCATGTGGAGCTGGAGCAGGAACCAGCTGCTGGAAGGCCAATATCTCTGGTAGAGCCAAGATGCCAGTGTCCACCGAAAGGGGAGAGTCACCGCTTTTGCAGTATACTCTCAGAAAAACTTAAAGTTAGACAGAACTCGGGCTATCTGGATGGGGACCACTGCTTTGAAGGCATGTACCCTAGGGACGATTTTCAAATATCTGGTTCCCCTGGAAAAAGGGGACCCTCAGCTATCAGTCTAGAGCCCTTATTCTCCTGGAGCCCTTTTTTAACTGCCCATTGAGCCCATACGAAAAGACGGCCATGCGGTGCCTCTCCTGTAGTGTACATACATAATGTAGTCTGTGATGCTAGTGGGTGTGTGTATAATGAGGAGAGCTTCTCTCCTGTAGTGTACATACATAATGTAGCCTGTGACGCTGGTGGGTGTGTGTATAATGAGGCGAGCTCCTCCTGTAGTGTACATACATAATGTAGCCTGTGATGCTAGTGGGTGTGTGTATAATGAGGCGAGCGCCTCTCCTGTAGTGTACATACATAATGTAGCCTGTGATGCTAGTGGGTGTGTGTATAATGAGGTGAGCTCCTCTCCTGTAGTGTATATACATAATGTAGTCTGTGATGCTAGTGGGTGTGTGTATAATGAGGAGAGCTCCTCTCCTGTAGTGTATATACATAATGTAGCCTGTGACGCTGGTGGGTGTGTGTATAATGAGGTGAGCTCCTCTCCTGTAGTGTATATACATAATGTAGTCTGTGATGCTAGTGGGTGTGTGTATAATGAGGAGAGCTCCTCTCCTGTAGTGTACATACATAATGTAGCCTGTGATGCTAGTGGGTGTGTGTATAATGAGGCGAGCTCCTCTCCTGTAGTGTACATACATAATGTAGCCTGTGATGCTGGTGGGTGTGTGCACAATGAGGCGAGCTCCTCTCCTGTAATGTACATACATAATGTAGCCTGGGATGCTGGTGGGTGTGCGTATGAGGCGAGGTCCTCTCCTGTAGTGTACATACATAATGTAGCCTGTGATGCTAGTGGGTGTGTGCACAATGAGGCGAGCTCCTCTCCTGTAGTGTACATACATAATGTAGCCTGTGACGCTAGTGGGTGTGTGTATAATGAGGTGAGCTCCTCTCCTGTAGTGTACATACATAATGTAGCCTGTGATGCTAGTGGGTGTGTGCACAATGAGGCGAGCTCCTCTCCTGTAGTGTACATACATAATGTAGCCTGTGATGCTAGTGGGTGTGTGCACAATGAGGCGAGCGCCTCTCCTGTAGTGTACATACATAAATGTAGTCTGGGATGCTGGTGGGTGTGCGTATAATGAGGCGAGCTCCTCTCCTGTAGTGTACATACATAATGTAGCCTGGGATGCTGGTGGGTGTGCGTATAATGAGGCGAGCTCCTCTCCTGTAGTGTACATACATAATGTAGCCTGGTATGCTGGTGGGTGTGCGTATAATGAGGAGAGCTCCTCTCCTGTAGTGTACATACATAATGTAGTCTGTGACGCTAGTGGGTGTGCGTATAATGAGGCGAGCTCCTCTCCTGTAGTGTACATACATAATGTAGCCTGTGACGCTGGTGGGTGTGTGCATAATGAGGCGAGCTCCTCTCCTGTAGTGTACATACATAATGTAGCCTGTGATGCTAGTGGGTGTGTGTATAATGAGGCGAGCTCCTCTCCTGTAGTGTACATACATAATGTAGCCTGTGATGCAAGTGGGTGTGTGTATAATGAGGTGAGCTACTTCTGTAGTGTACATACATAATGTAGTCTGTGACGCTGGTGGGTGTGCGCATAATGAGGTGAGCTCCTCTCCTGTAGTGTACATACATAATGTAGCCTGTGATGCTAGTGGGTGTGTGTGCATAGTGAGGTGAGCTCTTCTCCTGTAGTGTACATACATAATGTAGCCTGTGATGCTAGTGGGTGTGTGTATAATGAGGCGAGCTCCTCTGCTGTAGTGTACATACATAATGTAGCCTGTGATTCTAGTGGGTGTGTGCATAATGAGGCGAGCTCCTCTCCTGTAGTGTATATACATAATGTAGTCTGTGATGCTAGTGGATGTGTGTATAATGAGGTGAGCTCCTCTCCTGTAGTGTACATACATAATGTAGTCTGTGATGCTAGTGGGTGTGTGTATAATGAGGTGAGCTCCTCTCCTGTAGTGTACATACATAATGTAGCCTGGGATGCTGGTGGGTGTGTGTATAATGAGGCGAGCTCCCCCTGTAAATGTACATACATAATGTAGCCTGTGACGCTGGTGGGTGTGTGCATAATGAGGCGAGCTCCTCTCCTGTAGTGTACATACATAATGTAGCCTGTGATGCTAGTGGGTGTGTGCATAGTGAGGCGAGCTCCTCTCCTGTAGTGTACATACATAATGTAGCCTGTGATGCTAGTGGGTGTGTGTGTATAATGAGGTGAGCTCCTCTCCTGTAGTGTACATACATAATGTAGTCTGTGGCGCTGGTGGGTGTGTGCATAATGAGGCGAGCTCCTCTCCTGTAGTGTACATACATAATGTAGTCTGTGATGCTAGTGGGTGTGTGTATAATAAGGTGAGCTCCTCTCCTGTAGTGTACATACATAACGTAGCCTGGGATGCTGGTGGGTGTGTGTATAATGAGGCGAGCTCCTCCTGTAGTGTACATACATAATGTAGCCTGTGACGCTGGTGGGTGTGTGCATAATGAGGCGAGCTCCTCTCCTGTAGTGTACATACATAATGTAGTCTGTGATGCTAGTGGGTGTGTGTATAATGAAGTGAGCTCCTCTCCTGTAGTGTACATACATAATGTAGTCTGTGATGCTAGTGGGTGTGTGCATAATGAGGCGAGCTCCTCTCCTGCAGTGTACATACATAATGTAGCCTGTGACGCTAGTGGGTGTGTGCATAATGAGGCGAGCTCCTCCTGTAGTGTACATACATAATGTAGCCTGTGACGCTGGTGGGTGTGTGCATAATGAGGCGAGCTCCTCTCCTGTAGTGTACATACATAATGTAGTCTGTGATGCTAGTGGGTGTGTGTATAATGAAGTGAGCTCCTCTCCTGTAGTGTACATACATAATGTAGTCTGTGATGCTGGTGGGTGTGTGCATAATGAGGCGAGCTCCTCTCCTGTAGTGTACATACATAATGTAGCCTGTGACGCTAGTGGGTGTGTGCATAATGAGGCGAGCTCCTCTCCTGTAGTGTACATACATAATGTAGCCTGTGACGCTGGTGGGTGTGTGCATAATGAGGCAAGCTCCTCTCCTGTGGTGTACATACATAATGTAGTCTGTGATGCTAGTGGGTGTGTGCATAATGAGGCGGGCTCCTCTCCTGTAGTGTACATACATAATGTAGCCTGTGACGCTAGTGGGTGTGTGCATAATGAGGCGAGCTCCTCTCCTGTAGTGTACATACATAATGTAGCCTGTGACGCTGGTGGGTGTGTGCATAATGAGGCGAGCTCCTCTCCTGTAGTGTACATACATATTGTAGTCTGTGATGCTAGTGGGTGTGTGTATAATGAGGTGAGCTCCTCTCCTGTAGTGTACATACATAATGTAGTCTGTGACGCTGGTGGGTGTGTGCATAATGAGGCGAGATCCTCTCCTGTAGTGTACATACATAATGTAGCCTGTGATGCTAGTGGGTGTGTGCATAATGAGGCGAGCTCCTCCTGTAGTGTACATACATAATGTAGTCTGTGATGCTAGTGGGTGTGTGTATAATGAGGTGAGTTCCTCCTGTAGTGTACATACATAATATAGCCTGTGATGCTAGTGGGTGTGTGTATAATGAGGCGAGCTCCTCTCCTGTAGTGTACATACATAATGTAGTCTGTGATGCTGGTGGGTGTGTGCATAATGAGGCGAGCTCCTCTCCTGTAGTGTACATACATAATGTAGCCTGTGACGCTAGTGGGTGTGTGCATAATGAGGCGAGCTCCTCTCCTGTAGTGTACATACATAATGTAGCCTGTGATGCTGGTGGGTGTGTGTATAATGAGGCGAGCTCCTCTCCTGTAGTGTACATACATAATGTAGCCTGTGATGCAAGTGGGTGTGTGTATAATGAGGTGAGCTACTTCTGTAGTGTACATACATAATGTAGTCTGTGACGCTGGTGGGTGTGCGCATAATGAGGTGAGCTCCTCTCCTGTAGTGTACATACATAATGTAGCCTGGGATGCTGGTGGGTGTGTGTATAATGAGGAGAGCTCCTCTCCTGTAGTGTACATACATAATGTAGCCTGTGACGCTAGTGGGTGTGTGTATAATGAGGCGAGCTCCTCTCCTGTAGTGTACATACATAATGTATCCTGTGATGCTAGTGGGTGTGTGTATAATGAGGCGAGCTCCTCTCCTGTAGTGTACATACATAATGTAGCCTGTGATGCTAGTGGGTGTGTGTATAATGAGGCGAGCTCCTCTCCTGTAGTGTACATACATAATGTAGCCTGTGATGCTAGTGGGTGTGTATAATGAGGCGAGCTCCTCTCCTGTAGCGTACATACATAATGTAGCCTGTGATGCTAGTGGGTGTGTGCATAATGAGGTGAGCTCCTCCTGTAGTGTATATACATAATGTAGTCTGTGATTCTAGTGGGTGTGTGTATAATGAGGTGAGCTCCTCTCCTGTAGTGTACATACATAATGTAGCCTGTGATGCTAGTGGGTGTGTGCATAATGAGGTGAGCTCCTCCTGTAGTGTATATACATAATGTAGTCTGTGATGCTAGTGGGTGTGTGTATAATGAGGTGAGCTCCTCTCCTGTAGTGTATATACATAATGTAGTCTGTGATGCTAGTGGGTGTGTGTATAATGAGGTGAGCTCCTCCTGTAGTGTACATACATAATGTAGTCTGTGACGCTGGTGGGTGTGTGCATAATGAGGCGAGCTCCTCTCCTGTAGTGTACATACATAATGTAGCCTGGGATGCTGGTGGGTGTGTGCATAATGAGGTGAGCTCCTCCTGTAGTGTACATACATAATGTAGCCTGTGATGCTGGTGGGTGTGTGTATAATGAGGCGAGCTCCTCTCCTGTAGTGTACATACATAATGTAGCCTGGGATGCTGGTGGGTGTGTGCATAATGAGGTGAGCTCCTCCTGTAGTGTACATACATAATGTAGCCTGTGATGCTAGTGGGTGTGTGTATAATGAGATGAGCTCCTCCTGTAGGGTACATACATAATGTAGTCTGTGACGCTGGTGGGTGTGTGCATAATGAGGCGAGCTCCTCTCCTGTAGTGTACATACATAATGTAGCCTGGGATGCTGGTGGGTGTGTGCATAATGAGGTGAGCTCCTCCTGTAGTGTACATACATAATGTAGCCTGTGATGCTGGTGGGTGTGTGTATAATGAGGCGAGCTCCTCTCCTGTAGTGTACATACATAATGTAGCCTGTGATGCTGGAGGGTGTGTGTATAATGAGGTGAGCTTCTCCTGTAGTGTACATACATAATGTAGCCTGTGACGCTGGTGGGTGTGTGTATAATGAGGTGAGCTCCTCTCCTGTAGTGTATATACATAATGTAGTCTGTGATGCTAGTGGGTGTGTGTATAATGAGGTGAGCTCCTCTCCTGTAGTGTACATACATAATGTAGCCTGGGATGCTAGTGGGTGTGTGTATAATGAAGTGAGCTCCTCTCCTGTAGTGTACATACATAATGTAGTCTGTGATGCTAGTGGGTGTGTGCATAATGAGGCGAGCTCCTCTCCTGTAGTGTACATACATAATGTAGCCTGTGATGCTAGTGGGTGTGTGCATAATGAGGCGAGCTCCTCCTGTAGTGTACATACATAATGTAGCCTGTGATGCTAGTGGGTGTGTATAATGAGGCGAGCTCCTCTCCTGTAGTGTACATACATAATGTAGCCTGTGATGCTAGTGGGTGTGTGCATAATGAGGCGAGCTCCTCCTGTAGTGTACATACATAATGTAGCCTGTGATGCTAGTGGGTGTGTATAATGAGGCGAGCTCCTCTCCTGTAGTGTACATACATAATGTAGCCTGTGATGCTAGTGGGTGTGTGCATAATGAGGTGAGCTCCTCCTGTAGTGTATATACATAATGTAGTCTGTGATGCTAGTGGGTGTGTGTATAATGAGGTGAGCTCCTCTCCTGTAGTGTACATACATAATGTAGCCTGTGATGCTAGTGGGTGTGTGCATAATGAGGTGAGCTCCTCCTGTAGTGTATATACATAATGTAGTCTGTGATGCTAGTGGGTGTGTGTATAATGAGGTGAGCTCCTCTCCTGTAGTGTATATACATAATGTAGTCTGTGATGCTAGTGGGTGTGTGTATAATGAGGTGAGCTCCTCCTGTAGTGTACATAAATAATGTAGTCTGTGACGCTGGTGGGTGTGTGCATAATGAGGCGAGCTCCTCTCCTGTAGTGTACATACATAATGTAGCCTGGGATGCTGGTGGGTGTGTGCATAATGAGGTGAGCTCCTCTCCTGTAGTGTACATACATAATGTAGCATGTGATGCTAGTGGGTGTGTGCATAATGAGGTGAGCTCCTCCTGTAGTGTACATACATAATGTAGCCTGTGATGCTGGTGGGTGTGTGTATAATGAGGCGAGCTCCTCTCCTGTAGTGTACATACATAATGTAGCCTGTGATGCTAGTGGGTGTGTGCATAATGAGGTGAGCTCCTCCTGTAGTGTACATACATAATGTAGCCTGTGATGCTAGTGGGTGTGTGTATAATGAGGTGAGCTCCTCCTGTAGTGTACATACATAATGTAGTCTGTGACACTGGTGGGTGGGTGCATAATGAGGCGAGCTCCTCTCCTGTAGTGTACATACATAATGTAGCCTGTGATGCTGGTGGGTGTGCGCATAATGAGGAGAGCTCCTCTCCTGTAGTGTACATACATAATGTAGCCTGTGATGCTGGTGGGTGTGTGTATAATGAGGCGAGCTCCTCTCCTGTAGTGTACATACATAATGTAGCCTGTGATGCTGGTGGGTGTGTGTATAATGAGGTGAGCTTCTCCTGTAGTGTACATACATAATGTAGCCTGTGACGCTGGTGGGTGTGTGTATAATGAGGTGAGCTCCTCTCCTGTAGTGTACATACATAATGTAGTCTGTGATGCTAGTGGGTGTGTGTATAATGAAGTGAGCTCCTCTCCTGTAGTGTACATACATAATGTAGTCTGTGATGCTGGTGGGTGTGTGCATAATGAGGCGGGCTCCTCTCCTGTAGTGTACATACATAATGTAGCCTGTGACGCTAGTGGGTGTGTGCATAATGAGGCGAGCTCCTCTCCTGTAGTGTACATACATAATGTAGCCTGTGACGCTGGTGGGTGTGTGCATAATGAGGCGAGCTCCTCTCCTGTAGTGTACATACATAATGTAGTCTGTGACGCTGGTGGGTGTGTGCATAATGAGGCGAGCTCCTCTCCTGTAGTGTACATACATAATGTAGCCTGTGATGCTGGTGGGTGTGTGTATAATGAGGCGAGCTCCTCTCCTGTAGTGTACATACATAATGTAGCCTGTGATGCAAGTGGGTGTGTGTATAATGAGGTGAGCTCCTCCTGTAGTGTACATACATAATGTAGTCTGTGACGCTGGTGGGTGTGCGCATAATGAGGTGAGCTCCTCTCCTGTAGTGAACATACATAATGTAGCCTGGGATGCTGGTGGGTGTGTGTATAATGAGGAGAGCTCCTCTCCTGTAGTGTACATACATAATGTAGCCTGTGATGCTAGTGGGTGTGTGTATAATGAGGCGAGCTCCTCTCCTGTAGTGTACATACATAATGTAGCCTGGGATGCTGGTGGGTGTGTATAGAGGCGAGCTCCTCTCCTGTAGTGTACATACATAATGTAGCCTGTGATGCTAGTGGGTGTGTGCATAATGAGGTGAGCTCCTCCTGTAGTGTATATACATAATGTAGTCTGTGATGCTAGTGGGTGTGTGTATAATGAGGTGAGCTCCTCTCCTGTAGTGTACATACATAATGTAGCCTGTGATGCTAGTGGGTGTGTGCATAATGAGGTGAGCTCCTCCTGTAGTGTATATACATAATGTAGTCTGTGATGCTAGTGGGTGTGTGTATAATGAGGTGAGCTCCTCCTGTAGTGTACATACATAATGTAGTCTGTGACGCTGGTGGGTGTGTGCATAATGAGGCGAGCTCCTCTCCTGTAGTGTACATACATAATGTAGCCTGGGATGCTGGTGGGTGTGTGCATAATGAGGTGAGCTCCTCTCCTGTAGTGTACATACATAATGTAGCCTGTGATGCTAGTGGGTGTGTGCATAATGAGGTGAGCTCCTCCTGTAGTGTACATACATAATGTAGCCTGTGATGCTGGTGGGTGTGTGTATAATGAGGCGAGCTCCTCTCCTGTAGTGTACATACATAATGTAGCCTGTGATGCTAGTGGGTGTGTGCATAATGAGGTGAGCTCCTCCTGTAGTGTACATACATAATGTAGCCTGTGATGCTGGTGGGTGTGCGCATAATGAGGAGAGCTCCTCTCCTGTAGTGTACATACATAATGTAGCCTGTGATGCTGGTGGGTGTGTGTATAATGAGGCGAGCTCCTCTCCTGTAGTGTACATACATAATGTAGCCTGTGATGCTGGTGGGTGTGTGTATAATGAGGTGAGCTCCTCCTGTAGTGTACATACATAATGTAGCCTGTGACGCTGGTGGGTGTGTGTATAATGAGGTGAGCCCCTCTCCTGTAGTGTACATACATAATGTAGCCTGGGATGCTGGTGGGTGTGTGCATAATGAGGCGAGCTCCTCTCCTGTAGTGTACATACATAATGTAGCCTGGGATGCTGGTGGGTGTGTGTATAATGAGGTGAGTTCCTCCTGTAGTGTACATACATAATGTAGCCTGTGGGTGTGTGTATAATGAGGCGAGCTCCTCTCCTGTAGTGTACATACATAATGTAGCCTGTGATGCTAGTGGGTGTGTGCATAATGAGGTTAGCTCCTCCTGTAGTGTACATACATAATGTAGCCTGTGATGCTAGTGGGTGTGTGTATAATGAGGTGAGCTCCTCCTGTAGTGTACATACATAATGTAGTCTGTGACACTGGTGGGTGTGTGCATATTGAGGCGAGCTCCTCTCCTGTAGTGTACATACATAATGTAGCCTGTGATGCTGGTGGGTGTGCGCATAATGAGGAGAGCTCCTCTCCTGTAGTGTACATACATAATGTAGCCTGTGATGCTGGTGGGTGTGTGTATAATGAGGCGAGCTCCTCTCCTGTAGTGTACATACATAATGTAGCCTGTGATGCTAGTGGGTGTGTGTATAATGAGGCGAGCTCCTCTCCTGTAGTGTATATACATAATGTAGCCTGTGATGCTAGTGGGTGTGTGTATAATGAGGAGAGCTCCTCTCCTGTAGTGTACATACATAATGTAGCCTGTGACGCTAGTCGGTGTGTGTATAATGAGGCGAGCTCCTCTCCTGTAGTGTACATACATAATGTAGCCTGTGATGCTGGTGGGTGTGTGTATAATGAGGCGAGCTCCTCTCCTGTAGTGTACATGCATAATGTAGCCTGTGATGCTAGTGGGTGTGTGCATAATGAGGTGAGCTCCTCCTGTAGTGTACATACATAATGTAGCCTGTGATGCTAGTGGGTGTGTGTATAATGAGGTGAGCTCCTCCTGTAGTGTACATACATAATGTAGCCTGGGATGCTGGTGGGTGTGTGCATAATGAGGTGAGCTCCTCTCCTGTAGTGTACATACATAATGTAGCCTGTGATGCTAGTGGGTGTGTGCATAATGAGGTGAGCTCCTCCTGTAGTGTACATACATAATGTAGCCTGTGATGCTGGTGGGTGTGTGTATAATGAGGCGAGCTCCTCTCCTGTAGTGTACATACATAATGTAGCCTGTGATGCTAGTGGGTGTGTGCATAATGAGGTGAGCTCCTCCTGTAGTGTACATACATAATGTAGCCTGTGATGCTGGTGGGTGTGCGCATAATGAGGAGAGCTCCTCTCCTGTAGTGTACATACATAATGTAGCCTGTGATGCTGGTGGGTGTGTGTATAATGAGGCGAGCTCCTCTCCTGTAGTGTACATACATAATGTAGCCTGTGATGCTGGTGGGTGTGTGTATAATGAGGTGAGCTCCTCCTGTAGTGTACATACATAATGTAGCCTGTGACGCTGGTGGGTGTGTGTATAATGAGGTGAGCCCCTCTCCTGTAGTGTACATACATAATGTAGCCTGGGATGCTGGTGGGTGTGTGCATAATGAGGCGAGCTCCTCTCCTGTAGTGTACATACATAATGTAGCCTGGGATGCTGGTGGGTGTGTGTATAATGAGGTGAGTTCCTCCTGTAGTGTACATACATAATGTAGCCTGTGGGTGTGTGTATAATGAGGCGAGCTCCTCTCCTGTAGTGTACATACATAATGTAGCCTGTGATGCTAGTGGGTGTGTGCATAATGAGGTGAGCTCCTCCTGTAGTGTATATACATAATGTAGTCTGTGATGCTAGTGGGTGTGTGTATAATGAGGTGAGCTCCTCTCCTGTAGTGTATATACATAATGTAGTCTGTGATGCTAGTGGGTGTGTGTATAATGAGGTGAGCTCCTCCTGTAGTGTACATACATAATGTAGTCTGTGACGCTGGTGGGTGTGTGCATAATGAGGCGAGCTCCTCTCCTGTAGTGTACATACATAATGTAGCCTGGGATGCTGGTGGGTGTGTGCATAATGAGGTGAGCTCCTCTCCTGTAGTGTACATACATAATGTAGCATGTGATGCTAGTGGGTGTGTGCATAATGAGGTGAGCTCCTCCTGTAGTGTACATACATAATGTAGCCTGTGATGCTGGTGGGTGTGTGTATAATGAGGCGAGCTCCTCTCCTGTAGTGTACATACATAATGTAGCCTGTGATGCTAGTGGGTGTGTGCATAATGAGGTGAGCTCCTCCTGTAGTGTACATACATAATGTAGCCTGTGATGCTAGTGGGTGTGTGTATAATGAGGTGAGCTCCTCCTGTAGTGTACATACATAATGTAGTCTGTGACACTGGTGGGTGTGTGCATAATGAGGCGAGCTCCTCTCCTGTAGTGTACATACATAATGTAGCCTGTGATGCTGGTGGGTGTGCGCATAATGAGGAGAGCTCCTCTCCTGTAGTGTACATACATAATGTAGCCTGTGATGCTGGTGGGTGTGTGTATAATGAGGCGAGCTCCTCTCCTGTAGTGTACATACATAATGTAGCCTGTGATGCTGGTGGGTGTGTGTATAATGAGGTGAGCTTCTCCTGTAGTGTACATACATAATGTAGCCTGTGACGCTGGTGGGTGTGTGTATAATGAGGTGAGCTCCTCTCCTGTAGTGTACATACATAATGTAGTCTGTGATGCTAGTGGGTGTGTGTATAATGAAGTGAGCTCCTCTCCTGTAGTGTACATACATAATGTAGTCTGTGATGCTGGTGGGTGTGTGCATAATGAGGCGGGCTCCTCTCCTGTAGTGTACATACATAATGTAGCCTGTGACGCTAGTGGGTGTGTGCATAATGAGGCGAGCTCCTCTCCTGTAGTGTACATACATAATGTAGCCTGTGACGCTGGTGGGTGTGTGCATAATGAGGCGAGCTCCTCTCCTGTAGTGTACATACATAATGTAGTCTGTGACGCTGGTGGGTGTGTGCATAATGAGGCGAGCTCCTCTCCTGTAGTGTACATACATAATGTAGCCTGTGATGCTGGTGGGTGTGTGTATAATGAGGCGAGCTCCTCTCCTGTAGTGTACATACATAATGTAGCCTGTGATGCAAGTGGGTGTGTGTATAATGAGGTGAGCTCCTCCTGTAGTGTACATACATAATGTAGTCTGTGACGCTGGTGGGTGTGCGCATAATGAGGTGAGCTCCTCTCCTGTAGTGAACATACATAATGTAGCCTGGGATGCTGGTGGGTGTGTGTATAATGAGGAGAGCTCCTCTCCTGTAGTGTACATACATAATGTAGCCTGTGATGCTAGTGGGTGTGTGTATAATGAGGCGAGCTCCTCTCCTGTAGTGTACATACATAATGTAGCCTGGGATGCTGGTGGGTGTGTATAGAGGCGAGCTCCTCTCCTGTAGTGTACATACATAATGTAGCCTGTGATGCTAGTGGGTGTGTGCATAATGAGGTGAGCTCCTCCTGTAGTGTATATACATAATGTAGTTTGTGATGCTAGTGGGTGTGTGTATAATGAGGTGAGCTCCTCTCCTGTAGTGTACATACATAATGTAGCCTGTGATGCTAGTGGGTGTGTGCATAATGAGGTGAGCTCCTCCTGTAGTGTATATACATAATGTAGTCTGTGATGCTAGTGGGTGTGTGTATAATGAGGTGAGCTCCTCCTGTAGTGTACATACATAATGTAGTCTGTGACGCTGGTGGGTGTGTGCATAATGAGGCGAGCTCCTCTCCTGTAGTGTACATACATAATGTAGCCTGGGATGCTGGTGGGTGTGTGCATAATGAGGTGAGCTCCTCTCCTGTAGTGTACATACATAATGTAGCCTGTGATGCTAGTGGGTGTGTGCATAATGAGGTGAGCTCCTCCTGTAGTGTACATACATAATGTAGCCTGTGATGCTGGTGGGTGTGTGTATAATGAGGCGAGCTCCTCTCCTGTAGTGTACATACATAATGTAGCCTGTGATGCTAGTGGGTGTGTGCATAATGAGGTGAGCTCCTCCTGTAGTGTACATACATAATGTAGCCTGTGATGCTGGTGGGTGTGCGCATAATGAGGAGAGCTCCTCTCCTGTAGTGTACATACATAATGTAGCCTGTGATGCTGGTGGGTGTGTGTATAATGAGGCGAGCTCCTCTCCTGTAGTGTACATACATAATGTAGCCTGTGATGCTGGTGGGTGTGTGTATAATGAGGTGAGCTCCTCCTGTAGTGTACATACATAATGTAGCCTGTGACGCTGGTGGGTGTGTGTATAATGAGGTGAGCCCCTCTCCTGTAGTGTACATACATAATGTAGCCTGGGATGCTGGTGGGTGTGTGCATAATGAGGCGAGCTCCTCTCCTGTAGTGTACATACATAATGTAGCCTGGGATGCTGGTGGGTGTGTGTATAATGAGGTGAGTTCCTCCTGTAGTGTACATACATAATGTAGCCTGTGGGTGTGTGTATAATGAGGCGAGCTCCTCTCCTGTAGTGTACATACATAATGTAGCCTGTGATGCTAGTGGGTGTGTGCATAATGAGGTTAGCTCCTCCTGTAGTGTACATACATAATGTAGCCTGTGATGCTAGTGGGTGTGTGTATAATGAGGTGAGCTCCTCCTGTAGTGTACATACATAATGTAGTCTGTGACACTTGTGGGTGTGTGCATATTGAGGCGAGCTCCTCTCCTGTAGTGTACATACATAATGTAGCCTGTGATGCTGGTGGGTGTGCGCATAATGAGGAGAGCTCCTCTCCTGTAGTGTACATACATAATGTAGCCTGTGATGCTGGTGGGTGTGTGTATAATGAGGCGAGCTCCTCTCCTGTAGTGTACATACATAATGTAGCCTGTGATGCTAGTGGGTGTGTGTATAATGAGGCGAGCTCCTCTCCTGTAGTGTATATACATAATGTAGCCTGTGATGCTAGTGGGTGTGTGTATAATGAGGAGAGCTCCTCTCCTGTAGTGTACATACATAATGTAGCCTGTGACGCTAGTCGGTGTGTGTATAATGAGGCGAGCTCCTCTCCTGTAGTGTACATACATAATGTAGCCTGTGATGCTGGTGGGTGTGTGTATAATGAGGCGAGCTCCTCTCCTGTAGTGTACATGCATAATGTAGCCTGTGATGCTAGTGGGTGTGTGCATAATGAGGTGAGCTCCTCCTGTAGTGTACATACATAATGTAGCCTGTGATGCTAGTGGGTGTGTGTATAATGAGGTGAGCTCCTCCTGTAGTGTACATACATAATGTAGCCTGGGATGCTGGTGGGTGTGTGCATAATGAGGTGAGCTCCTCTCCTGTAGTGTACATACATAATGTAGCCTGTGATGCTAGTGGGTGTGTGCATAATGAGGTGAGCTCCTCCTGTAGTGTACATACATAATGTAGCCTGTGATGCTGGTGGGTGTGTGTATAATGAGGCGAGCTCCTCTCCTGTAGTGTACATACATAATGTAGCCTGTGATGCTAGTGGGTGTGTGCATAATGAGGTGAGCTCCTCCTGTAGTGTACATACATAATGTAGCCTGTGATGCTAGTGGGTGTGTGTATAATGAGGTGAGCTCCTCCTGTAGTGTACATACATAATGTAGCCTGTGATGCTGGTGGGTGTGCGCATAATGAGGAGAGCTCCTCTCCTGTAGTGTACATACATAATGTAGCCTGTGATGCTGGTGGGTGTGTGTATAATGAGGCGAGCTCCTCTCCTGTAGTGTACATACATAATGTAGCCTGTGATGCTGGTGGGTGTGTGTATAATGAGGTGAGCTCCTCCTGTAGTGTACATACATAATGTAGCCTGTGACGCTGGTGGGTGTGTGTATAATGAGGTGAGCCCCTCTCCTGTAGTGTACATACATAATGTAGCCTGGGATGCTGGTGGGTGTGTGCATAATGAGGCGAGCTCCTCTCCTGTAGTGTACATACATAATGTAGCCTGGGATGCTGGTGGGTGTGTGTATAATGAGGTGAGTTCCTCCTGTAGTGTACATACATAATGTAGCCTGTGGGTGTGTGTATAATGAGGCGAGCTCCTCTCCTGTAGTGTACATACATAATGTAGCCTGTGATGCTAGTGGGTGTGTGCATAATGAGGTTAGCTCCTCCTGTAGTGTACATACATAATGTAGCCTGTGATGCTAGTGGGTGTGTGTATAATGAGGTGAGCTCCTCCTGTAGTGTACATACATAATGTAGTCTGTGACACTGGTGGGTGTGTGCATATTGAGGCGAGCTCCTCTCCTGTAGTGTACATACATAATGTAGCCTGTGATGCTGGTGGGTGTGCGCATAATGAGGAGAGCTCCTCTCCTGTAGTGTACATACATAATGTAGCCTGTGATGCTGGTGGGTGTGCGCATAATGAGGAGAGCTCCTCTCCTGTAGTGTACATACATAATGTAGCCTGTGATGCTGGTGGGTGTGTGTATAATGAGGCGAGCTCCTCTCCTGTAGTGTACATACATAATGTAGCCTGTGATGCTAGTGGGTGTGTGTATAATGAGGCGAGCTCCTCTCCTGTAGTGTATATACATAATGTAGCCTGTGATGCTAGTGGGTGTGTGTATAATGAGGAGAGCTCCTCTCCTGTAGTGTACATACATAATGTAGCCTGTGACGCTAGTCGGTGTGTGTATAATGAGGCGAGCTCCTCTCCTGTAGTGTACATACATAATGTAGCCTGTGATGCTGGTGGGTGTGTGTATAATGAGGCGAGCTCCTCTCCTGTAGTGTACATGCATAATGTAGCCTGTGATGCTAGTGGGTGTGTGCATAATGAGGTGAGCTCCTCCTGTAGTGTACATACATAATGTAGCCTGTGATGCTAGTGGGTGTGTGTATAATGAGGTGAGCTCCTCCTGTAGTGTACATACATAATGTAGCCTGGGATGCTGGTGGGTGTGTGCATAATGAGGTGAGCTCCTCTCCTGTAGTGTACATACATAATGTAGCCTGTGATGCTAGTGGGTGTGTGCATAATGAGGTGAGCTCCTCCTGTAGTGTACATACATAATGTAGCCTGTGATGCTGGTGGGTGTGTGTATAATGAGGCGAGCTCCTCTCCTGTAGTGTACATACATAATGTAGCCTGTGATGCTAGTGGGTGTGTGCATAATGAGGTGAGCTCCTCCTGTAGTGTACATACATAATGTAGCCTGTGATGCTAGTGGGTGTGTGTATAATGAGGTGAGCTCCTCCTGTAGTGTACATACATAATGTAGCCTGTGATGCTGGTGGGTGTGCGCATAATGAGGAGAGCTCCTCTCCTGTAGTGTACATACATAATGTAGCCTGTGATGCTGGTGGGTGTGTGTATAATGAGGCGAGCTCCTCTCCTGTAGTGTACATACATAATGTAGCCTGTGATGCTGGTGGGTGTGTGTATAATGAGGTGAGCTCCTCCTGTAGTGTACATACATAATGTAGCCTGTGACGCTGGTGGGTGTGTGTATAATGAGGTGAGCCCCTCTCCTGTAGTGTACATACATAATGTAGCCTGGGATGCTGGTGGGTGTGTGCATAATGAGGCGAGCTCCTCTCCTGTAGTGTACATACATAATGTAGCCTGGGATGCTGGTGGGTGTGTGTATAATGAGGTGAGTTCCTCCTGTAGTGTACATACATAATGTAGCCTGTGGGTGTGTGTATAATGAGGCGAGCTCCTCTCCTGTAGTGTACATACATAATGTAGCCTGTGATGCTAGTGGGTGTGTGCATAATGAGGTTAGCTCCTCCTGTAGTGTACATACATAATGTAGCCTGTGATGCTAGTGGGTGTGTGTATAATGAGGTGAGCTCCTCCTGTAGTGTACATACATAATGTAGTCTGTGACACTGGTGGGTGTGTGCATATTGAGGCGAGCTCCTCTCCTGTAGTGTACATACATAATGTAGCCTGTGATGCTGGTGGGTGTGCGCATAATGAGGAGAGCTCCTCTCCTGTAGTGTACATACATAATGTAGCCTGTGATGCTGGTGGGTGTGTGTATAATGAGGCGAGCTCCTCTCCTGTAATGTACATACATAATGTAGCCTGTGATGCTAGTGGGTGTGTGTATAATGAGGCGAGCTCCTCTCCTGTAGTGTATATACATAATGTAGCCTGTGATGCTAGTGGGTGTGTGTATAATGAGGAGAGCTCCTCTCCTGTAGTGTACATACATAATGTAGCCTGTGACGCTAGTCGGTGTGTGTATAATGAGGCGAGCTCCTCTCCTGTAGTGTACATACATAATGTAGCCTGTGATGCTGGTGGGTGTGTGTATGAGGCGAGGTCCTCTCCTGTAGTGTACATACATAATGTAGCCTGTGATGCTAGTGGGTGTGTGTATAATGAGGCGAGCTCCTCTCCTGTAGTGTACATACATAATGTAGCCTGTGATGCTAGTGGGTGTGTGTATAATGAGGTGAGCTCCTCCTGTAGTGTACATACATAATGTAGTCTGTGACGCTGGTGGGTGTGTGCATAATGAGGCGAGCTCCTCTCCTGTAGTGTACATACATAATGTAGCCTGGGATGCTGGTGGGTGTGTGCATAATGAGGCGAGCTCCTCTCCTGTAGTGTACATACATAATGTAGCCTGGGATGCTGGTGGGTGTGTGTATAATGAGGCGAGCTCCTCTCCTGTAGTGTACATACATAATGTAGCCTGTGACGCTAGTGGGTGTGTGCATAGTGAGGCGAGCTCCTCTCCTGTAGTGTACATACATAATGTAGCCTGTGACGCTAGTGGGTGTGTGCATAGTGAGGCGAGCTCCTCTCCTGTAGTGTACATACATAATGTAGCCTGTGATGCTGGTGGGTGTGTGTATGAGGCGAGCTCCTCTCCTGTAGTGTACATACATAATGTAGCCTGTGATGCTGGTGGGTGTGTGTATGAGGCGAGCTCCTCTCCTGTAGTGTACATACATAATGTAGCCTGTGATGCTAGTGTGTGTGTGCATAGTGAGGCGAGCTCCTCTCCTGTAGTGTACATACATAATGTAGCCTGTGATGCTAGTGGGTGTGTGTATGAGGCGAGCTCCTCTCCTGTAGTGTAAATACATAATGTAGCCTGTGATGCTGGTGGGTGTGTGTGAGGCGAGCTCCTCTCCTGTAGTGTACATACATAATGTAGCCTGTGACGCTAGTGGGTGTGTGTATAATGAGGCGAGCTCCTCTCCTGTAGTGTACATACATAATGTAGTCTGTGACGCTGGTGGGTGTGTGCATAATGAGGCGAGCTCCTCTCCTGTAGTGTACATACATAATGTAGCCTGGGATGCTGGTGGGTGTGTGCATAATGAGGCGAGCTCCTCTCCTGTAGTGTATATACATAATGTAGTCTGTGATGCTAGTGGGTGTGTGTATAATGAGGCGAGCTCCTCTCCTGTAGTGTACATACATAATGTAGCCTGTGATGCTAGTTGGTGTGTGCATAATGAGGTGAGCTCCTCCTGTAGTGTACATACATAATGTAGCCTGTGATGCTAGTGGGTGTGTGTATAATGAAGTGAGCTCCTCCTGTAGTGTACATACATAATGTAGTCTGTGACGCTGGTGGGTGTGTGCATAATGATGCGAGCTCCTCTCCTGTAGTGTACATACATAATGTATCCTGTGATGCTAGTGGGTGTGTGCATAATGAGGCGAGCGCCTCTCCTGTAGTGTACATACATAATGTAGCCTGTGATGCTGGTGGGTGTGTGCATAATGAGGAGAGCTCCTCTCCTGTAGTGTACATACATAATGTAGCCTGTGATGCTAGTGGGTGTGTGTATAATGAGGTGAGCTCCTCCTGTAGTGTACATACATCCTTGTTAATATAAACCAACACAAGAAAAAGTATTACAGTAGGTACACTATTGACCACTTAGTATAAAACGTTAAACCTTTATTGATATGTCTTAAAAATATCTATTGATATCAAATCAAACACATGTTGAAATATAAAATATATTTAGAAATTGTGACTAAAGATAGAAATGTGACTAAGACCAATAACCAATGGCTGCCGTCTGTTATTTCTTTGACGTTTAGTCTATATTACCTTTCTCCAATCTGTATCTTTAAAGTCACTTTGCATAAATTATATCGGTGTTAAATAACCGATAACCACAGTGGAGAAGATAACAGCAGCAAGCATTACGTTGTACAACAAGTGTTTTATCTGTTGGAACACTTAGCAGCACGTTCTCCATTTAATCACAAAAGATGCAGCACAGTTTTCTACCAACTGCACAGTTTTCCAGCATCTCACAGAGATAAATTGGTAAGGCTTGTGGTAGACATTCTGGCTTCCATATTTGTTCTGGGATGAGGTACAATGACCTAATCAGTTCTGGGTCTCCAGCTTTTGTCTTACCATTAGATACTGCAAGGAAGAGAAGATGATGTGTTACACAGGCTACAGAAATTACTAAACACCAATATGTTGAGGCTTTGGGGTTATAAACATATATTTCCGTTTAAAATGAATGCTTGAGCAAATATAAATAAAAAACAAGAAACTTTTCTTTTGCTATTTACAAGAACACAATCTATGTGGCACGGGATGGACGGGGTGTCGGCGGTCATGGGACCAACACCAAAATCCTGACATCGGGGGGTTGGAGTTAGGCATTAGGGTGGGCTTAGCCCTAGCCGCCACCACCCAAGGGTTAGCCCCAGCCGCAATCCCATGAGGGTTAGGATAGGGGAGTAAAATCACTTACCCCCTCAGATGTCGGGCTTTTTAATGTCGGGATGTCAGCCATGTTACCGCCGGCATCCCAATGACTGGGATAACATAACCCGTGGGGTGTTTGTATTTTCTCCCACTATTTTTTACATGTGCTCCAGCTTGCTCCCACAGTCCTCAAAAACATCCTGGCAAGTTAACGGACTGCTGACACAGTGGACCACAGTGTGCGTATGTGTGGTAGGGAATTTGAATTAAACTCTTTGGACAAGGACAGATATGAATGAATCAATATTATCTATTTATTATCCACTGCATAAAATTGTGGCAATACAGAAATATTAAAATTGTATGTATCCTTATTAACATGAATTTCAGCTGCCACATTGACTTTATTAAGCCAAGATGCAATGTCATACATAACTCCATCTTGATGGACACCGACATCATCCAAGGGCCTTTAATAAGAAATAGTTTACTAAAGAATAATTATATACAGACTCCAATATTGCCATTAAACAATGGTCCCTAAAACGAGTTTTATGGTAAGAACTTACCCTTGTTAAAACTCTTTCTGCAAGGTAGACTGGGCTCCACAAGTCTGGACAATGCGGTGTAGAGTAGGATCTTGATCAGAGGCACCAACAGGCTCAAAGCTTTGACTGTTCCCAGAATGCACAGCGCCACCTCCTCTATAACCCCGCCTCCCAGCACAGGAGCTCAGTTTAGATAACCAGCCCAATGCAGTAGCAGGAAAAGAGACAACGGTTAGAAGCCACATACACCACACTCTCACGACAAGAGAAGTGTCAGCGGCTAATGCCATATCAACCCAAAGAAGCTAAGTGTGTCAGGGTGGGCGCCTTGTGGAGCCCAGTGTACCTCGCAGAAAGAGTTTTTACAAGGGTAAGTTCTTACCATAAAACTCGTTTTCTGCTGCGGGGTACACTGGGCTCCACAAGTCTGGACAATGGGGATGTCCCAAAGCAGTTCCTTATGGGAGGGGACGCACTGTAGCGGGCACAAGAACCCGGCGTCCAAAGGAAGCATCCTGGGAAGCGGCAGTAGCGAAGGCATAGAACCTTATGAACGTGTTCCCGGAGGACCACGTAGCCGCCTTGCACAATTGGTCAAGGGTCGCACCACGTTGGGCCGCCCAAGAAGGTCCAACAGACCGAGTAGAATGGGCCGTAATGTGAACAGGAGCTGACAGACCAGCCTTCACATAAGCATGCGCAATCACCATTCTAATCCACCTGGCCAGGGTCTGCTTGTGAGCAGGCCAGCCACGTTTGTGAAATCCAAACAAAACAAAGAGAGAATCAGACTTTCGAATAGAAGCAGTTCTCTTCACATAGATACGGAGAGCCCGTACCACATCCAAAGACCGTTCTTTGGGAGACAAATCAGGAGAAACAAAAGCTGGAACCACAATCTCCTGATTAAGGTGGAACGAAGAAACCACCTTAGGTAAATATCCGGGACGAGTCCTAAGAACCGCCCGGTCACGGTGAAAAATCAGATATGGGGAACTACAAGACAAGGCACCCAAATCCGACACTCTTCTAGCAGAGGCAATAGCCAGCAAGAACACCACCTTAAGGGAAAGCCACTTAAGGTCAGCTTGAACCAAGAGGATCAAATGGAGGCTCCTGCAACGCCTCCAAAACCACCGACAAGTCCCAAGGAGCCACAGGCGGGACATAGGGAGGTTGGATACGCAACACACCCTGAGTGAAAGTATGAACATCAGGTAAAGTCGCAATTTTTCTCTGAAACTACACCGACAAGGCAGAAATATGAACCTTGAGGGAGGCCAGACGCAGGCCTAAATCTAGACCCTGCTGTAGAAAAGCCAAAAGTTTGGCTGTACTAAACTTGGAAGCGTCATAATGGTTAGATGCGCACCAAACAAAGTAGGAATGCCAGACCCGATGGTAAATCCGAGCAGAGGCCGGTTTCCGGGCCCGCAACATAGTTTTAATGACCTCTTCAGAAAAACCCTTAGCTTTTAAGACGGAAGCTTCAAGAGCCACGCCGTCAAAGACAGCCGGGCTAGGTCCTGGTAGACACAGGGGCCCTGAACGAGGAGGTCTGGGCGTTGTGGAAGTAGAAGTGGACGCTCTGACGATAGGCCTTGCAGGTCTGAGAACCAGTGCCGTCTGGGCCACGCCGGAGCTATGAGAAGCAGATTTCCTTTTTCTTGCTTGAACTTCCGAATTACCCTGGGCAGGAGTGACACCGGAGGGAACACGTACGGCAGCCGAAACCTCCACGGCACTGCCAGCGCATCCACGAATGCTGCTTGAGGATCCCTTGTCCTTGCTCCGAAGACCGGAACCTTGTGATTGTGTCGAGACGCCATCAGATCCACATCTGGAAGACCCCACCTTTCCACGAGGAGTTGAAACACTTCTGGATGGAGGCCCCACTCGCCGGCATGCACGTCCTGGCGACTGAGAAAGTCCGCTTCCCAATTCAGGACTCCTGGAATGAATATTGCCGGTAGATAGCGTTCTGCCCAACGTAGAATCCGTGAGGCTTCCTTCATTGCCAAACGGCTTCGAGTGCCGCCTTGATGATTTATGTAAGCCACTGTGGTGGCGTTGTCCGACTGTACTTGAACAGGACGGTTCTGAATCAAATGCTGGGCTAGGTTCAACGCATTGAAGACCGCCCGCAATTCCAGAGTGTTGATTGAGAGGAGAGATTCCTCCTTGGTCCACCGACCCTGCAAGGAGTGCTGCTCCAGCACCGCGCCCCAACCTCTTAGACTGGCATCTGTCGTCAACAGGACCCAGTTGGATATCCAGAAGGGACGGCCTCTGAACAATTGTCGGTCCAGGAGCCACCAGAGCAGCGACAGACGGACCTCCGGAATCAAAGAGATCATGTGAGACCTGATACGGTGAGGCAGGCCGTCCCACTTGGCTAGAATCAGCTTCTGAAGGGGGCGAGAATGGAATTGAGCATACTCCACCATGTCGAATGCTGACATCATGAGGCCCAGAACCTGCATTGCCGAATGTGTCGACACTTGCGGACGAGAAAGGAAGCAACGAATCCTGTCCTGAAGTTTCAGGACTTTCTCCTGAGATAAGAATAACCTCTGGTTGTGAGTGTCCAACAGCGCTCCCAGATGCACCATGCTCTGAGCAGGGACCAGGGAGGATTTCTTCCAGTTGATGAGCCACCCGTGGGCTTGTAGAAACCGGACCGTCATATCCAGATGACGCAGGAGAAGATCTGGGGAATTTGCCAGGATTAACAAGTCGTCCAGATACGGCAGTATCCTGACCCCTTGACGGCGGAGTACCACCGTCATCACCGCCATAACTTTGGTGAAGACTCGCGGAGCCGTTGTTAAACCAAACGCCCGAAACTGGTAATGGAGGTTGCCAATAGCGAACCTCAGGTATTGTTGATGTGACACTGCTATAGGAATATGCAGGTAAGCATCCTGTATGTCCAGGGAGACCATGTAGTCCCCCGGTTCCAAGGCCAGAACTATAGAGCGAAGGGTTTCCATGCGGAACTTGGAAACCTTCACAAATTTGTTCAGTGCCTTGAGGTTGAGAATGGGCCGGGAGGACCCATTCGGTTTCGGGACTAGAAACAGCGGAGAATAGTACCCCCGGCCCCTCTGAACAAGAGGCACCTGTACTACGACTCCTGTATCCAGGAGGGTCTGTACCACCGAATGCAGAGTGTTTGCCTTTGTCTGGTCCGACGGGACGTCTGTCTGGCAAAATCGATGAGGGGGTCGGTTTTTGAATGCTATGGCGTAACCTCGAGTGACGACTTCCCGTACCCAGGCATCTGAAGTGGTCTTCAACCATTCCTGGGTATACCCTAGAAGCCAGCCCCCCACCCTGGGATCCCCCAGGGGGAGGCCCGCCCGTCATGCGGCAAGCTTATCGGTCTTGGCTGCTGGCTGACGGGCAGCCCAGGCTCTTTTGGGCTTCGGCTTACCAGGTTTGAAAGTGCGGGCCTGCTTATGGTACGCCTGACCTTTTGCTTTACCTGAAGGACGAAAGGGGCGAAAGGACGTGCCTTTGACCTTCGACACAGAAGGAGCTGTATTAGGCAGACAGGCAGTTTTGGCAGTAGCCAAGTCAGCCACTATCTTATTTAAGTCCTCCCCAAACAGAATATCTCCCTTGAAAGGGAGTACCTCCAGGGTTTTTCTAGAGTCCAGATCCACAGACCAGGATCTCAGCCGCAATATCCTGCGAGCCAGGACTGACGTAGTAGAGGCCTTGGCTGCTAGGATACCGGCATCAGAAGCCGCCTCTTTAATATAGCGAGAAGCTGTGACAATATATGACAAGCATTGTCTAGCATGGTCAGAGGAGATTTCAGCCTCTAACTCCAAGGCTCATGCTTCAATAGCCTCTGCTTCGCCCATGTAGCTGCAATAGTGGGCCTTTGTGCAGCACCCGTAAGGGTGTAAATCGCTTTTAGACAACCCTCGACATGTTTATCCGTAGGCTCTTTTAGAGACGTGACGGTAGTGACAGGTAGAGCTGAAGAAACCACCATCCTAGCCACATGTGAGTCTACTGGAGGAGGCGTTTCCCAATTCTTAGACAGCTCTGCGGCGAGGGGATAGCGAGCCAGCATCTTCTTTTGAGGCAGAAACTTCGTACCCGGGCTTTACCAGGGTTCCTGACGTATATCCACTAGGAGGTCAGAGTGAGGTAAAACTTGTTTAATCACCTTCTGACGCTTGAACCTATCTGGTTTCTTAGGAGGAACGGATGGCTCGGGATCATCCGTAATCTGCAGAATTAACTTAATAGCCTCCAAAAGATCAGGAACATCCACATGTGAACTACCCTCCCCATCAGCCGTATCTGAGTCAGAACCTGTGGGGTCAGTGTATGTGCTATCTTCATCAGACAAGGGGGTAAATTTACTAACATTCGTAATTTTCGGAAAAAGGTCAAAGTTCAATCACGAATGACATCGAAAGTGTAAAACTGCAACTTTTTGAATTTATTACGCCTAATTTACTAAGCTGTCGTATTCGGATTTTTCATTTGTTCCGATGTCGATGTCATTCGTGTTTTTTCCCCGTTTTTTACGGCAGTGATTAGCCAAACACTGCCGACTTTATCACAATGAATCTCGGCCGGATCTGTGTGATCCGTGCTGGGGTTCATTTTTTTTTTTTTTTTTAAATAAACACTGTAAAACTTAAAAAAAAATTGCGTGGGGTCCCCCCTCCTAAGCATAACCAGCCTCGGGCTCTTTGAGCCGATCCTGGTTGCAGAAATATGGGGGAAAAAATGACATGGGTTCCCCCATATTTAAGCAACCAGCATCGGGCTCTGCGCCTGGTCCTGGTTCCAAAAATACGGGGGACAAAAAGAGTAGGGGTCCCCCGTATTTCTAAAACCAGCACCGGGCTCCACTAGCTGGACAGATAATGCCACAGCCGGGGGTCACTTTTATATAGTGCCCTGCGGCCGTGGCATCAAAAATCCAACTAGTCACCCCTGGCCGGGGTACCCTGGGGGAGTGGGGACCCCTTCAATCAAGGGGTCCCCCCCCCAGCCACCCAAGGGCCAGGGGTGAAACCCGAGGCTGTCCCCCCCCATCCAATGGGCTGCGGATGGGGAGGCTGATAGCCTTTTGTGATAATGAAAAGATATTGTTTTTTGTAGCAGTACTACAAGGCCCAGCAAGCCTCCCCCGCATGCTGGTACTTGGAGAACCACAAGTACCAGCATGCGACGGAAAAACGGGCCCGCTGGTACCTGTAGTAGTACTACTACTAAAAAAATACCCAAAAAAAGACAAGACACACACACCGTGAAAGTAAAGATTTATTACATACATGCACACAAACATACATACATACTTACCTTATGTTCACACGAGGGTCTGTCCTCTTCTCCAGTAGAATCCAAGGGGTACCTGTTGAATAAATTCTACTCACCAGATCCAGGGTCCCAGGGTCCGAGGGGCAACCATTTGTAATCCAGGTACTTGAATAAAATAACAAAACGGATACCCGAGCCACGCACTGAAAGGGGCCCCATGTTTTCACATGGGACTCCTTTCCCCGAATGCCAGAAACCCACTCTGACTTCTGTCTAAGTGGGTTTCTTCAGCCAATCAGGGAGCGCCACGTTGTAGCACTCTCCTGATCGGCTGTGTGCTCCTGTACTGAGTGACAGGCGGCACACGGCAGTGTTACAATGTAGCGCCTATGCGCTCCATTGTAACCAATGGTGGGAACTTTCTGCCCTGCGGTTGACCTAAAGTGACGTCACCGCTGAGCAGAAAGTTCCCACCATTGGTTACAATGGAGCGCATAGGCGCTACATTGTAACACTGCCGTGTGCCGCCTGTCACTCAGTACAGGAGCACACAGCCGATCAGGAGAGTGCTACAACGTGGCGCTCCCTGATTGGCTGAAGAAACCCACTTAGACAGAAGTCAGAGTGGGTTTCTGGCATTCGGGGAAAGGAGTCCCATGTGAAAACATGGGGCCCCTTTCAGTGCGTGGCTCGGGTATCCGTTTTGTTATTTTATTCAAGTACCTGGATTACAAATGGTTGCCCCTCGGACCCTGGATCTGGTGAGTAGAATTTATTCAACAGGTACCCCTTGGATTCTACTGGAGAAGAGGACCGACCTGCGTGTGAACATAAGGTAAGTATGTATGTATGTTTGTGTGCATGTATGTAATAAATCTTTACTTTCACGGTGTGTGTGTCTTGTCTTTTTTTGGGTATTTTTTTAGTAATAGTACTACAGGTGCCAGCGGGCCCGTTTTTCCGCCGCATGCTGGTACTTGTGGTTCTCCAAGTACCAGCATGCGGGGGAGGCTTACTGGGCCTTGTAGTACTGCTACTAAAAACAATATCTTTTCATTATCACAAAAGGCTATCAGCTCCCCCATCCGCAGCCCATTGGATGGGGGGGGACAGCCTCGGGCTTCACCCCTGGCCCTTGGGTGGCTGGGGGGGGGGGACCCCTTGATTGAAGGGGTCCCCACTCCCCCAGGGTACCCCGGCCAGGGGTGACTAGTTGGATTTTTGATGCCACGGCCGCAGGGCACTATATAAAAGTGACCCCCGGCTGTGGCATTATCTGTCCAGCTAGTGGAGCCCGGTGCTGGTTTTAAAAATACGGGGGACCCCTACTCTTTTTGTCCCCCGTATTTTTGGAACCAGGACCAGGCGCAGAGCCCGATGCTGGTTGCTTAAATATGGGGGAACCCCTGTCAATTTTTCCCCCATATTTCTGCAACCAGGATCGGCTCAAAGAGCCGAGGCTGGTTATGCTTAAGAGGGGGGACCCCACGCAATTTTTTTTGAGAAAATAATCACTTTCCCACCCCTTCCCACTGATATACATGCACGGATCTCATGGATCCGTGCATGCCTATCCAATCACGGGAAAAAAAAGCAGGTCTGTTTTTTTTAAGCACTTTTTTACGAGTTGTAATTTTTCACGGCAGTGTTTTGTTTTTTTTTGCTTTGCACTTCTTAGTAAATGACCGAGATTCATACTTAAACAGCCGCGTTTTGACCGATGGTGTATTCATTTGTATTTTTTTTGTTGGACTTCCATAAAATTACGAATGCCCTCATCACTGCCGTGATTATTGCTTAGTAAATTACCGAGATGACACTTTGATGAAAAAACGGCATCTCGGTCAAAATCGGGACCTTAGTAAATTTACCCCAAGGTGTCAGTGACAGCAGTGGATTGTGAGGAGACGAGCACTCGCTTAGAGGGCCTCTTGGACTTAGGCGAGCATTGGTCAGACTTTTTAGTAGTCAGGGACTGGTTCAACTTCTTTAATTGAGCAGATAAATCGTCCGCCCACGGCGGGTTAGCTGCAGGGACCACATACGGTTGTACCGGCATTGGGGGTCCCATAGGGGGTGTTAGTTTATGAACTAGCGTATGCAGAAGCAAGGAAAAAGCGGCCCACGGAGGGTCAGTATGTGCCTCCGTTGCCACAGTCCCACTGGGGGGCAAGGAGCCCCCAGAACCAGAGCCCACAGCTGCTATATTCTCCCCATATGTGCCTGTGGCTTCAGCAACACCAGCAGTGTGTTCCGCCCCAGAACCGTTACCCTCAGAAGCAGACATGATATAACTTGCAGTATGAGGTAACACAGTACAATTATTAGCAGCACTATATCCCTAAACCCAAACCCCTGTGCAGTGTAGTCAGCACCAGCAGAGATAAAGGAGAGATATGGTGACTAAATCACAGAGAAAAATACGTAATACAGTATATCTTTGTGAAAATAAGAATTTACTTACCGATAATTCTATTTCTCATAGTCCGTAGTGGATGCTGGGGACTCCGTAAGGACCATGGGGAATAGCGGCTCCGCAGGAGACTGGGCACATCTAAAGAAAGCTTTAGGACTATCTGGTGTGCACTGGCTCCTCCCCCCATGACCCTCCTCCAAGCCTCAGTTAGGATACTGTGCCCGGACGAGCGTACACAATAAGGAAGGATTTTGAATCCCGGGTAAGACTCAAACCAGCCACACCAATCACACCGTATAACCTGTGATCTGAACCCAGTTAACAGCATGATAACAGAGGAGCCTCTGAAAGATGGCTCACAACAATAATAACCCGATTTTTGTAACAATAACTATGTACAAGTATTGCAGACAATCCGCACTTGGGATGGGCGCCCAGCATCCACTACGGACTATGAGAAATAGAATTATCGGTAAGTAAATTCTTATTTTCTCTAACGTCCTAAGTGGATGCTGGGGACTCCGTAAGGACCATGGGGATTATACCAAAGCTCCCAAACGGGCGGGAGAGTGCGGATGACTCTGCAGCACCAAATGAGAGAACTCCAGGTCCTCCTCAGCCAGGATATCAATTTTGTATAATTTTATAAACGCATTTGCTCCTGACCAAGTAGCTGCTCGGCAAAGTTGTAAAGCCGAGACCCCTCGGGCAGCCGCCCAAGATGAGCCCACCTTCCTTGTGGAGTGGGCATTTACAGATTTTTGGCTGTGGCAGGCCTGCCACAGAATGTGCAAGCTGAATTGTACTACAAATCCAACGAGCAATAGTCTGCTTAGAAGCAGGAGCACCCACAGCTTGTTGGGTGCATACAGGATAAACAGCGAGTCAGATTTCCTGACTCCAGCCCTCCTGGAAACATATATTTTCAGGGCCCTGACAACGTCTAGCAACTTGGAGTCCTCCAAGTCCCTAGTAGCCGCAGGCACCACAAATAGGTTGGTTCAGGTGAAACGCTGAAACCACCTTAGGGAGAAACTGAGGACGAGTCCTCAATTCCGCCCTGTCCGAATGGAACATCAGATAAGGGCTTTTTTAGGATAAAGCCGCCAATTCTGACACGCGCCTGGCCCAGGCCAGGGCCAACAGCATGACCACTTTCCATGTGAGATATTTTAACTCCACAGATTTAAGTGGTTCAAACCAATGTGACTTTTGGAACCCAAAACTACATTGAGATCCCAAAGTGCCACTGGAGGCACAAAAGGAGGCTGTATATGCAGTACCCCTTTTACAAACGTCTGAACTTCAGGGACTGAAGCTAGTTCTTTTTGGAAGAAAATTGACAGGGCCGAAATTTGAACCTTAATGGACCCCAATTTCAGGCCCATAGACACTCCTGTTTGCAGGAAATGTAGGAATCGACCCAGTTGAATTTCCACCGTCGGGCCTTACTGGCCTCGCACCACGCAACATATTTTCGCCAATTGCGGTGATAATGTTTTTGCGGTTACATCCTTCCTGGCTTTGATCAGGATAGGGATGACTTCATCCGGAATGCCTTTTTTCCTTCAGGATCCGGCGTTCAACCGCCATGCCGTCAAACGCAGCCGCGGTAAGTCTTGGAACAGACAGGGTCCCTGGAGCAGGTCCCTTCTTAGAGGTAGAGGCCACGGATCCTCCGTGAGCATCTCTTGAAGTTCCGGTTACCAAATCCTTCTTGGCCAATCCGGAGCCACGAATATAGTGCTTACTCTTCTCCATCTTATCAATCTCAGTACCTTGGGTATGAGAGGCAGAGGAGGGAACACATACCCTGACTGGTACACCCACGGTGTTACCAGAGCGTCTACAGCTATTGCCTGAGGGTCCCTGGACCTGGCGCAATACCTGTCGAGTTTTTCCCAACGGTTTATAATCATGTGGAAGACTTCTGGGTGAAGTCCCCACTCTCCCGGGTGGAGGTCGTGCTGAGGAAGTCTGCTTCCCAGTTGTCCACTCCCGGAATGAATACTGCTGACAGTGCTATCACATGATTTTCCGCCCAGCGAAGAATCCTTGCGGCTTCTGCCATTGCCCTCCTGCTTCTTGTGCCACCCTGTCTGTTTACGTGGGTGACTGCCGTGATGTTGTCCGACTGGATCAACACCGGCTGACCTTGAAGCAGAGGTCTTGCTAAGCTTAGAGCATTGTAAATGTCCCTTAGCTTCAGGATATTTATGTGAAGTGATGTCTCCAGGCTTGACCATAAGTCCTGGATATTCCTTCCCTGTGTGACTGCTCCCCAGCCTCGCAGGCTGGCATCCGTGGTTACCAGGACCCAGTCCTGAATGCCGAATCTGCGGCCCTCTAGAAGATGAGCACTCTGCAACCACCACAGGAGGGACACCCTTGTCCTTGGTGACAGGGTTATCCGCTGATGCATCTGAAGATGCGACCCGGACCATTTGTCCAGCAGGTCCCACTGGAAAGTTCTTGCGTGGAATCTGCCGAATGGGATTGCTTCGTAGGAAGCCACCATTTTACCCAGAACCCTTGTGCATTGATGCACTGAGACTTGGCTCGGTTTTAGGAGGTTCCTGACTAGCTCGGATAACTCCCTGGCTTTCTCCTCCGGGAGAAACACCTTTTTCTGGACTGTGTCCAGGATCATCCCTAGGAACAGAAGACAAGTCGTCGGAACCAGCTGCGATTTTGGAATATTGAGAATCCAACCGTGCTGCAGCAACACTACCTGAGATAGTGTTACACCGACCTCCAACTGTTCCCTGGATCTTACCCTTATCAGGGAATTGTCCAAGTAAGGGATAACTAAAATTCCCTTCCTTTGAAGGAATATCATAATTTCGGCCATTACCTTGGTAAAGACCCGGGGTGCCGTGGACCATCCATACGGCAGCGTCTGAACTGATAGTGACAGTTCTGTACCATAAACCTGAGGTACCCTTGGTGAGAAGGGTAAATTTTGACATGAAGGTAAGCATCCTTGATGTCCCGAGACATCATGTAGTCCCCTTCTTCCAGGTTCGCAATCACTGCTCTGAGTGACTCAATCTTGAATTTGAACCTCTGTATGTAAGTGTTCAAAGATTTTAGATTTAGAATCGGTCTCACCGAGCCGTCCGGCTTCGGTACCACAACAGTGTGGAATAATACCCCGTTCCCTGTTGCAGGAGGGGTATCTTGATTATCACCTGCTGGGAATACAGCTTGTGAATGGCTTCCAAAACTGTCTCCCTGTCAGAAGGAGACATCGGTAAAGCCGACTTTAGGAAACGGCGAGGGGGAGACGTCTCGAATTCTAATTTGTACCCCTGAGATATCACCTGAAGGATCCAGGGGTCTACTTGCGAGTGAGCCCACTGCGCGCTGAAATTCATTGAGACGGGCCCCCCACCGTGCCTGATTCTGCTTGTAAAGCCCCAGCGTATACTGAGGGCTTGGCAGAGGCGGGAGAGGGTTTCTGTTCCTGGGAACTGGCTGATTTCTGCAGCCTTTTTCCTCTCCCTCTGTCACGGGGCAGAAATGAGGAACCTTTTGCCCGCTTATCCACGAAAAGACTGCGCCTGATAATACGGCGTCTTCTCATGTTGAGAGGCGACCTGGGGTACAAACGTGGATTTCCCAGCTGTTGCCGTGGCCACCAGGTCTGAAAGACCGACCTCAAATAACTCCTCCCCTTAATAAGGCAATACTTCCAAATGCCGTTTGGAATACGCATCACCTGACCACTGACGTGTCCATAACCCTCTACTGGTAGAAATGGACAACGCACTTAGACTTGATGCCAGTCGGCAAATATTCCGCTGTGCATCACGCATATATAGAAATGCATCTTTCAAATGCTCTATAGGCAAAAATATACTGTCCCTATCTAGGGTATCAATATTTTCAGTCAGGGAATCCGACCACGCCAACCCAGCACTGTACATCCAGGCTGAGGCGATTGCTGGTCGCAGTATAACACCAGTATGTGTGTAAATACATTTTAGGATACCCTCCTGCTTTCTATCAGCAGGATCCTTAAGGGCGGCCATCTCAGGAGAGGATAGAACCCTTACAAGCGTGTGAGCGCTTTATCCACCCTAGGGGGTGTTTCCCAACGCACCCTAACCTCTGGCGGGAAAGGATATAATGCCAATAACATTTTAGAAATTATCAGTTGTTATCGGGGGAAACCCACGCATCATCACACACCTCATTTAATTTCTCAGATTCAGGAAAACTACAGGTAGTTTTTCCTCACCGAACATAATACCCCTTTTTGGTGGTACTCGTATTATCAGAAATGTGTAAAACATTTTTCATTGCCTCAATCATGTAACGTGTGGCCCTACTGGAAGTCACATTTGTCTCTTCACCGTCGACACTGGAGTCAGTATCCGTGTCGGCGTCTATATCTGCCATCTGAGGTAACGGGCGCTTTAGAGCCCCTGACGGCCTATGAGACGTCTGGACAGGCACAAGCTGAGTAGCCGGCTGTCTCATGTCAACCACTGTCTTTTATACAGAGCTGACACTGTCACGTAATTTCTTCCAACAGTTCATCCACTCAGGTGTCGACCCCCTAGGGGGTGACATCACTATTACAGGCAATCTGCTCCGTCTCCACTCATTTTTCTCCTCATACATGTCGACACAAAAGTACCGACATACAGCACACACACAGGGAATGCTCTGATAGAGGACAGGACCCCACTAGCCCTTTGGGGAGACAGAGGGAGAGTTTGCCAGCACACACCAGAGCGCTATATATATACACAGGGATAACCTTATATAAGTGTTTTTCCCCTTATAGCTGCTGTATAGTTAATACTGCGCCTAATTTGTGCCCCCTTCTCTTTTTTAACCCTTTCTGTAGTGTAGTGACTGCAGGGGAGAGCCAGGGAGCTTCCCTCCAACGGAGCTGTGAGGGAAAATGGCGCCAGTGTGCTGAGGAGATAGGCTCCGCCCCCTTATCGGCGGCCTTATCACCCGTTTTTTTATGTATTTTGGCAGGGGTTAAATGCATCCATATAGCCCAGGAGCTATATGTGATGCATTTTTTTGCCATCCAACGTGTTTATTATTGCGTCTCAGGGCGCCCCCCCCAGCGCCCTGCACCCTCAGTGACCGGAGTGTGAAGTGTGCTGAGAGCAATGGCGCACAGCTGCAGTGCTGTGCGCTACCTTGTTGAAGACAGGACGTCTTCTGCCGCCGATTTTCCGGACCTCTTCTGCCTTCTGGCTCTGTAAGGGGGCCGGCGGCGCGGCTCTGGGACCCATCCAAGCTGGGCCTGTGATCGTCCCTCTGGAGCTAATGTCCAGTAGCCTAAGAAGCCCAATCCACTCTGCACGCAGGTGAGTTCGCTTCTTCTCCCCTTAGTCCCTCGATGCAGTGAGCCTGTTGCCAGCAGGTCTCACTGAAAATAAAAAACCTAAACTAAAACTTTCACTAAGAAGCTCAGGAGAGCCCCTAGTGTGCACCCTTCTCGTTCGGGCACAGAGATCTAACTGAGGCTTGGAGGAGGGTCATGGGGGGAGGAGCCAGTGCACACCAGATAGTCCTAAAGCTTTCTTTAGATGTGCCCAGTCTCCTGCGGAGCCGCTATTCCCCATGGTCCTTACGGAGTCCCCAGCATCCACTTAGGACGTTAGAGAAAATCCTATATTAAATAACACCTGACGCACCAAGCCCCCTCAGGTTATAGAATATAGGGATAGCAAGTTGTGTGAAAGACACGAGATGGACACCACTCAGCTATCAATGCACACACAAATAGTCACAGTTTGTACAATGCAGGGGTTATTACAGACAATAATACTGCACTGGACTAGCTTACACAGCTA
Source organism: Pseudophryne corroboree (assembly GCF_028390025.1). Classification (NCBI taxonomy): domain Eukaryota; kingdom Metazoa; phylum Chordata; class Amphibia; order Anura; family Myobatrachidae; genus Pseudophryne; species Pseudophryne corroboree. The sequence goes on from NC_086445.1 coordinate 537,570,884, forward strand.
TATAGTCAATAGATATAACACTACACAGTAAGAAACTGGATGTATATCACAGGGTAATTGTACTATAATCCCCTGACTAAATGCACTCTTTCTTACTAACCCTGACTAAAAAGGCAGGTAGAATACTTAAGTGTCATGTAAAGTCACAGCACTGACAACCAGGCGACTTTACATAGGAGGATTTGCCCAAGCAGTCCCAGGAACAGTGAGCTGAGGAGTAATGGCGCCGCAGACACTGACAGGGAGTGAGAAAAGACAGATGCAGCTCCAGGGCGGGAACACTTGCTGGAAATGGCGCCCTGGTGCTGGGGGAGGGGCTTCAGGTCTAAGCCTTATCCCCCTTGCTGGCAAAACCACCGGGTACTGTGGGCGATATTAAAATCGGTTTTAAGAGAAAACCTGACCTGCGCCCATGCCCTGGTGATCTAGTGGGATCGCCTGTATCCACAGTGTCCACCGCCACTGACCGCACCGGATCGCGAGCGGGACCCACTTACCACCTCCCGAAGCGCGGCCACGCGATCCTGGAGAGCCCCAGCCGTGTGTGCCGAACGTGAAGTAAACCGGAGCCTCCGCTGTAGGTACCCGGCAACCAGAGCTCGGGAGTGTACAGCGCCGCTGGGGAGAGCTGGAGCTGCAGCAGTGAATGTCACAAGACATTTACCACCGCTGCTGTCCTTGAAGTCTTCACTTTTTACCTCATAAAAAGCTTTTCTCAGGGCTGCTTGGAGCAGCCCCTCTGTTAAGTGCCTGCTTACTGCAGCACCAACTGACAAACTGACCTCCTGTGCTGGGAGGCGGGGTGATAGAGGAGGCGGCGCTGTGCATTCTGGAAACAGTCAAAGCTTTGAGCCTGTTGGTGCCTCGGATCAAGATCCTACTCTACACACCATTGTCCAGACTTGTGGAGCCCAGTGTACCCCGCAGCAGAAATATGTATTACACTGCAATAAGAAAGGTAACTGGGCTCATTGGGAGACAAGCCAGATACAGATGTGTCCTCATACATTTAGCCTCAATACGCCATGCAACACAAGATGCTTGGGGTGAGTGAGCCGCCAGGTCCTGTGCAAATCTGCTAACATCGGGCGTCTTTTTTGCTGTAAATGCGTCACAATTAAATGGGCCTAGAACGCACAAGGAGACTGTGCTGAGTAACTGATATATGACCGTTGCATAATGTGTGTGTGACTGAGTCTGTATACGGAGCAGAAAAGAACTTGTATTGGACAATAGCTGCTACACCCCAACAGAGTTGCCACGGACATTTAACTTATTTCTGCGCTCTTTTTCCCCCTCTACAAAATGCAGCCTGGCTAAATGCTTTGAGACTTCAGCAAGGAAAGGGTTAAGAACATTTTCTATGCTATAGCTGTCATGCGCTTGGAAAGTTAACAGCCGTGTGCCGAGTCTGTTGGCAGTTGGGCGGCGGCCATTTTAGGAGGATGGGCAGAGTGGAACAAGACCTAGAAGCAGAAGGTGCTGAGCTGATTTGGTGGTGTACATGGTGACCAAAGGAGACTCCTTACCTGATCTTCAATAAATCAGAGTCCAGCAGCTGACAAAGAGAGTGTCTATGGAGTGGTTACGTCAGGCCTTAGGCAAAATAGCCACTTCTAGTGAGATCCAGGAGCCCCATTGCAGATTATACATTCTCACACTCCATAGTAGCAGTCTCAGTAATTGCTGAATGATCTAATTGACTGTCACAAACTCCCTGCTGAAATACCCTGGTATACTAGAGATCACAGTTTCATACAGTAAATTAGCCAGTTTCTATAGTACCAACACCCTTTATGAGACTGATAAGAGCCATCAAATAGCAGTAAGCACCTCTGCGCAGAAGCGGACAGTCAAGTGCTGCAGTTTTCTCAGCACACAGCCAGATCTTTGTAGCGCAGTAAGGAACAATACTGTCTTAGTTACACAGACAGCTTAAAGGATTCAGGACTCAATATCACAGGGGCCTGCAGCTAATGTACTGCTCTCAGTCAGACAGTGTAAATGTAACAATTGAGTACAGTATCCTTTCTCTATCGTCCTAGTGGATGCTGGGGTTCCTGAAAGGACCATGGGGGAATAGCGGCTCCGCAGGAGACAGGGCACAAAAAGTAAAGCTTTTTCCCGATCAGGTGGTGTGCACTGGCTCCTCCCCCTATGACCCTCCTCCAGACTCCAGTTAGATTTTTGTGCCCGGCCGAGAAGGGTGCAATCTAGGTGGCTCTCCTAAAGAGCTGCTTAGAGAAAGTTTAGCTAGGTTTTTTATTTTACAGTGATTCCTGCTGGCAACAGGATCACTGCAGCGAGGGACTGAGGGGAGAAGGAGTCAACTCACCTGCGTGCAGGATGGATTGGTTTCTTGGCTACTGGACATCAAGCTCCAGAGGGACGATCACAGGTACAGCCTGGATGGTCACCGGAGCCACGCCGCCGGCCCCCTTGCAGATGCTGAAATCAGAAGAGGTCCAGAATCGGCGGCTGAAGACTCCTGCAGTCTTCTAAAGGTAGCGCACAGCACTGCAGCTGTGCGCCATTTTCCTCTCAGCACACTTCACACGGCAGTCACTGAGGGTGCAGGGCGCTGGGAGGGGGGCGCCCTGGGAGGCAAATGAGTACCTATAAAGGCTAAAAATACCTCACATATAGCCCTAGAGGCTATATGGAGATATTTAACCCCTGCCTAATTTTTCTAAATAGCGGGAGACGAGCCCGCCGGAAAAGGGGCGGGGCCTATCTCCTCAGCACACGGCGCCATTTCCTCTCACAGCTCCGCTGGTCAGGACGGCTCCCAAGTCTCTCCCCTGCACTGCACTACAGAAACAGGGTAAAACAGAGAGGGGGGGGCACATTTATGGCGATATTTTGATATAACAAAGCAGCTATAAGGGAGCACTTATTATAAGGCTATCCCTGATATATATATAGCGCTTTTGGTGTGTGCTGGCAAACTCTCCCTCTGTCTCCCCAAAGGGCTAGTGGGTCCTGTCTTCGTTAGGAGCATTCCCTGTGTGTCTGCTGTGTGTCGGTACGTGTGTGTCGACATGTATGAGGACGATATTGGTGTGGAGGCGGAGCAATTGCCAAATATGAGGATGTCACCCCCTAGGGAGTCGACACCAGAATGGATGCCTTTATTTATGGAACTACGGGATAGTGTCAACACGCTAAAGCAGTCGTTTGACGACATGAGACGGCCGGACAATCAATTAGTGCCTGTCCAGGCGACTCAAACACCGTCAGGGGCTGTGAAACGCCCTTTGCCTCAGTCGGTCGACACAGACCCAGACACAGGCGATGACTCCAGTGGTGACGGTGACGAATCAACCGTATTTTCCAGTAGGGCCACACGTTATATGATTTTGGCAATGAAGGAGGCGTTACATTTAGCTGATACTACAGGTACCACTAAACAGGGTATTATGTGGGGTATGAAAAAACTACCTATAGTTTTTCCTGAATCAGAAGAACTAAATGACGTGTGTAATGAAGCGTGGGTTGCCCCTGATAAAAAGCTGATAATTTCAAAGAAATTATTGGCATTATACCCTTTCCCGCCAGAGGTTAGGGAGCGCTGGGAAACACCTCCTAGGGTGGACAAGGCGCTAACACGCTTATCTAAACAAGTGGCGTTACCCTCTCCTGAGACGGCCGCACTTAAAGATCCATCAGATAGGAGGATGGAAAATATCCAAAAAAGTATATACACACATGCAGGTGTTATACTACGACCAGCTGTAGCGACTGCCTGGATGGGCAGTGCGGGGGTAGTTTGGTCAGAATCCCTGATTGAAAATATTGATACCCTGGACAGGGACAATATTTTACTGTCGTTAGAACAAATAAAGGATGCATTTCTTTATATGCGTGATGCACAGAGGGATATATGCACACTGGCATCACGGGTAAGTGCTATGTCCATTTCGGCCAGAAGAGCTTTATGGACGCGACAGTGGACAGGCGATGCGGATTCAAAACGGCATATGGAAGTTTTGCCGTATAAAGGGGAGGAGTTATTTGGAGTCGGTCTATCAGATTTGGTGGCCACGGCTACAGCCGGGAAATCCACCTTTCTACCTCAAGTCACTCCCCAACAGAAAAAGGCACCGACTTTTCAACCGCAGCCCTTTCGTTCCTTTAAAAATAAGAGAGCAAAGGGCTATTCATATCTGCCACGAGGCAAAGGTCGAGGGAAGAGACAGCAACACGCAGCTCCTTCCCAGGATCAGAAGCCCTCCCCGGCTTCTACAAAAGCCTCAGCATGACGCTGGGGCTTCTCAAGCGGACTCGGGGACCGTGGGGGGTCGTCTCAAAAATTACAGCGCGCAGTGGGCTCACTCGCAAGTAGATCCCTGGATCCTGCAGATAATATCTCAGGGATACAGGTTGGAATTAGAGACAGATCCACCTCGCCGTTTCCTGAAGTCTGCTTTACCAACGTCCCCCTCCGAAAGGGAGACGGTGTTGGAAGCCATTCACAAGCTGTACTCTCAGCAGGTGATAGTCAAGGTACCTCTTCTGCAACAAGGGAAGGGGTATTATTCCACTCTTTTTGTGGTACCGAAGCCGGATGGCTCGGTAAGGCCTATTCTAAATCTGAAGTCCTTGAACCTGTACATAAAGAAGTTCAAGTTCAAAATGGAGTCACTCAGAGCAGTGATAGCGAACCTGGAAGAGGGGGACTTTATGGTATCCTTGGACATCAAGGATGCGTATCTCCACGTTCCAATTTACCCCTCACACCAGGGGTACCTCAGGTTCGTTGTACAAAACTGTCACTATCAGTTTCAGACGCTGCCGTTCGGATTGTCCACGGCACCTCGGATCTTTACAAAGGTAATGGCCGAGATGATGATTCTTCTTCGAAGAAAAGGCGTATTAATTATCCCATACTTGGACGATCTCCTAATAAGGGCGAGGTCCAGAGAACAGCTAGAGATGGGATTAGCACTGTCTCAGGAAGTGCTAAAACAGCACGGGTGGATTCTGAATATTCCAAAATCCCAGTTAATGCCGACAACTCGTCTGCTGTTCCTAGGGATGATTCTGGACACGGTTCAGAAAAAGGTTTTTCTCCCGGAGGAAAAAGCCAAGGAGTTATCCGAGCTTGTCAGGAACCTCCTAAAACCAGGAAAGGTGTCTGTACATCAATGCACAAGAGTCCTGGGAAAAATGGTGGCTTCTTACGAAGCAATTCCATTCGGCAGATTCCACGCAAGAATTTTCCAAAGGGATCTGTTGAACAAATGGTCAGGGTCGCATCTTCAGATGCACCTGCGGATAACCCTGTCTCCAAGGACAAGGGTGTCTCTTCTGTGGTGGTTGCAGAGTGCTCATCTATTGGAGGGCCGCAGATTCGGCATACAGGATTGGATCCTGGTGACCACGGACGCCAGCCTGAGAGGCTGGGGAGCAGTCACACAAGGAAGAAACTTCCAGGGAGTATGGACGAGCCTGGAAACGTCTCTTCACATAAACATTCTGGAACTAAGAGCAATATACAATGCTCTAAGCCAGGCAGAACCTCTGCTTCAGGGAAAACCGGTGTTGATCCAGTCGGACAACATCACGGCAGTCGCCCATGTGAACAGACAGGGCGGCACAAGAAGCAGGAGTGCAATGGCAGAAGCTGCAAGGATTCTTCGCTGGGCAGAGAATCATGTGATAGCACTGTCAGCAGTGTTCATCCCGGGAGTGGACAACTGGGAAGCAGACTTCCTCAGCAGACACGATCTTCACCCGGGAGAGTGGGGACTTCATCCAGAAGTCTTCCACATGCTGGTAACCCGTTGGGAAAGACCAATGGTGGACATGATGGCGTCTCGCCTCAACAAAAAACTGGACAGGTATTGCGCCAGGTCAAGAGATCCGCAGGCAATAGCTGTGGACGCGCTGGTAACGCCTTGGGTGTACCAGTCGGTGTATGTGTTTCCTCCTCTGCCTCTCATAACAAAAGTATTGAGAATTATACGGCAAAGAGGCGTAAGAACGATACTAGTGGTTCCGGATTGGCCAAGAAGGACTTGGTACCCGGAACTTCAAGAGATGATCACGGAAGATCCGTGGCCTCTACCTCTAAGGAGGGACTTGCTTCAGCAGGGTCCCTGTCTGTTTCAAGACTTACCGCGGCTGCGTTTGACGGCATGGCGGTTGAACGCCGGATCCTAAAGGAAAAAGGCATGCCGGAAGAAGTCATTCCTACTTTGATTAAAGCAAGGAAGGAAGTAACCGTGCAACATTATCACCGAATTTGGCGAAAATATGTTGCGTGGTGCGAAGATCGGAGTGCTCCGACGGAGGAATTTCAACTGGGTCGATTCCTACATTTCCTGCAATCAGGATTGTCAATGGGTCTCAAATTGGGATCTATTAAGGTTCAAATTTCGGCCCTGTCGATTTTCTTTCAAAAAGAATTGGCTTCAGTCCCTGAAGTCCAGACCTTTGTTAAGGGAGTGCTGCATATACAGCCTCCTGTGGTGCCTCCAGTGGCACCGTGGGATCTCAATGTGGTTTTGGATTTCCTAAAATCTCATTGGTTTGAACCACTAAAAAAGGTGGATTTGAAATATCTCACATGGAAAGTGACCATGCTTATAGCCCTGGCTTCTGCCAGGAGAGTGTCAGAATTGGCAGCTTTATCTTACAAAAGCCCATATCTGATTTTCCATTCGGACAGGGCAGAACTGCGGACTCGTCCGCATTTTCTCCCTAAGGTGGTGTCAGCATTTCATCTGAACCAGCCTATTGTAGTGCCTGCGGCTACAAGTGACTTGGAGGACTCCAAGTTACTGGACGTTGTCAGAGCATTAAAAATATATATTGCAAGGACAGCTGGAGTCAGAAAATCTGACTCGTTGTTTATATTGTATGCACCCAACAAGATGGGTGCTCCGGCGTCTAAGCAGACGATTGCTCGTTGGATCTGTAGCACAATCCAACTTGCACATTCTGTGGCAGGCCTGCCACAGCCTAAATCTGTAAAGGCCCACTCCACAAGGAAGGTGGGCTCATCTTGGGCGGCTGCCCGAGGGGTCTCGGCATTACAACTTTGCCGAGCAGCTACGTGGTCAGGGGAGAACACGTTTGTAAAATTTTACAAATTTGATACTCTGGCTAAGGAGGACCTGGAGTTCTCTCATTCGGTGCTGCAGAGTCATCCGCACTCTCCCGCCCGTTTGGGAGCTTTGGTATAATCCCCATGGTCCTTTCAGGAACCCCAGCATCCACTAGGACGATAGAGAAAATAAGATTTTACTTACCGATAAATCTATTTCTCGGAGTCCGTAGTGGATGCTGGGCGCCCATCCCAAGTGCGGATTATCTGCATAAATTGTACATAGTTATTGTTAACTAATTCGGGTTATTGTTGAAGGAAGCCATCTTTCAGAGGCTCCGCTGTTATCATACTGTTAACTGGGTTTAGATCACAAGTTGTACGGTGTGATTGGTGTGGCTGGTATGAGTCTTACCCGGGATTCAAAATCCTCCCTTATTGTGTACGCTCGTCCGGGCACAGTACCTAACTGGAGTCTGGAGGAGGGTCATAGGGGGAGGAGCCAGTGCACACCACCTGATCGGGAAAAAGCTTTACTTTTTGTGCCCTGTCTCCTGCGGAGCCGCTATTCCCCCATGGTCCTTTCAGGAACCCCAGCATCCACTACGGACTCCGAGAAATAGATTTATCGGTAAGTAAAATCTTATTTTTTGGAGTCCAGGTCAGTAACCCTGTTTCACCAACTACTCATCGCAAAACCTTCCAGAGATAGAGACTGCTCATAACAGGGACAGAGACACCTTAGCTGCCTACATTGCGTTTAAGGACGAGTCAGGATCAAGTGGCACAGTTGTAAACCTAGTTATTGCCTGACACAGCCATGTGGATATCGCAGAGAGCCTCCTTTAAGAAAATAGCACCTACAGTACAATCAGTTAATATTACATCCAGACTAGCAAGATAGACTCACAGTTGCCTAGAAATAGTGTGCTGCATCATATTAGAAGTTGCAAAACTGCCTGGTTGGACAGAACCAGCTACACTTCATTTGTTGTAATCCATCCATTGTTACATTAACTATTCTCAGGATATAACTTTCCTAGAAAGGTGCACTATACTCAATGTAGCTAGCTACAAAACTAAAGGTTTTTACGAGGCCCCAATTACAGGTTGAGTATCCCATATCCATATATTCCGAAATACGGAATATTCCGAAATACGGACTTTTTGGAGTGAGAGTGAGATAGTGAAACCTTTGTTTTTTGATGTCTCAATGTACACAAACTTTGTTTAATACACAAAGTTATTAAAAATATTGTATTAAATGACCTTCAGGCTGTGTGTATAAGGTGTATATGAAACATAAATAAATTGTGTGAATGTAGACACACTTTGTTTAATGCACAAAGTTATAAAAAATATTGGCTAAAATGACCTTCAGGCTGTGTATATAAGGTGTATATATAACATAAATGCATTCTGTGCTTAGATTTAGGTCCCATCACCATGATTTCTCTATCGTCCTAGTGGATGCTGGGGTTCCTGAAAGGACCATGGGGAATAGCGGCTCCGCAGGAGACAGGGCACAAAAAGTAAAGCTTTTCCAGATCAGGTGGTGTGCACTGGCTCCTCCCCCTATGACCCTCCTCCAGACTCCAGTTAGATTTTTGTGCCCGGCCGAGAAGGGTGCAATTCTAGGTGGCTCTCATAAAGAGCTGCTTAGAGAAAGTTTAGCTTAGGTTTTTTATTTTACAGTGATTCCTGCTGGCAACAGGATCACTGCAACGAGGGACAGAGGGGAGAAGAAGTGAACTCACCTGCGTGCAGGATGGATTGGCTTCTTGGCTACTGGACATCAGCTCCAGAGGGACGATCACAGGTACAGCCTGGATGGTCACCGGAGCCGCGCCGCCGGCCCCCTTGCAGATGCTGAAGTAAGAAGAGGTCCAGAATCGGCGGCTGAAGACTCCTGCAGTCTTCTAAAGGTAGCGCACAGCACTGCAGCTGTGCGCCATTTTCCTCTCAGCACACTTCACACGCAGTCACTGAGGGTGCAGGGCGCTGGGGGGGGGCGCCCTGGGAGGCAAATGAAAACCTATTAAAAGGCTAAAAATACCTCACATATAGCCCCCAGAGGCTATATGGAGATATTTAACCCCTGCCTGGATTCACAAAATAGCGGGAGACGAGCCCGCCGGAAAAGGGGCGGGGCCTATCTCCTCAGCACACGGCGCCATTTCCTCTCACAGCTCCGCTGGTCAGGACGGCTCCCAGGTCTCTCCCCTGCACTGCACTACAGAAACAGGGTAAAACAGAGAGGGGGGGCAAATTTAATGGCAATATTTTGATATATATAAAGCAGCTATAAGGGAGCACTTATTATAAGGCTATCCCTGTCATATATAGCGCTTTTTTGGTGTGTGCTGGCAGACTCTCCCTCTGTCTCCCCAAAGGGCTAGTGGGTCCTGTCTTCGTGTAGAGCATTCCCTGTGTGTCTGCTGTGTGTCGGTACGTGTGTGTCGACATGTATGAGGACGATATTGGTGTGGAGGCGGAGCAATTGCCAAATATGGGGATGTCACCTCCTAGGGGGTCGACACCAGAATGGATGCCTTTATTTGTGGAATTACGGGATAGCGTCAACTCGCTTAAGCAGTCGTTTGACGACATGAGGCGGCCGGACAATCAATTAGTGCCTGTCCAGGCGCCTCAAACACCGTCAGGGGCTGTGAAACGCCCTTTGCCTCAGTCGGTCGACACAGACCCAGACACAGGCACTGATTCCAGTGGTGACGGTGACGAATCAACCGTATTTTCCAGTAGGGCCACACGTTATATGATTTTGGCAATGAAGGAGGCGTTACATTTAGCTGATACTACAGGTACCACTAAACAGGGTATTATGTGGGGTGTGAAAAAACTACCTATAGTTTTTCCTGAATCAGAAGAATTAAATGACGTGTGTGATGAAGCGTGGGTTGCCCCTGATAAAAAGCTGATAATTTCAAAGAAATTATTGGCATTATACCCTTTCCCGCCAGAGGTTAGGGAGCGCTGGGAAACACCTCCTAGGGTGGACAAGGCGCTAACACGCTTATCTAAACAAGTGGCGTTACCCTCTCCTGAGACGGCCGCACTTAAAGATCCATCAGATAGGAGGATGGAAAATATCCAAAAAAGTATATACACACATGCAGGTGTTATACTACGACCAGCTATAGCGACTGCCTGGATGTGCAGTGCTGGGGTAGTTTGGTCAGAGTCCCTGATTGAAAATATTGATACCCTGGACAGGGACAATATTTTACTGTCGTTAGAACAAATAAAGGATGCATTTCTTTATATGCGTGATGCACAGAGGGATATCTGCACACTGGCATCACGGGTAAGTGCTATGTCCATTTCGGCCAGAAGAGCTTTATGGACGCGACAGTGGACAGGCGATGCGGATTCAAAACGGCATATGGAAGTTTTGCCGTATAAAGGGGAGGAGTTATTTGGAGTCGGTCTATCAGATTTGGTGGCCACGGCTACAGCCGGGAAATCCACCTTTCTACCTCAAGTCACTCCCCAACAGAAAAAGGCACCGACTTTTCAACCGCAGCCCTTTCGTTCCTTTAAAAATAAGAGAGCAAAGGGCATTCATATCTGCCACGAGGCAGAGGTCGAGGGAAGAGACAGCAACAGGCAGCTCCTTCCCAGGAACAGAAGCCCTCCCCGGCTTCTACAAAAGCCTCAGCATGACGCTGGGGCTTCTCAAGCGGACTCGGGGACGGTGGGCGGCCGTCTCAAAAATTACAGCGCGCAGTGGGCTCACTCGCAGGTAGATCCCTGGATCCTGCAGATAATATCTCAGGGGTACAGGTTGGAATTAGAGACAGATCCACCTCGCCGTTTCCTGAAGTCTGCTTTACCAACGTCCCCCTCCGAAAGGGAGACGGTTTTGGAAGCCATTCACAAGCTGTACTCTCAGCAGGTGATAGTCAAGGTACCTCTTCTACAACAAGGGAAGGGGTATTATTCCACTCTATTTGTGGTACCGAAGCCGGATGGCTCGGTAAGGCCTATTCTAAATCTGAAGTCCTTGAACCTGTACATAAAGAAGTTCAAGTTCAAGATGGAGTCACTCAGAGCAGTGATAGCGAACCTGGAAGAAGGGGACTTTATGGTATCCTTGGACATCAAGGATGCGTATCTCCACGTTCCAATTTACCCCTCACACCAGGGGTACCTCAGGTTCGTTGTACAAAACTGTCACTATCAGTTTCAGACGCTGCCGTTTGGTTTGTCCACGGCACCTCGGGTCTTTACAAAGGTAATGGCCGAGATGATGATTCTTCTTCGAAGAAAAGGCGTATTAATTATCCCATACTTGGACGATCTCCTAATAAGGGCAAGGTCCAGAGAACAGCTAGAGATGGGATGAGCACTATCTCAAGAGGTGCTAAAGCAGCACGGATGGATTCTGAATATTCCAAAATCCCAATTAATGCCGACAACTCGTCTGCTGTTCCTAGGGATGATTCTGGACACGGTTCAGAAAAAGGTTTTTCTTCCCGAGGAAAAAGCCAAGGAGTTATCCGACCTGGTCAGGAACCTCCTAAAACCAGGAAAGGTGTCTGTGCATCAATGCACAAGAGTCCTGGGAAAAATGGTGGCTTCTTACGAAGCAATTCCATTCGGCAGATTCCATGCAAGAATTTTCCAAAGGGATCTGTTGGACAAATGGTCAGGGTCGCATCTTCAGATGCACCTGCGGATAACCCTGTCTCCAAGGACAAGGGTATCTCTTCTGTGGTGGTTGCAGAGGGCTCATCTATTGGAGGTCGAGCCTGGAAAAGTCTCTTCACATAAACATTCTGGAACTAAGAGCAATCTACAATGCTCTAAGCCAGGCGGAACCTCTGCTTCAAGGAAGACCGGTGTTGATCCAGTCGGACAACATCACGGCAGTCGCCCATGTAAACAGACAGGGCGGCACAAGAAGCAGGAGTGCAATGGCAGAAGCTGCCAGGATCCTTCGCTGGGCGGAGAATCACGTGATAGCACTGTCAGCAGTGTTCATCCCGGGCGTGGACAACTGGGAAGCAGACTTCCTCAGCAGACACGATCTTCACCCGGGAGAGTGGGGACTTCATCCAGAAGTTTTCCACATGCTAATAAACCGTTGGGAAAGACCAATGGTGGACATGATGGCGTCTCGCCTCAACAAAAAACTGGACAGGTATTGCGCCAGGTCAAAAGATCCGCAGGCAATAGCTGTGGACGCGCTGGTAACACCTTGGGTGTACCAGTCGGTGTATGTGTTTCCTCCTCTGCCTCTCATACCAAAGGTATTGAGAATCATACGGCAAAGCGGAGTAAGAACGATACTAGTGGCTCCGGATTGGCCAAGAAGGTCTTGGTACCCGGAACTTCAAGAGATGGTCACGGACGATCCGTGGCCTCTACCTCTGAGAAGGGACCTGCTTCAACAGGGTCCCTGCCTCTTTCAAGACTTACCGCGGCTGCGTTTGACGGCATGGCGGTTGAACGCCAGATCCTAAAAGGAAAAGGCATTCCAGAAGAAGTCATTCCTACCTTGATTAAGGCAAGAAAGGAAGTCACCGCGAAGCATTATCACCGCATTTGGCGGAAATATGTTGCGTGGTGCGAGGATCGGAGTGCTCCGACGGAGGAATTTCAACTGGGTCGTTTCCTACATTTCCTGCAATCAGGATTGTCTATGGGTCTCAAATTGGGATCTATTAAGGTTCAAATTTCGGCCCTGTCAATATTCTTCCAAAAAGAATTGGCCTCAGTCCCTGAGGTCCAGACTTTTGTCAAAGGAGTACTGCATATACAGCCTCCTGTGGTGCCTCCGGTGGCACCGTGGGATCTAAATGTAGTTTTAGATTTCCTCAAATCCCATTGGTTTGAACCACTAAAAAATGTGGATTTGAAATATCTCACATGGAAAGTGACTATGTTACTGGCCCTGGCTTCCGCCAGGAGAGTATCTGAACTGGCGGCTTTATCTTATAAAAGCCCTTATTTAATTTTCCATTCAGATAGGGCAGAGCTGCGGACGCGTCCGCATTTTCTCCCTAAGGTGGTATCAGCGTTTCACCTGAACCAGCCTATTGTAGTGCCTGCGGCTACAAGCGACTTGGAGGACTCCAAGTTGTTGGACGTTGTCAGAGCTTTAAAAATATACATTTCAAGGACGGCTGGAGTCAGAAAATCTGACTCGCTGTTTATACTGTATGCACCCAACAAGTTGGGTGCGCCTGCTTCTAAGCAGTCGATTGCTCGTTGGATTTGTAACACAATTCAACTTGCACATTCTGTGGCAGGCCTGCCACAGCCTAAATCTGTTAAGGCCCATTCCACAAGGAAGGTGGGCTCATCTTGGGCGGCTGCCCGAGGGGTCTCGGCATTACAACTCTGCCGAGCAGCTACGTGGTCAGGGGAGAACACGTTTGTAAAATTCTACAAATTTGATACCCTGGCAAAAGAGGACCTGGAGTTCTCTCATTCGGTGCTGCAGAGTCATCCGCACTCTCCCGCCCGTTTGGGAGCTTTGGTATAATCCCCATGGTCCTTTCAGGAACCCCAGCATCCACTAGGACGATAGAGAAAATAAGAATTTACTTACCGATAATTCTATTTCTCGGAGTCCGTAGTGGATGCTGGGCGCCCATCCCAAGTGCGGATTATCTGCAATACTTGTACATAGTTATTGTTAACTAATTCGGGTTATTGTTTAGGGAGCCATCTTTCAGAGGCTCCTCTGTTATCATACTGTTAACTGGGTTTAGATCACAAGTTGTACGGTGTGATTGGTGTGGCTGGTATGAGTCTTACCCGGGATTCAAAATCCTCCCTTATTGTGTACGCTCGTCCGGGCACAGTACCTAACTGGAGTCTGGAGGAGGGTCATAGGGGGAGGAGCCAGTGCACACCACCTGATCTGGAAAAGCTTTACTTTTTGTGCCCTGTCTCCTGCGGAGCCGCTATTCCCCATGGTCCTTTCAGGAACCCCAGCATCCACTACGGACTCCGAGAAATAGAATTATCGGTAAGTAAATTCTTATTATCTCACTATGGTATGCAATTATTCCAAAATACAGAAAAATCCCATATCCAAAGTACCTCTGGTCCCAAGCATTTTGGATAAGGGAGACTCAACCTGTATAAGAGTATTTTCAGGTGATTGCTTAAAACTTTATATTAGTGTGTAAGGATTGTCAAATGTGGATATTGTTTCTTGTTCTTTATTGTTCTTTGCATGAAAATGGTATGTGACAAGCATACGCATTGAGGTTAATCTAAATTGCCATGATATGAGATAATCTCAAATTTCTACAGCTGAGAAAAATTTATAGCAGTGTTTCAGTAGAATAAAAAATTCATATAGAGAAATTGTGTAATTAATGTCTGTGTGCCATATATCCTGAACTATATTGCGAGTTGCTGGTGAAACTTATGCCTGTTAGAAGCTACAGACACTAGGTTCAGGTGAGGAACACCAGAAAAGATAAAGTAACACATTAAAACAGAGGGTTAGACTTCCTAATACTTACCTGTAAATTGTTGACTTAAGTGATACCTACTTTAGGGTGTCACACTGCTACATTACAGCAATTCATGTACAAGATTCAGAGACTCAGACGTACACAGATATACAAGTGTCATATCAAAATAATCAGCACAGTCTCTCAGTGCATCCTAGTCACATTTCATTGCGAATAAGTAGGATATTAGCGCTGTATAACTGGCTCCTTGGAGAGGTATACAGGGAGACTGAACCCAGTGTTTCCGGAGACCTGTAGCTGCGCTGAAGATAGCTGCCCTGGGTCGCTGAGGGGGAGGAGGGCAGAGGAGGAGCAGCTCAGCAGCGGGAAGACCGCATGGAATGGTGCCCTGAGATGGGGGAGGGACCACAGGCAGAGTGCTGGCCTCCCCTACATTATAGCAATTCATGCACAAGATTCAGAGACTCAGACACACACAAATATACAAATGTCATATCAAAATAATCAGCAGTCTCTCCGTGCATCCTAGTCACATTTCATTGCGAATAAGATGCATTTTCAGCAAAAAAATATGCCAAGCGCTAAAAGAATCTTGCGCAACCTGACGTGCCAAGAGTGTCTGTTTGGTGCGACTGCAGCAAAGATATATGAGGACACATATACAGTATATGCCTGGTGACAAAAGCTCCAAGAATATACTGATGCTGGCGATACCCATCTGGCCCCATTAATGATTGCTGTGGCAGTGAAGACACCGGTGGTTTAGTGGAGTCCTGGTGCACCAGTGTCCACACCAGCAGGACTGATAAGAAGCTGCCTTACCTAGCCCCCGGTGTCTGCTCGCAGGCCTGGGGTCCCCAGAATGAGCAGCGCTAGCCTCCACTCCCCTTGCCCCGCAGGAAGTACCTGGCCTGCAGCCGGAGTTTTGGCACCAGCGGGGAGTGATGGAACAGCAGTGCTGGCATCCATTGGACAGCCTAGCGCTGCTACTCAGATGTCAAACTGAAAATAAAATAAACCATAAAATAAAAGCCTGGGGCTGCATAGAAGCAGCCCCACTGTTTAAAACGGTGATTTGGCTCTTGCTGGCACCAAATTGAAATAAATCTGCCCGAGCATGGAGGCGGGGTTTAGGGGAGGGAAATCTTAACTGTTTGGTGCCCAGTCCTTTACCACCACCTACACCCCATTGACTCCCCTGCGGAGCCTATGGAACCCAAAGTAGTATTGTATTTTCTTCTTTTTTTTTTTTTTTTTACGGGCATACGAATAGGATAGCTTGAAAAAACAAAACAAAAAAGTCAGCGAAAAATCAGGATACAAACTGCAAAAACTTCAGTTTTTCACTCCTGAATATATTTTCTTCTAACTGGATACCCCCCTAAGCACGTTAGTGAAATAAACTAAATTCCATCTTGCAGGATGTGAATACATAAGAGCTACAGGGAGGAGAAGATTCGGTTAGGAAGGCATTCTCGATGTTTTTGGTTAGGCACACAGCCACTTTCCGCTCTGTAAAAGGATATGAATTCTAAGGAAATCCCACCCAATCTCTAGAATTTTAAAATTGGATGCATTTAACATTTTCTACAATCACTTTGATAAGCACTTTAAAGCACAGAAATATGACACACGTAATTAAGATAGTCACTATTACTCTTGTCCCAAAGGGGTGTAGTATGGTTTGCCGGCGGTCGGCATACCGACAGCTGGGTGAGCGCAAATGAGCCCCTTGCGGGCTCACTGCGCTCACCACTCTGCGGGTACATATTCTCCCTCCAGGGGGGTCGTGGACCCCCAAGAGGGAGAAAAGATGTCGGTATGCCGGCGGTCGGGATTCTGGCGCCGGTATGGTGGTCACCGGGAGGCTGGCCGCCGGCAACCTGAAGACCACCCGTCCCAAAGGACATACAGAATATCAAATTAGAAGAAAAAATAAAAATAAGAATTTACTTACCGATAATTCTATTTCTCGGAGTCCGTAGTGGATGCTGGGGTTCCTGAAAGGACCATGGGGAATAGCGGCTCCGCAGGAGACAGGGCACAAAAGTAAAGCTTTTACAGGTCAGGTGGTGTGTACTGGCTCCTCCCCCTATGACCCTCCTCCAGACTCCAGTTAGGTACTGTGCCCGGACGAGCGTACACAATAAGGGAGGATTTTGAATCCCGGGTAAGACTCATACCAGCCACACCAATCACACCGTACAACTTGTGATCTAAACCCAGTTAACAGTATGATAACAGAGGAGCCTCTGAAAGATGGCTTCCTAAACAATAACCCGAATTAGTTAACAATAACTATGTACAAGTATTGCAGATAATCCGCACTTGGGATGGGCGCCCAGCATCCACTACGGACTCCGAGAAATAGAATTATCGGTAAGTAAATTCTTATTTTCTCTATCGTCCTAAGTGGATGCTGGGGTTCCTGAAAGGACCATGGGGATTATACCAAAGCTCCCAAACGGGCGGGAGAGTGCGGATGACTCTGCAGCACCGAATGAGAGAACTCCAGGTCCTCCTTTTCCAGGGTATCAAATTTGTAAAAATTTACAAACGTGTTCTCCCCTGACCACGTAGCTGCTCGGCAGAGTTGTAATGTCGAGACCCCTCGGGCAGCCGCCCAAGATGAGCCCACCTTCCTTGCGGAATGGGCCTTAACAGATTTAGGCTGTGGCAGGCCTGCCACAGAATGTACAAGTTGAATTTTGTTACAAATCCAACGAGCAATCGACTGCTTAGAAGCAGGTGCACCCAACTTGTTGGGTGCATACAGTATAAACAGCGAGTCAGATTTTCTGACTCCAGCCGTCCTTTAAATGTATATTTTTAAGGCTCTGACAACGTCCAACAACTTGGAGTCCTTCAAGTCGTCTGTAACCGCAGGCACTACAATAGGCTGGTTCAGGTGAAACGCTGATACCACCTTAGGGAGAAAATGCGGACGCGTCCGCAGCTCTGCCCTATGTCGAATGGAAAATTAAATAAGGGCTTTTATAAAACAAAGCCGCCAGTTCAGATACTCTCCCGGCCGAAGCCAGGGCCAGTAACATAGTCACTTTCCATGTGAGATATTTCAAATCCACATTCTTTAGTGGTTCAAACCAATTGGATTTGAGGAAATCTAAAACTACATTTAGATCCCACGGTGCCACCTTAGGCACCACAGGAGGCTGTATATGCAGTACTCCTTTGATAAAAATCTGGACCTCAGGGACTGAGGCCAATTCTTTTTGGAAGAATATTGATAGGGCCGAAATTTGAACCTTAATAGATCCCAATTTGAGACCCATAGACAATCCTGATTGCAGGAAATGTAGGAAAACGACCCAGTTGAAATTCCTCCATCGGAGCACTCCGCTGCTCGCACCACGCAACATATTTTCGCCAAATACGGCGATAATGCTTCGCGGTGACTTCCTTCCTTGCCTTTATCAAGGTAGGAATGACTTCTTCTGGAATGCCTTTTCCTTTTAGGATCTGGCATTCAAACGCCATGCCGTCAAACGCAGCCGCGGTAAGTCTTGAAAAAGACAAGGACCCTGCTGAAGCAGGTCCCTTCTCAGAAGTAGAGGCCACGGATCGTCCGTGACCATCTCTTGAAGTTCCGGGTACCAAGTCCTTCTTGGCCAATCCGGAGCCACTAGTCTTACTCCTCTTTGCCGTATAATCCTCAATACCTTTGGTAGGAGAGGCAGAGGAGGAAACACATATACCGACTGGTACACCCAAGGTGTTACCAGCGCGTCCACAGCTATTGCCTGCGGATCTCTTGACCTGGCGCAATACCTGTCCAGTGTTTTGTTGAGGCGAGACGCCATCATGTCCACCATTGGTTTTACCCAACGGTTTAATAGCATGTGGAAAACTTCTGGATGAAGTACCCACTCTCCCGGGTGAAGGTCGTGTCTGCTGAGGAAGTCTGCTTCCCAGTTGTCCACGCCCGGGATGAATACTGCTGACAGTGCTATCACGTGATTCTCCGCCCAGCGAAGGATCCTGGCAGCTTCTGCCATTGCCCTCCTGCTTCTTGTGCCGCCCTGTCTGTTTACATGGGCGACTGCCGTGATGTTGTCCGACTGGATCAACACCGGTCTTCCTTGAAGCAGAGGTTCCGCCTGGCTTAGAGCATTGTAGATTGCTCTTAGTTCCAGAATGCTTATGTGAAGAGACTTTTTCAGGCTCGACCACACTCCTTGGAAATTTCTTCCCTGTGTGACTGCTCCCCAGCCTCTCAGGCTGGCATCCGTGGTCACCAGGATCCAATCCTGCATGCCGAATCTGCGGCCCTCCAATAGATGAGCCTCCTGCAACCACCACAGAAGGGATACCCTTGTCCTCGGCGACAGGGTTATCCGCAGGTGCATCTGAAGATGCGACCCTGACCATTTGTCCAACAGATCCCTTTGCATGGAATCTGCCGAAAGGGATTGCTTCGTAAGAAGCTACCATTTTTTCCCAGGACTCTTGTGCATTGATGTACAGACACCTTTCCTGGTTTTAGGAGGTTCCTGACCAGGTCAGATAACTCCTTGGCTTTTTCTTCGGGAAGAAAAACCTTTTTCTGAACTGTGTCCAGAATCATCCCCAGGAACAGCAGACGAGTTGTCGGCATTAATTGGGATTTTGGAATATTCAGAATCCATCCGTGCTGCTTTAGCACCTCTTGAGATAGTGCTAAACCCATCTCTAGCTGTTCTCTGGTCCTTGCCCTTATTAGGAGATCGTCCAAGTATGGGATAATTAATACGCCTTTTCTTCGAAGAAGAAATATTATCTCGGCCATTACCTTTGTAAAGACCCGAGGTGCCGTGGACAATCCGAACGGCAGCGTCTGAAACTGATAGTGACAGTTTTGTACAACGAACCTGAGGTACCCCTGGTGTGAGGGGTAAATTGGAACGTGGAGATACGCATCCTTGATGTCCAAGGATACCATAAAGTCCCCCTCTTCCAGGTTCGCTATCACTGCTCTGAGTGACTCCATCTTGAACTTGAACTTCTTTATGTACAGGTTCAAGGACTTCAGATTTAGAATAGGCCTTACCGAGCCATCCGGCTTCGGTACCACAAAAAGAGTGGAATAATACCCCTTCCCTTGTTGTAGAAGAGGTACCTTGACTATCACCTGCTGAGAATACAGCATTGTGAATGGCTTCCAAAACCGTCTCCCTTTCTGAGGGGGACGTTGGTAAAGCAGACTTCAGGAAACGGCGAGGTGGCTCTGTCTCTAATTTCAACCTGTACCCCTGAGATATTATCTGCAGGATCCAGGGATTTACCTGCGAGTGAGCCCACTGCGCGCTGTAATTCTTGAGACGACCGCCTACCGCCCCCGAGTCCGCTTGCGAAGCCCCAGCGTCATGCTGAGGCTTTTGTAGAAGCCGGGGAGGGCTTCTGTTCCTGGGAAGGAGCTGCCTGTTGCTGTCTCTTCCCTCGTCCTCTGCCTCGTGGCAGATATGAATAGCCCTTTGCTCTCTTATTTTTAAAGGAACGAAAGGGCTGCGGTTGAAAAGTCGGTGCCTTTTTCTGTTGGGGAGTGACTTGAGGTAGAAAGGTGGATTTCCCGGCCGTAGCCGTGGCCACCAAATCCGATAGACCGACCCCAAATAACTCCTCTACGCATCGCCTGTCCACTGTCGTGTCCATAAAGCTCTTCTGGCCGAAATGGACATAGCACTTACCCGTGATGCCAGTGTGCAGATATCTCTCTGTGCATCACGCATATAAAGAAATGCATCCTTTATTTGTTCTAACGACAGTAAAATATTGTCCCTGTCCAGGGTATCAATATTTTCGATCAGGGACTCTGACCAAACTACCCCAGCACTGCACATCCAGGCAGTCGCAATAGCTGGTCGTAGTATAACACCTGCATGTGTGTATATACCTTTTTGGATATTTTCCATCCTCCTATCTGATGGATCTTTAAGTGCGGCCGTCTCAGGAGAGGGTAACGCCACTTGTTTTGATAAGCGTGTTAGCGCTTTGTCCACCCTAGGAGGTGTTTCCCAGCGCTCCCTAACCTCTGGCGGGAAAGGGTATAAAGCCAATAACTTCTTTGAAATTAGCAGTTTTTTATCGGGGCACCCCACGCTTCATCACACACGTCATTTAATTCTTCTGATTCGGTAAAAACTACTGGTAGTTTTTTCACACCCCACATAATACCCTGTTTAGTGGTACCTGTAGTATCAGCTAAATGTAACATCTCCTTTATTGCCAAAATCATATAACGTGTGGCCCTACTGGAAAATACGGTTGATTCGTCACCTTCCCCACCGGAATCAGTGCCTGTGTCTGGGTCTGTGTCGACCGACTGAGGCAAGGGGCGTTTTACAGCCCCTGACGGTGTTTGAGGCGCCTGGACAGGCACTAATTGAGTGTCCGGCCGCCTCATGTCGGCAAACGACTGCTTAAGCGAGTTGACGCTATCCCGTAATTCCACAAATAAAGGCATCCATTCTGGTGTCGACCCCCTAGGAGGTGACATCCTCATATTTGGCAATTGCTCCGCCTCCACACCAATAACGTCCTCATACATGTCGACACACACGTACCGACACACAGCAGACACACAGGGAATGCTCTATACGAAGACAGGACCCACTAGCCCTTTGGGGAGACAGAGGGAGAGTCTGCCAGCACACACCAAAAAGCGCTATATATGACAGGGATAGCCTTATGATTAAGTGCTCCCTTATAGCTGCTTTTATATTAATATATTGCCATTTATTTTGCCCCCCCTCTCTGTTATACCCTGTTTCTGTAGTGCAGTGCAGGGGAGAGACCTGGGAGCCTTCCTGACCAGCGGAGCTGTGACAGAAAATGGCGCCGTGTGCTGAGGAGATAGGCCCCGCCCCTTTTTCGGCGGGCTCGTCTCCCGCTATTTAGTACATTTAGGCAGGGGTAAATATCTCCATATAGCCTCTGGGGCTATATGTGAGGTATTTTTAGCCTTTTTAAAGGTTTTCATTTGCCTCCCAGGGCGCCCCCCTCCCAGCGCCCTGCACCCTCAGTGACTGCCGTGTGAAGTGTGCTGAGAGGAAAATGGCGCACAGCTGCAGTGCTGTGCGCTACCTTAAGAAGACTGCAGGAGTCTTCAGCCGCCGATTCTGGACCTCTTCTTGCTTCAGCATCTGTGAGGGGGCCGGCGGCGTGGCTCCGGTGACCATCCAGGCTGTACCTGTGATCGTCCCTCTGGAGCTTCATGTCCAGTAGCCAAGAAGCCAATCCATCCTGCACGCAGGTGAGTTCACTTCTTCTCCCCTCTGTCCCTCGTTGCAGTGATCCTGTTGCCAGCAGGAATCACTGTAAAATAAAAAACCTAAGCTAAACTCTCTAAGCAGCTCTTTATGAGAGCCACCTAGAATTGCACCCTTCTCGGCCGGGCACAAAAATCTAACTGGAGTCTGGAGGAGGGTCATAGGGGGAGGAGCCAGTACACACCACCTGACCTGTAAAAGCTTTACTTTTGTGCCCTGTCTCCTGCGGAGCCGCTATTCCCCATGGTCCTTTCAGGAACCCCAGCATCCACTTAGGACGATAGAGAAAAAGGTGTAATGTAGATCTTAATTTGCATTTTATTTTATTGTCCTATGTATAACTGTACTCCCTACTCATCAGCGCTGAGAGATTTATACTGGATCTAACTGCGCTGAGTCTATCAGATCCAGTTTCTATGGATCTAGCTTCTAGGCAGAAGGCAGCAGCAGGTCTGCAGACTGGACTCACATTCTTCCTGCTGGCAATTGCTTGTTGCACCCACAGCATCTCCATAGCTAAATGGCTCCTGTGCTTTTGAAGCTCATTCACATTCTTCAAAGACAATTCTAAAAAGTAAATAAAATGGCACAGAATTACATTCCAACAAACATTTACATGTGATTTGTATACAGATTAGATGCAATAAAAAGGTATAAAAATTTTCATTACACCAGTGTCTTATTTTTATTACAACTATGTACCGGTAATGAACAGAAACATTGTAAGGGAGAAAATAAAACTCCTTTAAATGGGCACTGGGCAACATGTAGCCATTATGGTCACAGTATCAGAGCACTCAGTCTTCTAGTATCTGGACTTCAAGTTGCTGCAAGGAGAGCCCAAGACCTATTCACTTTGGTTCTGCATGTCCGCATGTTAAGAGGGTGCAGTTAACCAGCATTCTGGAAAATCCAGGGTAAATACACCCTCTGGTGTTTAACTGCCAGGGAAGACCATAGATTCCAGCACTATGGTGGTCATTCAGAGTTGATCGCTCGCTAGCTGCTTTTAGCAGCAGTGCAAATGCTAAGCCGCCGCCCACTGGGAGTGTGAACAAATTACAGCGGTCACTTCATCAAACTCACTTAGTGGATATTTGGCTGATACATTTCCAATACTGTGCTAAGTGATTTAAACATCTGAGAAAGTTTGAAGGGAACACTTTTCATATATTCATGGCATCAAAGTCGTGAAATTTATTGCTACCAATGTTTTCTTACATAACTGTCTCATGACACTGTCATGATTATGTAATGGATCACAAGATATTGGGCAACAATGTGGATTAAATGTACAGTATAATACTTTTACTTTACTGACAGCAGCATCGCGTCTGCCGGAATCCCAGCAGCGAGTCCCCTCACGTGCTAGCTGTGCTCTTCATGCATCGGGCCCAGTGGTTCGCTTCGCTCGCCATAGTTCTATTTACCACTCGGATGTTGGCATGGACCCACCAACCGAGTGGGAATACCCAGCGTGTGTCGGGATTCCAGGCATCGGTATTTCACCGACTGTCGGGATTCCTGCATTAATCTCTTGAACGCTGGGATCCCGACAGCCAGTATATTGTCTGCATCCCATTTCTTCTATTTGGGAGTAGGTCGAGGCAAAGCCCTGAAATTACTGATCACTTGGACTAACCTATAATAAAACAATTCCTATGAGAGAATGAGCTTTTCTATCAGCCCGAGTGCAATTTTCTTGGTTCTGTTTGTGTATAATCAGAGAGGGGCAACATATAATGAAATAAAAGGTTAATGCACTTTGGTAACAAGGGTGTCAGGAGCACTGAACCTTTATCCAAAGTGTCTGATCACATCTGCTCACTCTTTGTAGATCTAGCACTCACATTGATATACTAAACTAATATGTTGGATCAGTCATTCGACAGTTCACTAGCAATTCTGGATACAATAGAGTCTCATTCCCTTTGTTGCTCTCCAGCCCAAAAGTACTTTACAACCTCATGTCCCATCTGCCTCTCCAGCCATTTGCCCTGCCCGTGTTTCTCCAGCCTCATGCCTCCCCCTGTGTCTCTCCAGTCTCATGCCCTCCATGGGTCTATTTCGTCTGTTCCCATCATCGGTCACCAACCAACTTTCATCACTTTTGCCCTGTCTACCTTATCTTTCAGGGGGGAAATTTGTGGTGCCACAGCAGGGAGATATTGTAAGGGGCATTGCCAGCTCCAAGCACTGACAAGTGCCTTCCCATCTTTGCCCCCACATCAACCCATCTCACACCTATCTGTCCTTTTTTCCACCAACTTTCTACTCTGTCCTCTGCGCCTCCTCTATCAGCTGCACCCCCATCTTTCATCCGTGGCCCCCATCCTCCCATTTCTCTCATCTGCTCACCTGCTCCCCCGCAATCTCTCACTTCTTTTTGCAAGTGGGGGGCTTAGCCCCACAGGTGCCACAAGGAGGGAGAGGCGTCACGAGCGCTGAGAGTGGGAAATGGAGATCACAGCTGATGCCGCGAGTGGGAGTTGGACTGAAGAGGGGACGGCGACGGCTCCATGTACTAACATAACTCAGTGCAGGCATTGCTGGCTGTGTCTGCGAGGCGGGGCGGGGCTTGGCCTCGAGCCCAACCCCCACCCACAGCACCAGCAACTGTGCGCACCATTTCCCACTTGCGAGACCTCCACCGGCTGTCTATTAGCCATAGAGAGCCTGGAGTGGGACAGGGCCCCCAACTGTGTAGAGCAGTTCAGCTATTCACTTGTACAAAGGACTTTTACGGGACACTCAAATTATTAGATTTCTTCATTTATAAAATGGTATTTTATATCTTAAAGTCCATGCCAAGTTTGATTTATAAAAGGTGTCAGTTAAACTGGGCATAACCATTTTATTAACTGAAGTAACCAAATGTTAATAGGCTTTTTATACAGAACAAATAGCCTATTTTTTAGGATTCTACCACTTCTCCCTTGGAGCAATGCGATGACCTTAAAAGTTGCTGGATCCTTGATGTATATTACAATACAAAATCTTTCTTACATTACCCCTCTTCAGCTGGAGTAATCATTCCAGACTCTCATGCCCATGTTTGCTCTCTAGGTTTTTGTCTATCATGTCTTAGAAGAAAATCTGTAGTTTATTTCCAGGACGTGGACTGCACCCACACCTCCAGCCCATCTTTCTTTGGTTTGAAAAATTAGAAATTGAATGTTGTTAAAAGCACTGCAGATTTGTTCAATCATTAGTTCTTCCTCGTGTCTTTTATGCAACTAATTGTTATTATATAAAGTATTCAATATTTCCTTTAGACTGGCAAATTGTATCAGCAACTCCGCTATATTGTAATGTATTTCTACCCAACTATGGGGGTCATTCCGAGTAGATCACACACTAGTTGTTTTTAGCAGCCGTGCAAACGCATAGTCGCCGCCCACGGGGGAGTGTATTTTTGCTTTGCAAGTGTGTGAACGCATGTGCAGCCGAGCTCTGCAAAAACATTTTGTGCAGTTTCAGAGTAGGTCTGAACTTAGCCCTTGTGATCACTTCAGTCTTTCTGGTGCCGGAATTGACGTCATACACCCGACCTCCAAACGCCCGGACACGCCTGCGTTTTCCCTACCACTACCAGAAAACGGTCAGTTGACACCCATAAACACCCTCTTTCTGTCAATCTTCTTGCGATCGGCTGTGCGTATGGTTTCTTCATTAAATCCATAGCTCAGCAATGATCCGCATTGTACCCATACGATGCACGTGCGCATTGCGGTGCATACGCATGCGCAGTAGAGACCTGATCGCAGCGCAGCGAAAATCGTCAGCATGCGATCAACTCGGAATGACTCCCATAGTTCAATATGTACTATATTTGCCAATTGCATAACCTGTTAAGATGCATATGCTTTAATAAAAATATAATACTAATATAAGAAGTGGCTATTGTAGGTAAAAGCCGGTGTATAATACCACATTTTGTACAAATCAACATGACCACTCATAAGGGGTAGTTAACCTGTGGTAGTCCAGCTACTGTGAAACTACTGAGCCCAGCATGCCTTACTACAATTTTGCTCTTAAGGTATACTGGAATGTGCAGTTCCACAGCTGGAGTGCCAGAGGTTGACTACCCTAGCTTCATAAGCAAAGTGCATGGAGAAGAAGCCACGATCCAACTAAATGGTGGCTATATGGACATTTTTTTAGATACAAAATGTACGTATACAATTTAGAAATTTCAGCCTATTAGATAAAACACGTTAGTGACTCTACCACCAAACATCTCCAGATGCCATCAGTTGCTGCAGTGTCTTCACGGCCGCACAACTAAAGGGCCCTACAGACACGGCGATCCGGCAGACGGGCGACCCGGCGGCGGGAAGGGGGGGGCAGTTTCTTCACTCCGCCCGTCACTCGGCTCCATACAAGTGCCGGCAATTATGGACGAGATCGTCCATATTGGCCTGCATGCACAGCCGACGGAGCACCAGCGATGAACGAGCCCAGGGGCCGCGCATCACTCATCGCTGGTGACTCCACACTCAAAGATATGAACGTTATCGCGTTCAATAATTAACAAGATCGTTCATATCTTTGAGGATTGTCGGCCAGTGTGTAGGGCCTATAAGTATTTTTAGCTTTCAGATGTCTCTTACTTCATCTACTGCGGCAGCAAGTCAGAGACCAGTAAGACTCCCTGCAAGGGAACTTGGCCCAGTTTCTTTCAAACCAGGTAGGGTGGCCAGACCTATGCAGGTAATTACTGTATTCACCTGGCCTGCTAACAATTTACCATTGCCTTTACATACCACCTCTACTTATTACCTACGGGCTGATCACCTGTTCGTTTTAATATTGGGGGGTAATTCTGAGTTGATTGCAGCAGGATTTTTGTTAGCAGTTGGGCAAAACCATGTGCACTGCAGGGGAGGCAGATATAACATTTGCAGAGAGAGTTAGATTTGGGTGGGTTATTTTGTTTCTGTTCAGGGTAAATACTGGCGGCTTTATTTTACACTGCAATTTAGATTGCAGATTGAACACACCACACCCAAATCTAACTCTCTCTGCACATGTTAAAGGCCCATACACACTGGCCGATATATCGACCGTTCTCTTGAACGGGCGATATATCGCGGGTCCGTCTGCCAGTGTGTACGTTCACAGACGTTATCGAATCGGCCCCGCAGCACAGCCGATGGGCAATTATATCTAGCAGTATATTGGCGCGTCGCTGTGTGTGTACAGCGGTCGGCCGACTGCCCGTACACATGCGGCGGCGGCCGGCGGCGATTGACCGCTGAACTGGGCATCAGTCACAGACGGAT
Source organism: Pseudophryne corroboree (assembly GCF_028390025.1). NCBI lineage: Eukaryota > Metazoa > Chordata > Amphibia > Anura > Myobatrachidae > Pseudophryne > Pseudophryne corroboree. The sequence continues at coordinate 537,597,945 of NC_086445.1, forward strand.
CGGGCAGTGTGTATGCTCAACACACTGCCCGATCCATCCATAGATATATCTACAGCTCAATTGATCGGCAGATATATCTTCCAGTGTGTACCCACCTTAAGAGATGAGATTGATTATGATAACCTACAGTCTGGGTTGCCGCAATGGCAGCAACATTTTCCTGACATAACAATGGATATGTTTATTGGTTTAAAGGCCACTACAGTTTATTCCACAGGTCACCCAGAGAAACATACAGCTACTATGAGGACGTAAATCTTACATTAAGGCTGTTTCTATTGTGATTGTAACTCATTGGGGTTCCATTAAACACAAGCACTGCTTGAGCTGGTGAGATGGGATAACACTGCAGTACTGAAAGTGTCTGCAGTTTATCATTTAACCTACCTAATTGTAGTTCACCAGAACATATCTAATTTTTTCAAGTTAATCTTATTTTATTTGATTTGGAATACTGCTTTTTCTTATGTACCGGATGTATTAAAAGTTAAGTTTTAATTCACGAGACATTATACACTATCACTTTTATTATACTAAAGAGTGCGCCCACACAAGAGAGTCTTCTTTTTCTCTTTTATTTTGTTTGTAACTAACACTGACTCAGGGCGCACCACCAGGTGGGTCTTATATAGGATACAATCCTTAGAAATCACCCAATTCTGTCTTCAATCTTTGACCAGTGCTGAATCAACAAACCTTCTGTTGCGAAATCCACTCACTGACCCTGGGTCAGTTTCTGATTCTTGCACGGTCTCAATATACTTAATTATAATTTTCATAGGAGCTCTTTTCCTAGTACATTTCAGCAAACTCTACCACGTTTTAAATAATACTGTTCTAGTATTTTCCTGCTAGCCTACTGGCACTGCATCTTTTTACCTATTATGACCACCTTCTCCTTAAAGAATGAACTCTCTCGCCGTCGTAATGTAGATCCCTTTGAGGATCTCCTTTCAGATCAGTCCGAAATAGGAAGTACCTCAGATTTTAAAACATCCCTCTCCAAGTTACAGAAGACCCTACAAAGAAGAATCCGCTTAACTTGGGACATCACAACCATAGAAAATTACATTAAACACAAAATTGCTCCCAGAGGTGTTAGACCCAGAATATTTCCCTCTTTCCCATTAGCCACAGACAACCTAAAAACCGAATGGGAAACCACATTATTAAAATATTCCCATGATTTACTTCACATCCTCATTAAACACGACACTTTAATTCTAGATCAGGTAGAAATAGAAAATCGAGGACCTGGGCAAGACTTTGGAGAAATGGTAGAAAGACTCCACATTTCAAAACACCTTTGAAAAGTACAAACAGGACCTAGAATCCTATGAAAGGACCATTATTGATCGGAAACGTACCAAACTTCAAAGAGATAAACGGGATTTCGCTCAAGGAAACGTATTCAGATGGAACACATTTTTTCCGGAATCGCGATAGGAGATCAAGGGAGGATCCCACTTTTTCTGAGTTTGAGTCATCCAATAGTGAGGATTCTTCTAACGACCTGAGTGAAGTCCCGCGAGGGACGTACAATCAAGGAGACCGTGAGAATTCTCCTTATTTTTTAGGGAGAGGTCAGAGAACCAGGGGCAGAGTAAGATCCACAGGCCGACAAGGAGGGGGGGCAAGAGGAGAAACCGGAAGGGAAACCGAATGGGATACCTCGCGAACATCAAAATACCCCGCTCGCCAGAGGAAAGCCCGGTAGAAATCCCCGCATCTAACCATCTTAAAAATTATCAACCTTACCAATCGAGTCATTTCTCCGTTACAGGGAGAAGTATTGGGGAAAGATCTGTCATTCTCTCCAACGAGGCCCTTCAACAGATTCCTCTGGGAGAAAGATTTAACAATTATTTGGGAGAAAATTACTCCTGAAAAAATTCTTCGCCAGAAGAAATCCCTCCCAGACAACCACAGTTGAGCAACCAGATTGGGATCAGGAGGACATGAACATGTTAGCGATTTTGGAAGATCTGCAATCAGAAACTGACTCCACGACTCTGCACAAACCACGTCCGGTATGCAGACCTAAATCAACTTTCGTTCCCACCAGACAACGATAGCCCAGAGATTCAAGTCTTCATGAGCATGGTCTCTAAGGAATTCAACCTAATCAAGATCAATACTCGGAAGAGACTTCATCACTTCCCACCCAATCTTACCAAAGGGGAGAAGGAAGCACTCATGGAGATTCAAACATGGAAGGATACAATTATAAAACCTTCCGACAAAGGCGGTAACATTGTCCTTTGGCCAGTGGAAATGTACGTGACTGAAGCCCTACGCCAACTCAGACAAGTGTCCTGTTATAAGAAAGTCCTAAGCAATCCCAAGTAACGATTTCAGAAGGAATATAATCATCTTATTCTGGAGGCTTTTACTCAAGGTACGATTACCAAACAAGAGAAATTGTATCTGACGACAGATGACCCTAAGACTCCCACTTTCTACCTTCTTCCGAAGGTGTATAATAACATCCTCAGGCCTCCAGGTAGGCCGATAATGTCGGGGAATTGTGGCCTCCTGGAGTAACCCAGCCGCTTTTTAGACCTGCACCTTCGTGAACACATGTTATGCCTCCCTTCCTATTTGAAGGATACCTCAGATCTTTTGCGCAAAATTCATGGAATCACCTTTGAAGAGAATTTCCTTCTGGCCACACTGGATGTGGAGGCCCTGTATACCAGTATTGATCATCTATCTGGTATACAGGCCACCAAATATTTCCTAGACCAGGATGGTGAGTGATTTTACCAACTTATTGCTGAACCTTTTGACCTTTGTGTTACAGAAAAATTACTTCACTTTTCAAGACCAATTTTACTTGCAGATCAGAGGTACAGCAATGGGGGCGGCATGCGCACCAACTTATGCTAACTTGTTCTTAGGCTGGTGGGAGGAAGTACATGTATTTAATGACAACAACACAGGGTACACAGAACATGTCATTTTGTGGTTGAGATACGTAGATGACATCCTCATTGTCTGGAATGGTGATCCTGAACTTCTAATAGACTTTATCTCACTTCTCAACAAAAACGATCTTAACATAAACCTGACCCATACCATCAGCCAGGAGGTGGTATCCTTTTTGGATGTCAATATTTATGAATCACATGTGGGTACTCTTGAAACTGAGCTGTATTGAAAAAACACCGCAACCAACAGCATTCTGTTTCAAACTAGTGCACATTTCCCGTCTACAGTGAAAAGTATTCCTAAGGGAGAATTTCTTAGGCTGCGACTGAATTGCTCAGAAGAGGGTACCTTTAAAGTTAAGAGTCAGGAATTAACCTCCCGCCTCCTAGAGAGAGGATACAGCAAACGATCATTGAAGAAGGCCTACAAGGAAGTAACCAAGATCAACAGGGAGACATTAATCTTTCAGGACAAGACCAAATCCAAAATCAAAACCAAAATGGTTGAAGATGGCCCCATCAGATTTATAGGGACCTTCTGCCCCGAATGGAAACTCCTCAAGCGAGCCATTGAAAAGCATCTTCCCATATTACATCTGGACAAAGAATTAACACCGCATATTGAAGAAAAAGTAGAAATGAGTTGACGGAGATCCGGTAACCTCAAAGATCTGCATGTACACAGCCATTTCCAGGGTGGGAACACCAAACTAAAATCCAAATCGCAAGAGATTACAGGATCCTTCCCTTGCGGACAATGCAAGGCATGTCCACAAATACTGAAGACTAACTCCATCTTAGATCGCTATGTGGACACAATCCCCATTAGACACTATTTCAACTGCAACACACAGGCACTAGTTTATTGCCTGTGTAGTTGCAATTTGAAATACGTAGGCATTACCACTCGCAAATTCAAGGAGAGGATCCTTGAACACGTGGGAAATTGCCGAAATGCGGCCACTGACCTCACCCGCATGAGAAAATTAACTACAGTTGCCAGACACTTCCACTTGTGCCACAAGGATTTTGCCAAGGACTTGAAGATTTTTGATCTAGATAGAGTAAATCTTGGGATAAGGGGAGGTGATGTAACTAAGGAATTGCTTAAAAAAAGAGACCAAATGGATTTTTAGACTGAACACACTTCGACCAATGGGTCTCAATGAGAATACCAACTACGGAGCCTTCCTATGAGACAGATTTTCAATACTTAACATAACATTTTTTCTTTAACAACCTTCTTAAAACCTATCAATACCTAGGGTAAATCGACCCCATTTTATCCTCCCTTCCCCTGCTCTCCCCTCTCTTCCTCATCCTCATCTGTTCCAATAGTGCACTCTTCCTTTACACCCTGAATCTATCACCATATGTGTTATGTTTTTAACTAGTGACTTTTTTTTATCACCCCTCACATGTTTGTACCTTTCCCCATCTCTTCTCTGTTACCCACTTTTCCCCCCTTTTCCCTATCCACATATCACCTCATTTAGTCACGTTTGTCTGGTATCCTTTTTCCACACCAAAAAGAGGGGGGGGGGAAACAAACAAAAACAAAAAAAAACCTACTACTACCAGTCCAAAACTCAATTTCTCCGGCTCAGTCATCAACACCTATCACCTTTATTCAATCACAGTCCCATCTATTTATTCATTTTTTATTTTATTTAATGGTCTTGTTATCATCACCCATGTATCCTTTCAGATCATCACTTATTCCATTTTGGCGTTTCCCCTTTTTCACTCTCAATACATCACACTTCATAATATATCCTTCCCCTTACCAATTCACTAATTATTATTATCTTCCCTGACGCATGTCAGCCGAATGTTCCACCTTTTTGCACCACTCTACACTCATATATCAATACCTAATCATGTCACGAAAAGAAAATTACCAAGGTAATAGGCCTGGCGCTATTAAAATGGGATGCTTATCCTAAGCAGCTGTTTGAAGGGATAGTTAGTCCCCGAGAGGAACAAATAGTAAAAAGGTATATACAGCGCTCTAAACTGGATATGGAAAACCAATTGTTTATTACATAAAAATTGTTGCAACAAATAAACAAACAATTAAAAATTAATAAATAAACCATTAGATTATACTGATAGGGCAAGCACAGCAATTTCTTGGTATATTGCCACATATGGAAGCCGGACATATTCCACTATATATAGAGTCCATGGAAATGTGCCACAGTCCTGGGGATGGATTTAGTACCAGCAGATGACAATCCACATAAATTCAGAAGACAGACCTTTGTGTGCTTGATTCCAGACAAAGTTCACTCCTGTTTAGAGGAGCCAGGCACCACAGATTTCATCATTTAAACCTGGAAACCGCCTAGAAGTCTACTGCACAAACAGGGAATTGGCAGATATCCACAAAGGCACGAGACCCAGCTTTTAATTAGTGATGTGCACCGGAAATTTTTCGGGTTTTGTGTTTTGGATTCGGGTCCGCGGCCGTGTTTTGGATTCGGACGCGTTTTGGCAAAACCTCCCTGAAATTTTTTGGTCGGATTCGAGTGTGTTTTGGATTCGGGTGTTTTTTTTACAAAAAACCCTCAAAAACAGCTTAAATCATAGAATTTGAGGTTCATTTTGATCCCATAGTGTTATTAACCTCAATAACCATAATTTCCACTAATTTTCAGTCTATTCTGAACACCTCACAATATTATTTTTAGTCCTAAAATTTGCACCGAGGTCGCTGGATGGCTAAGCTAAGCGACACAAGTGGCCGGCACAAACACCTGGCCCATCTAGGAGTGGCACTGCAGTGTCAGGCAGGATGGCACTTCAAAAAAATAGTCCCCAAACAGCACATGATGCAAAGAAAAAAAAGAGGCGCAATGAGGTAGCTGTGTGACTAAGCTAAGCGACCCAAGTGGCCGACACAAACACCTGGCCCATCTAGGAGTGGCACTGCAGTTTTCTAGCGAGAGGATGAGTGCTTCCATCCTCATGTGAATCTGAACCACTAGCCATGAACATAGACCAGGGCCTCAGCCGTTCCTTGCCACTCCGTGCCGTAAATGGCATATTGGCACGTTTACGCTTCTCATCAGACGCTTTCAATTTTGATTTTTGGGTCATTTTACTGAACTTTTGTTTTTTGGATTTTACATGCTCTCTACTATGACATTGGGCATCGGCCTTGGCAGACGACGTTGATGGCATTTCATCGTCTCGGCCATGACTAGTGGCAGCAGCTTCAGCACGAGGTGGAAGTGGATCTTGATCTTTCCCTATTTTACCCTCCACATTTTTGTTCTCCATTTTTTAATGTGTGGAATTATATGCCAGTATCAATAGCAATGGCCTACTACTATATATACTGCGCATAACTGAAATGCACCACAGGTATGGATGGATAGTATACTTGACGACACAGAGGTAGGTAGAGCAGTGGCCTTCCGTACCGTACTGCTATATATACTGGTGGTCACTGTCAGCAAAACTCTGCACTGTACTCCTCCTATATAATACAGCTGCTCCTCAGTCCCCACAATTAAGCAGTGTGAGCACAGATATATGCAGCACACTGAGCACAGATATGGAGTGTTTTTCAGGCAGACAACGTATACTGGTGGTCACTGGTCAGCAAAACTCTGCACTGTACTCCTCCTATATAATATACTGGTGGTCCCCAGTGCCCACAATAAAGCAGTGTGAGCACAGATATATGCAGCACACTGAGCACAGATATGGAGTGTTTTTCAGGCAGACAACGTATACTGGTGGTCACCGTCAGCAAAACTCTGCACTGTACTCCTCCTATATAATACAGCTGCTCCCCAGTCCCCACAATTAAGGAATAAGCACAAATATTTTTGCATCAAGATTAATAAACGTTGAGGACACCAGCCACGTCCTCTCCCTAACATTTCCAATGCACGAGTGAAAATGGCGGCGACGCGCGGCTGCTTATATAGAATCCGAATCTCGCGAGAATCCGACAGCGGGATGATGACGTTCGGGCGCGCTCGGGTTAACCGAGCCATACGGGAGAATCCGAGTATGCCTCGGACCCGTGTAAAATGGGTGAAGTTCGGGGGGGTTCGGTTTCCGAGGAACCGAACCCGCTCATCACTACTTTTAATAGGACTGAACTTTGTCATAATCTTATAATTTCTATATGGATATGTTCCCATGTCACTAATTTCCTGTCAGTTATTACCTTTCAGTTATTTTCTTTATTAGACTATCCAATCTTAATATGCAATAATCGCTCATAATCCATTTACATGGTTTAGTAAACGGTCCCATTACAACACTAGCATTGTTCGGTCTTATTTTGCCAATATAATACAATAATTTACTAATATTTTACACGATTTATTCCCATGTTCTTAATTGTTCACATTTTATAATCCCCCCTCCCCTATTGTAAATGTACTAATGAATAATCATCCACCTGGCGGCTCATGCGGCTATATTTACTTCCGCCAGCATCGCATTGAGCCCCTCAGTCTTGACGTGCCCACACTTAGGATGTGATTAACACAGCTTCCGCCCGTATCAGCAGCCGAGGTGATATTCACTTCCACCTGCAACTTATGCAGCCTTTACACTCACTCATGCACCCATACCCAGGGTGCAACAGATGCGGTCTCCGCGTCAATATAGTGATGTGAGCGGAAGTTTGTTTACTTCCGCCAGTCACTATACCCTGGCGTGTGCGGCATTTGTTTTTTGTGGATCGTTAACGCGATCCATCCCATATAATGTGTGCATACCTTCTGGAGTTCCCTCTCTCCTTCCCTCCCCCACTCAGGTCCTAACATTATCAATTGATATGCGCGGCGCTTGCCCGAGGTGGTGACGTGGTGGAAGTCTTTGTTTACTTCCACCAGTCACACTATCGCAGTACAAGCTGAGCAGATCACCCTGTGGTCTGCTCTTATGATTATATTTGTTTTAAACTCTCCTCGCTCTCCACTGTGCCCTCATGTGTTTTTATACAGATATGCAGTGCCTATGGCTATCATTGATTTTAATTTCAACTTGCTGGCGGGGTTGAATATCGTCACTTCCGCCAGGAGTTGTGACACACCCCATCTGACCTCATTGATTGGTTGAGTCAGACACCATATTTAAACCTCAAACTGTGCCAGTCACAGCACAATTGGAAGTAAACAAGCCCGGCTATACGGGGGAATACGCGTCTTCCTACACGACATGGACTCAGCATCTTGTGGTTATAGGATTGTGCCTGATCGTCCACTGCAATTTTGAAAGGATTCTTCTTTCAATACCACTCAGGGACCTGGGAGGTATCAGGTACCTCTGTTACCTTCTTTGTCATTATTGGATATTACTATTTTTTACCCTACTAACGTAATATATTTTTACAGCACCTGTATTCAGACATTTGTATTTTGCCTTTTGTCCGTTTCTGATTTAGGGCTGCCTGTCCTGACTCATATTGAATTCTCTTTTTCTAATACGGATTTAGCAAACTTATGCTAGATAGATTTGTGAATACTCTCTACTGTCAGCCTAAGGTACCATTTGGGACCTACACAGTACCAGGTATTATTTACCTCCTCTGCTCTATTATACATTAGTGATATTTAATCAGCTAATCACACCCTATAAAGGGAATTCCGGCAGCAGTTTTACCAATTCAGATATAAGTCTTTCTTTGATTCAGGACTTCAGGTATTAATTAGGCTACAGATTGGCAATACCACAACTATCACCGTTAGGGAGTACACACTAATCGGTATACACGCCCCTAAGGGGGCATCATTTGGTATCTGTATATCTCTTATCTAGTGTGATAATTCCTTTTAAATCTGTCTAGTGCACATAGTCCAGTGATATAAGCCCATTATTCACTGGATACTTTTTCATTGTGACAACAGATAGGTATTAAATTCTACCTCAACTTACACCCTGAATACCTCCATGATATCTTATGTACTGGCCGATTTAACCTATTTATTTAGACTCTGTTATACCTAAGACTCGGGTACTATCTTTCTTTCTGACTTGTGGACTCTCATCCACGATTCAGGGGAATCCCTGTCTAACGTGGACAGCAGATCCACACTTCACAATCTGTGATTCAACCTACTTACTCTTTCTCTCAGTACTATCGGAGGCAATACTTCCTCTTTTTTAGGTGCACTCTCATTAGTGTACAGGGCAGTGTTTTAACTACCATCATACCACATCGCCCATGCCCAATCTCATCTGATCTTGGAAGCCAAACGGTGTGGGCCTGGTCAGTACTTGGAAGGGTGACCCCCAGGGAATACTATGTGTGGTAGTTCTACACTTTTCAAATTCCTGATTTTACACTAACAGCAGGATCACCACTGTCTCTTCCTTCCTACTGGATACTATTGTACTAGGAGTCTCAGGACAATATTTTGCTTATTTATTGGTTTAAAGGCCACTACAGTTTATTTCACAGGTCACCCAGAGAAACATACAGCTACTATGAGGACGTAAATCTTACATTAAGGCTGTTTCTATTGTGATTGTAACCCATTGGGGTTCCATTAAACACAAGCACTGCTTGAGCTGGTGAGATGGGATAACACTGCAGTACTGAAAGTGTCTGCAGTTTATCATTTAACCTACCTAATTGTAGTTCACCAGAACATATCTAATTTTTTCAAGTTAATCTTATTTTATTTGATTTGGAATACTGCTTTTTCTTATGTACCGAATGTATTAAAAGTTAAGTTTTAATTCACGAGACATTATACACTATCACTTTTATTATACTAAAGAGTGCGCCCACACAAGAGAGTCTTCTTTTTCTCTTTTATTTTGTTTGTAACTAACACTGACTCAGGGCGCACCACCAGGTGGGTCTTATATAGGATACAATCCTTAGATATCACCCAATTCTGGCTTCAATCTTTGACCAGTGCTGAATCAACGAACCTTCTATAACAATGGATATGTTGCTGAAGAACTTATCTGATTCATGCCGTATCATTCCTGCTAGCTCATATAGGGAGTTATTCCTGAACACTCATCATCGAACATATATTAGTCTACATAGGGGATATCGGATAGGCTCTTCTTCCTCACTTCGATGTTATAGATGTCAAGAAAATAACGCAGATTTATACCATTGTCTATGGTCCTGGCCAAAAGTTAGGCCCTTCAGGCTTAAAGTTTATAGATATGCCTTAGATAACTTGGTCAATTACATACCATTTACCCCTGAATGGGCTATCTTCGCGATTTTGCATCAAGGTCAACGGGTTTCCCGAGGTTGCCGTAAATTTTTATTAATCTTAAGTTCAGCAGTTAAGAAAACCATCTTGCAAGTATAGAACCAACCAGAAACACCCCAATTTTCCTTATTTAAAGAAAAAGTTTTTTATTTATTTCGAATGGATTGGTTAGAGGCATCAGTAGATAAATAATCCAGAGTGGCTACAATTTTGGAACTCTGGGAAAGCTATATTTCACTCCTTCCCGACCAAACTAAACTTTTACTTGTCAAGTGCTTTTCGACAATTGCATGGTATTTAACAAGATTGGTAGATAACGACCCACCAATATAAAGTGGGGATTTGTTTACCTATTAATTCAGAGGTTCCCAAACGCGGTCCTCAAGGCACCCCCAAAGGTCCAGGTTTTAAGTATTTCCATGGCTCAGCACAGATGGTTAAATCAAATTGACTAGGGGGCTAATTAAGTCACCTGTGGCCAGGCATGGATACATTTAAAACCAGGACCGCTGGGGTGCCTGGAGGACCGAGTTTGGGAACCTCTGTATTAATTTATTCTGTTTGGGGTCTTGCGCGGTGTGTCATATTATTTCTACGTGATTATTCTTAACTTGTTCATGTGTGGACTGGTAAGCACGATGGAATGTTATACTTTTCTTTGGTAATCCACTGCTGGTATTATACGCGATGAATTGTATTTATATGCACATCTTTGTTACGCATACAATGGAAATATTTGTTATACGTGATGTACGCTACTAAGTCTCTAATAGAAATATAAAAAAAGAAAAAGAGCACAGAGAAGCTATGACCCAACTGATTGGCGACTACATGACCATTTTATAGATAGAGTATGTATCTATTTGAGGGCCCTGCGGACCATACCAGCACATGTACAGCAGTACTGCAAGTTTTTTATTGTAGCTGGAAGAGGGCTTCTCCAAACCAAGATGCTTAAAGATCTATTCATACTCTAAAATAATTCTAGAAAGACAATTATGTATTGGACAATATTAAAGGCAAAAAAAAAACAACACAAAAAAAAAACACTTAATGAGGATCCCATGACATCTGTCTAAATATATTGCACTTTCCCATTTGCATCACCTGGGGAGCTGTACTGATTCTTATAGTTAGTCTTCCTATGGCGTAAAAGTTCTTCAGCCTGGGTTCCAAATGAATAGAGTATACAAAGGAAAAATAGGATTTTAGTACCTACCGGTAAATCCTTTTCTCCTAGTCCGTAGAGGATGCTGGGGACTCCAAAAAGGACCATGGGGTATAGACGGATCCGCAGGAGCTTGGGCACACTATAAAGACTTAAACTGGGTGTGAACTGGCTCCTCCCTCTATGCCCCTCCTCCAGACCTCAGTTAGAAAACTGTGCCCAGGAGAGACGGACATTTCGAGGAAAGAATTTATAATTTAAACACCGTGAGTGTCATACCAGCTCACACCACGAACATACCGCAAGACATGGCCTTCAACAGAATACCAGCCCACGGTATGAAAACCATACAGCCATACGCTGAGAGAATATGTAACACAACCTGTGTGTCAACCCAACCAATAATAATAAACCACATGCCATAGCATGAATAACGTCAGCGAAAGCCTGACAGAGAAGAAACACCACAAAGTGCAACCAAAATCAATAACTGCAGACACAGTACGCACTGGGACGGGCGCCCAGCATCTTCTACGGACTAGGAGAAAATAAGAATTTACTCACCGGTAATTCTATTTCTCGTAGTCCGTAGTGGATGCTGGGAACTCCGTAAGGACCATGGGGAATAGACGGGCTCCGCAGGAGACTGGGCACTCTAAGAAAGAATTAGGACTACTGGTGTGCACTGGCTCCTCCCTCTATGCCCCTCCTCCAGACCTCAGTTAGGGAAACTGTGCCCGGAAGAGCTGACACTACAAGGAAGGATTTGGAATCCCGGTTAAGACTCATACCAGCCACACCAATCACACCGTACAACTCGTGATAACTATACCCAGTTAACAGTATGAATAACAACTGAGCCTCACTGAACAGATGGCTCATACCAATAACCCTTTAGTTAAGCAATAACTATATACAAGTATTGCAGACAATCCGCACTTGGGACGGACGCCCAGCATCCACTACGGACTACGAGAAATAGAATTACCGGTGAGTAAATTCTTATTTTCTCTGACGTCCTAGTGGATGCTGGGAACTCCGTAAGGACCATGGGGATTATACCAAAGCTCCCAAACGGGCGGGAGAGTGCGGATGACTCTGCAGCACCGTATGAGCAAACTTAAGGTCCTCCTCGGCCAGGGTATCAAACTTGTAGAATTTTGCAAACGTGTTTGATCCAGACCAGGTAGCAGCTCGGCAAAGTCGTAAAGCCGAGACCCCTCGGGCAGCCGCCCAAGAAGAGCCCACCTTCCTCGTGGAATGGGCTTTTACTGATTTAGGATGCGGCAGTCCAGCCGCAGAATGTGCAAGTTGAATCGTGGAGCAGATCCAGCGAGCAATAGTCTGCTTAGACGCAGGAGCACCCAGCTTGTTGGGTGCATGCAGGATAAACAGCGAGTCAGTCTTTCTGACTCTAGCCGTCCTGGAAACATAGATTTTCAGGGCCCGGACTACGTCCAGCAACTTGGAAGCCTCCAAGTCCTGAGTAGCCGCAGGCACCACAATAGGTTGGTTCAAATGAAACGCTGATACCACCTTAGGGAGAAATTGGGGACGAGTCCTCAATTCTGCTCTGTCGATATGGAAGATCAGATAAGGGCTTTTACAGGACAAAGCCGCCAATTCTGACACCCGCCTAGCCGAAGCCAAGGCCAAAAGCATGACCACCTTCCACTTGAGATATTTTAATTCCACGGTCTGAAGTGGCTCAAACCAATGTGATTTTAGGAAATCCAACACAACGTTGAGATCCCAAGGTGCCACTGGGGGCACAAAAGGGGGCTGAATATGCAGCACTCCCTTAACAAACGTCTGAACTTCAGGCAGTGAAGCCAGTTCTTTTTGAAAGAAAATAGACAGGGCCGAAATATGGACTTTAATGGATCCCAATTTTAGGCCCATAGTTACTCCTGACTGTAGGAAGTGCAGAAATCGACCCAGCTGCAATTCTTCTGTGGGGGCCTTCATAGCCTCACACCAAGCAACATATTTTCGCCATATGCGGTGATAAAGTTTTGCGGTCACATCCTTCCTAGCTTTTATCAGCGTAGGAATGACTTCAACCGGAATGCCCTTTTCCATCAGGATCCGGCGTTCAACCGCCATGCCGTCAAACGCAGCCGCGGTAAGTCTTGGAACAGACAGGGCCCCTGCTGTAGCAGGTCCTGTCTGAGAGGCAGAGGCCAAGGGTCCTCTGAGATCATTTCTTGTAGTTCCGGGTACCAAGACCTTCTTGGCCAATCCGGAACGATGAGTATAGTTCTTACTCCTCTCTTTCTTATTATCCTCAGCACCTTTGGTATGAGAGGAAGAGGAAGGAACACATAAACCGACTGGTAGACCCACGGTGTCACTAGAGCGTCCACAGCTATCGCCTGAGGGTCCCTTGACCTGGCGCAATATCTTTTTAGCTTTTTGTTGAGGCGGGATGCCATCATGTCCACCTGTGGCCTTTCCCAACGATTTACAATCAGCTGGAAGACTTCTGGATGAAGTCCCCACTCTCCCGGGTGGAGGTCGTGCCTGCTGAGGAAGTCTGCTTCCCAGTTGTCCACTCCCGGAATGAACACTGCTGACAGTGCTATAACGTGATTTTCCGCCCATCGGAGAATCCTTGTGGCTTCTGCCATCGCCATCCTGCTTCTTGTGCCGCCCTGTCGGTTTACATGGGCGACCGCCGTGATGTTGTCTGACTGAATCAGCACCGGCTGGTTTTGAAGCAGGGGTTCTTGCCTGACTTAGGGCATTGTAAATGGCCCTTAGTTCCAGAATATTTATGTGTAGGGAAGCCTCCTGACTCGACCATTGTCCTTGGAAGTTTCTTCCCTGAGTGACTGCCCCCCAACCTCAGAGGCTTGCATCCGTGGTCACCAGGACCCAGTCCTGTATGCCGAATCTGCGGCCCTCGAGAAGATGAGCACTCTGCAGCCACCACAGCAGAGACACCCTGGCCCTCGGGGACAGGGTGATCAGCCGATGCATCTGAAGATGCGATCCGGACCACTTGTCTAACAGATCCCACTGAAAGATCCTTGCATGGAACCTGCCGAATGGAATTGCCTCGTAAGAAGCTACCATCTTTCCCAGGACTCGCGTGCAGTGATGCACCGACACCTGTTTTGGTTTCAGGAGGTCTCTGACCAGAGATGACAACTCCTTGGCCTTCTCCTCCGGGAGAAACACCTTCTTCTGTTCTGTGTCCAGAATCATACCCAGGAACAGCAGACGCGTCGTAGGAACCAGCTGCGACTTTGGAATATTCAGAATCCAGCCATGCTGTTGTAGCACTTCCTGAGATAGTGCTACTCCGACCAACAACTGCTCCCTGGACCTCGCCTTTATAAGGAGATCGTCCAAGTACGGGATAATTATAACTCCCTTCTTTCGAAGGAGTATCATCACTTCGGCCATTACTTTGGTAAATACCCTCGGTGCCGTGGACAGACCAAACGGCAACGTCTGGAATTGGTAATGGCATTCCTGTACCACAAAACGGAGGTACACCTGGTGAGGTGGGTAAATGGGGACATGTAGGTAAGCATCCTTGATGTCCAGTGATACCATGTAATCCCCCTCTTCCAGGCTTGCAATAACCGCCCTGAGCGATTCCATTTTGAACTTGAACTTCCTTATATAAGTGTTCAAGGATTTCAAATTTAGAATGGGTCTCACCGAACCGTCTGGTTTCGGTACCACAAACATTGTGGAATAGTAACCCCGTCCCTGTTGAAGGAGGGGAACTTTTATTATCACCTGCTGGAGGTACAGCTTGTGAATTGCCGCCAGCACTACCTCCCTGTCCTGGGGAGTAGCTGGCAAGGCTGATTTGAGGTAACGGCGAGGGGGAGACGTCTCGAATTCCAGCTTGTATCCCTGAGATACCACTTGTAGAACCCAGGGATCCACCTGTGAGCGAACCCACCGGTCACTGAAGTTCCGGAGACGGGCCCCCACCGCACCTGGCTCCACCAGTGGAGCCCCAGCGTCATGCG
The DNA here is from genome assembly GCF_028390025.1 of Pseudophryne corroboree. NCBI lineage: Eukaryota > Metazoa > Chordata > Amphibia > Anura > Myobatrachidae > Pseudophryne > Pseudophryne corroboree. Next base: position 537,613,243 of record NC_086445.1, read on the forward strand.
TTGGATTTAGTGGAAGCAGAGGAGGATTTTTGTTCTTTGGAACTGGCTGTATGGTGCAGCTTTTTCCCTCTACCCCTGCCTCTGGGCAGAAAGGACGCGCCTTTAACCCGCTTGCCTTTCTGGGGCCGAAAGGACTGTACCTGATAATACGGTGCTTTCTTAGGCTGTGAGGGAACCAGAGGTAAAAATGTCGACTTCCCAGCTGTTGCTGTGGAAACGAGGTCCGAGAGACCATCCCCAAACAATTCCTCACCCTTGTAAGGCAAAACCTCCATGTGCCTTTTAGAATCCGCATCACCTGTCCACTGCCGAGTCCATAACACTCTCCTGGCAGAAATGGACATTGCATTAATTCTAGATGCCAGCCGGCAAATATCCCTCTGTGCATCTCTCATATATAAGACTACGTCTTTAATATGCTCTATGGTTAGCAATATAGTGTCCCTGTCAAGGGAATCAATGTTATCAGACAGGGAATCAGACCATGCTGCTGCAGCACTGCACATCCATGCTGAAGCAATAGCAGGTCTCAGTATAGTACCTGAGTGTGTATATACAGACTTCAGGATAGCCTCCTGCTTTCTATCCGTAGGCTCCGTATCCTGAGACGGCAGTGCCACCCTTTTTGACAAGCGTGTGAGCGCTTTATCCACCCTCGGGGATGTCTCCCAACGTAACCTGTCCTCTGGCGGGAAAGGGTACGCCATCAGTAACTTTTTAGAAAATCACTAGTTTCTTATCAGGGGAAGCCCACGCTTCTTCACACACTTCATTCAACTCATCTGATGGGGGAAAAACCACTGGTTGCTTTTTCTCCCCAAACATAATACCCTTTTTAGTGGTACCTGGGTTAATGTCAGAAATGTGTAACACATTTTTCATTGCCGTAATCATGCAACGGATGGCCCTAGTGGAATGTACATTAGTCTCATCCTCGTCGACACTGGAGTCAGACTCCGTGTCGACATCTGTGTCTGCCATCTGAGGTAGCGGGCGTTTTTGAGCCCCTGATGGCCTTTGAGACGCCTGGGCAGGCACTGGCTGAGAAGCCGGCTGTCCCACAGCTGTTATGTCATCGAACCTTTTATGTAAGGCGTTGACACTGTCGTGTAAAACCTTCCACATATCCATCCACTCTGGTGTCTGTCGACCCCGCAGGGGGTGACATCACATTTATCGGCACCTGCTCCGCCTCCACATAAGCCTCCTCATTAAACATGTCGATACAGCCGTACCGACACACCGCATACACACAGGGAATGCTCTGACTGAGGACAGGACCCCACAAAGTCCTTTGGGGAGATAGAGAGAGAGTATGCCAGTACACACCACAGCGCTATATAGTCAGGGATTTACACTAACACAAAGTGATTTTCCCTATAGCAGCTATACAAATACAGTTTGCGCCTAAATTTAGTGCCCCCCCTCTCTTTTTTACCCTTTGAGCCTGGAAACTGTAGGGGAGAGCCTGGGGAGCTGTCTTCCAGCGGAGCTGTGAAGAGGAAATGGCACCAGTGTGCTGAGGGAGATAGCCCCGCCCCCTTTTCGGCGGGCTTCTCCCGCTCTTATATTAATATTATGGCAGGGGATTTTTGAACATATATAGTTTATTAGACTATATTATGTGCTGTTTGCCAATGTAAGGTACTCTAATTGCAGCCCAGGGCGCCCCCCCCAGCGCCCTGCACCCATCAGTGACCGGAGTATGTGGTGTGCATAGGGAGCAATGGCGCACAGCTGCAGTGCTGTGCGCTACCTTAATGAAGACCGGAGTCTTCAGCCGCCGATTTCCAGGACGTTCTTCTTGCTTCTGGCTCTGCAAGGGGGACGGCGGCGTGGCTCCGGGACCGGACGACCGAGGCTGGGCCTGTGTTCGATCCCTCTGGAGCTAATGGTGTCCAGTAGCCTAGAAGCCCAAGCTAGCTGCAAGCAGGTAGGTTCGCTTCTCTCCCCCAAGTCCCTCGTAGCAGTGAGTCTGTTGCCAGCAGATCTCACTGAAAATAAAAAACCTAATAAATACTTTCTTTACTAGAAGCTCAGGAGAGCCCCTAGTGTGCAACCAGCTCGAGCCGGGCACAGATTCTAACTGAGGTCTGGAGGAGGGGCATAGAGGGAGGAGCCAGTGCACACCAGTAGTCCTAATTCTTTCTTAGAGTGCCCAGTCTCCTGCGGAGCCCGTCTATTCCCCATGGTCCTTACAGAGTTCCAAGCATCCACTAGGAAGTCAGAGAAAAGGATTTACCGGTAGGTACTAAAATCCTATTTTCTCTTACGTCCTAGAGGATGCTGGGGACTCCAAAAGGACCATGGGGTCTATACCAAAGCTCCAGAACGGGCGGGAGAGTGCGGACGACTCTGCAGCACCGATTGAGCAAACATGAGGTCCCCATCATCCAGGGTATCAAACTTGTAGAGCTTAGCATAGGTGTTTGAAACCCGACCAATTAGCCGCTCGGCAAAGTTAACCCGCCGAGACACCTCGTGCATCCGCCCAAGAAGAGTCCATCTTCCTAGTAGAATGGGTCTCCCCCAACTCTGGTAACGGCAATCCAGCCGTAGAACCAGCACACCGAATCGTATCACAGATCCAGCGTGTAACGGACTGCAGAAACGCAGGCGCCGCAAGCACGCTGAGAGCATTCCGGACAAACAGAGCCTCTGTTACCCCAAACTGAGCCCAATTGGCGACATAAATCTTCAAAGCCCTGACTACATCGAGAGACATTGAATCAGCCAATGCTGAAATTACCACAGGCATCAAACTAGGCAGGATTTTGATAAACCCTGCAAACCCTTTTAGGCAGAACTGCTATCAGAGTTCTCAATTCTATCCACTTGGAAAATCAAACAGGGGCTCTTGTGAGACAAAGCCGCTACTTCAGACAACCGCCTTGCGGTCACCCAAAAAGCAAAAGCATGACCACTCTCCAAGAGAGAAATTTTAACACAACCTGTAATAAAGGTCCCAATCAGTGAGACACAAGAAACGCAACACCACGTCAAGATCCCACTGTGCCAACGGGGCACAAATGGAGGTTGGATGTGCAGTACTCCTTTAACGAAAGTCTGAACTTCCGGAAAGGTGGCCAACTCTTTATTTTTATTTTTTTAAGAAAATTTACAAGGCCAAAACTGCCCTGAAACGGAGCCTAACTGTAGGCCCGCATCCACAATTGCTTGCACAGAATGGAGAAGAACGACTCAGCTGAAACTCCGCCGTAGGAAGCTTCTTAGATTTACACCAAGACACATATTTACGCCAAATACGGTGTTAAGGCTTCGCCGTTACTTCATTTTTAGCCTGAAGAAGTGTGGAAATGACCTCACTTGGAATACCCGATCGGACTAGGATATGGTGTTCAACCGCCACGCCATCAAACGCAGCCGCGGTAAGTCCTGAAACATGCCCGGATCTTGCTGTAACAGTTCCTCCCGTAGAGGAAGAGGCCAGGGATCTTCTACAAATAAATCTTGAAGAACTGGATACCAAGCCCTCCTTGGCTATACTGGAACAATGAGGATCGCCAGAACCTCTGTTCTTCTTACGTTTATCACCTTCAGCAGAGTTAAAACGGAGGGGACACATAGGCCGACTGAAAACACCCAAGGTGTCACGAGGGCGTCCACTGCTATAGCTTGAGAGTCCCTTGACCTGGAACCATATTCCTGAGGTCTCTCGTTGAGGCGAGACGCCAACATGCCCAATTGAGGCACTCCTCAAAGACTTGTCACATCTGTAAAACTTCTCGATGAAGACAGTATTTCTCCCGGATGGAGAGCGCGTCTGCAGAGGAAAACTATTTCTCCGTCGTTTACGTCCGGAACTAAGACTGCTAATATAACGTTCACCAGTCTTTCCACCCAGCGGAAAACTATTTCTGCTTCTGCCATTGTCGCTTTGCTCCTTGTTCCGCCCTAGCGGCTCACTTACGCCACTGCTGTCAAGCCCTCCGACAGAATTAATATGGGCAGATCACGAAGAATATGTTAGTTGAAAATAGCTCTTAATTCAAGAAAGCTCAGTGTAGACAAGCTTCGCAGCTTGACCTTTTACTCTGGAAATACTTCCCATGCAAGGACTGCTCCCCAGCCTCGGAGATCTGCATACATGGACACCAGGATCTAATCCTGGATCCCGAACCTTCGTCCCTCTAGGAGGTGAGAACTGAGCAGACACCACAGGACCGATATCCTGGCCATTAAAATTATATTCCGGTGCATGTGCCGGTGAGACCCGGACCACATTCCCAACAGGTCCCGTGAAAACCACTTTGGCAATCGACCTGCTCACCGAAAAGGCCTCTTAGGCCCCACCCAACTTCTTCATCAACGGAACATATAGATGGATTGGCACTGCAAACCTGATCCGACTCAGGATCCTCAGACCTCTTTCCACAGGAAACCACAGAACCTCAACCGTTCAGTATCTACCTTGATACCACCTCCGACATCTGCGTCGTTGGGAACAGCCCTTCCCTGTGTTGAAGAACAGTCAGAGAAAAAAAAATTCAATGATTTGCACCACTTGTTTCTTGACCTCGCCTTAATCAGGCGAACATCTCAGTACATAATAACAATGGCTCTTACTATTGAAAGAAAACCATCATACTACCATCACCCCAGTGAAATGGCAAAGACCATCCTGGCTATCCCTCCAGGTAATCTGAATGCGTAGAACAACGCATGTAAAACTTTTTTTTTTTTTTTTTTTTTTAATAACCGGAACAGGAGGACAAGGCCCTGAACCTGACGCACCTCTGGTGTGGGGTCGCGTATTACCTCCCCTTCCAGAGGGGAAACGGTAAGATCGATCAGAAAATCAGTGAGGGGAAACATCTGTAACGCCAGACAGTCTCCCTCTGGATTGTATAACTAACTCACGGGTCCTGGTCTATTCCCAGACTAACTGAAAGGTAGCAGACGAGTCCCCACGGGAGTGGGGTCCAGGCAGGTAGACTCAGCACCATGTGGTGGATGTGTGAGAAACAGAAAACGACATCCGCTTCTGCGAACCTAACAAGGCTGCAGAACACTTACCTTTTCACCTTCCATCTGCACAGAAAAGGAAAAATAAGATTTTAAACCTACCGGTAAATCTTTTTCTCCTAGTCCGTAGAGGATGCTGGGGACTCCGTAAGGACCATGGGGTATAGACGGGCTCCGCAGGAGACATGGGCACTATAAAGAACTTTTGAATGGGTGTGCACTGGCTCCTCCCTCTATGCCCCTCCTCCAGACCTCAGTAAGAGAAACTGTGCCCAGAGGAGACGGACAGTACGAGGAAAGGATTTATGTTAATCTAAGGGCAAGACTCATACCAGTCCACACCATCCACACCGTATAACCTGGAATATACGCAACCAGTTAACAGAATGAACAAACAGTATCAATCAACGACTGATCTTAACTGTAACATAACCCTTATGTAAGCAAGAACTATATACAAGTCATGCAGAAATATGTCCGCACTGGGACGGGCGCCCAGCATCCTCTACGGACTAGAAGAAAAAGATTTACCGGTAGGTTTAAAATCTTATTTTCTCTTACGTCCTAGAGGATGCTGGGGACTCCGTAAGGACCATGGGGATTATACCAAAGCTCCAGACCGGGCGGGAGAGTGCAGATGACTCTGCAGCACCGATTGAGAAAACATGAGGTCCTCCTCAGCCAAGGTATCAAACTTGTAGAATTTAGCAAAAGTGTTTGAACCCGACCAAGTAGCTGCTCGGCAAAGCTGTAAGGCCGAGACGCCTCGGGCAGCCGCCCAAGAAGAACCCATCTTCCTGGTGGAATGGGCCTTTACAGAATTTGGTAACGGCAATCCAGCCGTAGAATGAGCCTGCTGAATCGTGTTACAGATCCAGCAAGCAATAGTCTGTTTAGAAGCAGGAGTGCCAACCTTGTTGGCTGCATACAGGACAAACAGTGCCTCTGTTTTCCTAACCCGAGCCGTCTTGGCTACGTATATTTTTAAGGCCCTGACCACATCAAGGGATTTGGAATCCTCCAAGTCTCCAAGTCTCCCGCAGCCACAGGCACCACAATAGGTTGGTTCATATGAAACGATGACACCACCTTAGGCAAAAATTGAGGACGAGTCCTCAACTCTGCTCAATCCTCATGGAAAATGAGATAGGGGCTCTTATGAGATAAGGCCGCCAATTCGGACACCCGCCTTGCCGATGCAAAGGCCAACAACATGACCACTTTCCAAGTGAGAAACTTGAATTCAACTGTTTGAAGAGGTTCAAACAAGTGAGATTTTAGGAACTGTAACACCACGTTAAGGTCCCATGGTGTCACTGGGGGCACAAAAGGAGGTTGGATGTGTAGCACTCCCTTTACAAAAGTTTGGACTTCTGGGAGAGAAGCCAATTCCTTCTGGAAGAATATAGATAGGGACGAAATCTGTACCTTAATGGAGCCTAGCTTTAGGCCCATATCCACTCCTGTCTGCAGAAAGTGGAGTAAACGGCCCAAGTGGAAACCTTCCGTAGGAGCATTCTCGGCTTCACACCAAGATATCTATTTCCTCCAGATACGGTGATAATGTTTCGCCGTCACTTCCTTCCTAGCCTTCATCAGAGTAGGTATGACTTCTTCCGGAATACCCTTCCCCGCTAGGATTCGGTGTTCAACCGCCATGCCATCAAACGTAACCGCGGTAAGTCTTGGAACACGCGGGGTCCCTGCTGCAACAGGTCCTCCCTGAGAGGAAGAGGCCACGGATCTTCTGTGAGCATCTCCTGAAGATCTGAATACCAGGCCCTTCGAGGCCAATCTGGAACAATGAGTATTGTCTGTACTCTTTTTCGTCTTATGATTCTCAATATTTTTGAGATGAGAGTAAGAGGAGGGAACACATAGACCGACTGAAACACCCATGGTGTCACCAGGGTGTCCACCGCTACTGCCTGAGGGTCCCTTGACCTGGCACAATACCTCCGAAGTTTCTTGTTGAGGCGTGATGCCATCACGTCTATTTGAGGAAGTCCCCAAAGACTTGTTATCTCTGCAAAGACTTCTCGATGAAGTCCCCACTCTACTGGATGGAGATCGTGTCTGCTGAGGACCCCGCCTTCTGCACACCTGGTCCAGGTGAATTACTCTCTGTGCAATCCATACAGCTACATCTCCATCAAAGCTGACCGGCTGACCGCGGTGAGAGGCCGTTTTTCACTTCATCACAGCAGCTTGCTATTACCGCCGGCCAGCGACCACGAGAACAGGAGACGGCCGCACATTCCTCCATAGCGGCAGGTGCTCAGCATTGGGCAACCGATCTCCCCGCTCCGCTGTGCATTACATCGGGCATCGCAGCAGCTTGCCATCACCGCCGGCCGGCGACCAGGAGACGACCGCACACTCCTTCACAGCGGCAGGTGCTCAGAATTGGGCACCGGATTTCTCCTCTCCGCTGTGCACAACATCGGGCAACGCAGGACTTACTAGCCGGGGACGTTCGGCTAGTTTATACCAGCCCCTGTCGGAGAGGTAGTATACGCTCTTAATATCTATCCAGTGAATGATAGAAACTTACCATCTGGAATTGCAATTTCAAATCCTCCTGTTTCCACTATAGTGCACAATAGGAAGTATTCCTTTGGATAGCCACTTTCACTATATGGCTGAACTCTTATATCACCTGAGACAGATATAGGTGTACTGTCAATTTACATGTTTTAAATTGTTTCAATTATGAGAATAAACACTTAATATTTTACACGTTGTGCTCTCTACTTTTATATAGCTGCTGATACACAGCGCAGCCACTTTTTGTTGTTTCTTAGTTTGTTAATCCATCTCACATAGTGGTTGTGGCAAGCGCGGTGTCTCAGGAGCCTGTTTTATACCTGCTTGGTTTTATCAATTGATTCATTTGGATGAGGCGCTGTAAAAGTAGTTTTCTTTGTTGTTCTGTCTGCTGAGGAAGTCTGCTTCCCAGTTGTCCACTCCCGGAATGAATACCGCTGACAGAGCGCTTAATTGATTTTCTGCCCAGCGCAGAATCCTGTTGGCTTCCGCCATTGCCACTCTGCTCCTGGTCCCGCCTTGGCGGTTTACATGAGCCACGGCTGTGACGTTGTCTGATTGAATCAGACCCGGTAAGTCGCGAAGAAGATTCTCCGCTTGCCGTAGGCCGTTGTATATGGCCCTTAATTCCAGTAGGTTGATGTGTAGACAAGCCTCCTGGCTTGACCACAGTCCCTGAAAATTCCTTCCTTGCGTGACTGCTCCCCATCCTCGGAGGCTCGCTTCCGTGGTTATCAGAACCCAGTCTTGAATGCCGAATCTGCGACCCTCTAGAAGGTGAGCACTCTGCAGCCACCACAGGAGCGACACCCTGGCCCTGGGGGACAGGCTTATCTTCTGATGTATTTGTAGATGGGACCCAGACCCCTTGTCCAGAAGGTCCCACTGAAATGTCCTCGCATGAAACCTGCCGAAGGGGATGGCCTCGTAGGTCGCCACCATTTTTCCCAGAACTCGAGTGCATTGATGAACAGACACTCTTTTTGGTTTTAGCAGGTCTCTGACCATGTTCTGGAGGTCCTGGGCTTTTTCCATTGGGAGAAAAACCCTCTTCTGTTCCGTTTCCAGAAGCATGCCTAGGAATGAGAGTCGAGTCGTTGGAATCAATTGCGACTTTGGCCGATTTAGAATCCAACCGTGCTGTTGTAGCACTCTCAGGGAGAGTGACACGCTTTTTAGCAATTGATCTCTCGATCTCGCTTTTATCAGGAGATCGTCCAAGTACGGAATAATTGTGACTCCCTGCCTGCGCAGGAGCACCATCATCTCCACCATCACCTTGGTGAAAATCCTCGGGGCAGTAAAAAGCCCAAACGGCAACGTCTGAAACTGGTAATGACAGTCCTGTACAGCGAACCTCAGGTACTCCTGATGAGGATATATGGGGACATGAAGGTATGCATCCTTTATGTCCAGTGACACCATAAAATCCCCCCCTTCCAGACTGGAGATCACTGCCCGGAGCGATTCCATCTTGAATTTTAACCTTTTCAAAGTACAGGTTTAGGGATTTCAGATTTAAAATGGGTCTAACCGAGCCATCCGGCTTCGGGACCACGAACAGGGTTGAATAGTACCCTTTTCCCTGTTGGGCTAGGGGAACCGTGACAATCACTTGCTGTTACACAGCTTTTGAATTGCAGCCAACACTACTGCCCTCTCTGGGGGAGAAGCTGGCAAGGCCGATTTGAAAAATCGGTGAGGGGGCACCTCTTCGAATTCTAGTTTGTAGCCCTGGGATACAATTTCCATCGCCCAAGGATCCACGTCTGACAGAACCCAGACCTGGCTGAAGAGTCGAAGACGTGCCCCCACCGGTGCTGACTCCCTCAGTGGAGCCCCAGCGTCATGCGGTGGATTTAAAAGAAACCGGGGAGGACTTCTGTTCCTGGGAGCTAGCCAAAGCAGGCGTTCTTTTCCCTCTACCCTTACCTCTGGCGAGGAAGGATGAGCCCCGACCTCTTCTGGACTTATGCGACTGAAAGGACTGCATCTGATATTGTGGAGTTTTCTTTTGCTGTGGGGGAACAAAAGGCAAAAAAGTAGATTTACCTGCGGTAGGTGTGGAAACCAGGTCCGCGAGACCTTCCCCAAAAAAAACTTCACCTTTGTAAGGTAAAACCTCCATATGCTTCTTTGAGTCGGCATCCCCCGTCCATTGGCGGGTCCACAGGGCTCGCCTAGCAGAAATCGCCATGGCGTTGGCTCTTGAACCTAGCAGCCCCACGTCTCTCTGAGCGTCTCTCAATAAGACTGCGTCTTTAATGTGACCTAAGGTCAATAAAATGGTATCCCTATCTAGGGTCTCAATGTCAGCGGACAAGGTATCTGTCCAAGCTGCAACCGCGCTACGTACCCATGCCGATGCTATCGCCGGTCTGAGTAAAGCAGGATCCTTGAGGGCTGCAGTGTCGGGAGACGGTAGCGCCACCTTCTTGGACAAGCGCATTAAAGCCTTGTCTACCCTGGGCGAGGATTCCCATCGTACCCTGTCCTGTGCAGGGAAAGGATACGCCATAAGAATCCTCTTGGGAATCTGCAGTTTTTTTGTCTGGAGTTTCCCAAGCTTTTTCAAATAACTCGTTCAGCTCATGAGATGGGGGAAAGGTTACCTCAGGTTTCTTTTCCTTATACATGCGCACCCTCGTGTCAGGGACAGAGGGGTCATCTGTGATATGCAAAACATCTTTTATTGCAATAATCATGTAATGAATACTTTTGTCCACCCTTGGGTGTAACTTCGCATCATCGTAGTCGACACTGGAGTCAGAATCCGTGTCGGAATCAGTGTCTGCTATTTGGGATAGAGAACGTTTTTGAGACCCTGAAGGGCCCTGTGACACATGTAAAGCCATAGACTGACTCCCTGTTTTTTCCCTGGACTCTGCTTTGTCCAACCTCTTATGCAATAAGGTCACATTTGCATTTAAAACATTCCACATGTCCAACCAATCAGGTGTCGGCGTTGCCGACGGAGACACCACAATCATCTGCTCCACCTCCTCCTTAGATGAGCCTTCCGCTTCAGACATGCCGACACACTCGTACCGACACCCCCACACACACACAGGGATATTTATCTGGAGATAGTCCCCCAATAAGGCCCTTAGGAGAGACAGAGAGAGAGTATGCCAGCACACACCCAGCGCCAACTGACACTGGAAAACAAATTCCCAGAATATATAGCGCTTTTTTATATAATTATGTACAATACACTCGCTGCACCTCACAAGTGCCCCCCCCCCTCCCTCTTTTTTGCCCTGTGTCACCGTGTTCAGCAGGGGAGAGTCCGGGGAGCCAGCGTCTCTGCAGAGCTCTGTGGAGAAAATGGCGCTGGTTAGTGCTGTGGGACCAAGCTCCGCCCCATCCAGCGGCGGGCTTCGGTCCCGCTCAATTTTATAATACTGGCGGGGGATTTATATAACTACTGCCTATAATACTCCTATGCCAGCCTTAGAGGTTTATATTGCTGCCCAGGGCGTCCCCCCCTGCGCCCTGCACCCATCCGTGCCTGCTAGTGTGTGTTGTGTGGGAGCAATGGCGCGCAGCGGCTTACCTCAGGGAAGATATGAAGTCTTCTGCCGCCTTGAAGTCTTCTTTTCTTCTTATACTCACCCGGCTTCTATCTTCCGGCTCTGCGAGGAGGACGGCGGCGCGGCTCTGGGACGAACAGCGAGGGGAGACCTGCGTTCCGACTCCCTCTGGAGCTAATGGTGTCCAGTAGCCTAAGAAGCAGAGCCTATCACTTAAGTAGGCTGCTTCTCTCTCCTCAGTCCCACGATGCAGGGAGCCTGTTGCCAACAGTGCTCCCTGAAAATAAAAAACCTAACAAAATTCTTTTTTCAGAGAAACTCAGGAGAGCTCCCTGTAATGCACCCAGTCTCCTCTGGGCACAGGATCTAACTGAGGTCTGGAGGAGGGGCATAGAGGGAGGAGCCAGCGCACACCCATTCAAAAGTTCTTTATAGTGCCCATGTCTCCTGCGGAGCCCGTCTATACCCCATGGTCCTTACGGAGTCCCCAGCATCCTCTACGACGTAAGAGAAAAGAACGGTATCGACTAGTTAAAGGGACTGCATCCCACAAAGGAATGCGTCACCAACCGTTGTGAGGGAATCTAACTCACTAAGTTAGATTTACCAGCAGTATCCGCCGAGATTGACTGAACTAAGGCATCCCCAAACAGTGGCGCACCGCCCCAGGGAAACAACTCCAGTATCTCAGCCTCAGCATTTCCCCGGTCACCTCCTGCATACGCACTGCAGCCTGCCGCTATGTATAGAGAAGACACAACATAAGGAAAATCCCCCATCTCTGCAGGATAATTTTATCGGATGTCCTTCCGAATATAAACACTCCCTCATGTGCATGTAATGCCAATAAGACCAAATAATAGAAATAAAATATCACTTAGCTTCCTGTAGCCGATCCCTTGTGACAGGACCCCGTGTCGACCAGGAGTTGACTTTCACAGTATTCTATCCGCCGCGGGAAAAGAATAAACATTTGGACTCCTTGAGAGGACGGGAGACCCACTCGTCACGGTCGACCTAGAGCTTTATCAACAGAGCGACCAGCACATAAGAAAGAATACAATTACTGCAGCATTCATTCTAAATCATAAGATGAATGCACATGATGTAATACACATATACACACACATATCCTACCTATATATACATATAACATACATATAAGCGGATTGTCCGGAACCTTCGGGACCCAAATGACATTAATGTGTTCTGAGTGTGTATGACCATATACTGAATACCGCAGTTGTGGATCTACCAGGAAGCATTATAGTCGACAGAAAACCTAGTAATCGTCGACAGCAGGGAGGGGTAACCAGCAAAATAACATTGTTGCGACCCCAAGGGGTCCGAGGGAATTATACATATATAATTTTAACAACATTCCCCCACAGATATAACCATGTCAGTGCTCGAGCTACAGGCTCATGGAAGCGAATCATATAAATACCCATAAATAAATATATATATATATATACACATACAGGTATAAGTTAGTTACAGCATGTCAATTTACACCCGGTAATAACAGTTGGTGCCAACAGGGTCACCCACAGACTACTGTGTCTCCCATACCGTGTTTACTATGAACAAATATAACACAACCGATCTGTTGACTCAGTATCTACAGTAACAAGCACCAAACAGGCGTCGGCGATGCAGACAATGAACCCCAGAGGCGTTTGTGACAGAACATTCACACATGTCGACACAAGTGTATATCTGACAGGTAGCACACAGCGATTATACTCAACCATGAGTACATGCTTATTTCCAAACCAAATAGTGTTATACATTCCTACATAACACTAACAGTATGTGCCCCCCCTTGTTTGTGCTGTACACTGTTTTGGCGGGGACATTGAGGAAAAATGGCGCTGTATCTAGCTGTGAGGGCTAAGCCCCGCCCCTTATCGGCGCGCGGTAGCCCGTTATATTATAACCCGTATTTGCAGGCAGGGGACCATATACAGTGGCTACCCACTGTGTATGTGCTCTGGAAGTAAAACATACTGTAAAACATACTGCCCAGGGCGCCCCCCCCCCCCACCCCGTGCCCTGCACCCGATACCAGCCGTTGGTGTGTGGGAGCAATGGCACGCAGCAGGACCGCTGCGATATGCTGGCGGGGGTAGCGGACACGGTGCCCAGGCACCGAAGAACAATTTAAGCCAACCTAAAAAAGAGCCTCAGTAACTTGCTGCCCAGGGCGCTCCCCCCCCCCCCCCCCCTCCCAGCACCCTGTGAGTGCGATGGTGTGGGAGCACGGAGCGCAGCGCGACCGCTGCCTGTTACCTCCGTTGCTGAAGTCTTCTGCTGTCACTGAAGTCTTCTTCTCTTCTAATACTCACCCGGCTTCTTTCTTCTGGCTTCTGTGAGGGGGATGACGGCGCGGCTCCGGGAACAAGCAGCTAGGCGAACCAAGTGATCGAACCCTCTGGAGCTAATGGTGTCCAGTAGCCGAGAAGCAGAGCCCTTAAACTAAGAAGAAGTAGGTCCTGCTTCTCTCCCCTCACTCCCACGCTGCAGGGGGCCTGTAGCCAGCAGGTCTGCCTGAAAATAAAAAACCTAACATAAGAGTCTTTTAGAGAAACTCAGTAGAGCTCCCCTAGTGTGTGACCCATCACTCCTGGGCACAAAGTCTAACTGAGGTCTGGAGGAGGGGCATAGAGGGAGGAGCCAGTTCACACCCAGTTTAAGTCTTTATAGTGTGCCCAAGCTCCTGCGGATCCGTCTATACCCCCATGGTCCTTTTGGAGTCCCCAGCATCCTCTAGGACGTAAGAGAAAAATAAATAGCCTATTGCTAGAGGGAATCATGCCAAAGCAGCCATAAGTGGCATGTCCTTTTCAAAAGCTTGTAAGTGCCTCTCATTAAATACATATAATATAGATATACTGCATAGCCTTAGCTCTTTCTTTCTCACCTGTATATAAAAGTTTGTCACTCCATAGTAAGTTGTCTCTTGTCCATTGCACACTTTGATCTGTGCTCACTGACATCTCAGAATAAGGAGCGCAGCGCTCCTGTCCCAGACCAACAGGCTCTAGAGGGCAGTACTCCCTCATCAGGTCGGCCGTGTCTAGACAGCAGGGCTCATTTTCTATGCCAACAGTCTCTGGAGGGCATCGCTCACTCTCCGGGCCAACAGCCTCTTGGGGGCAACTCTCCAAATCTGGGCCAATAGCCTCTGGGGGGCAGCGCTTATTTAATAGGCTCTGTACATCTGTTTCTTCTTCGTGACGACCTCCACGTCCTCCTGCAGTCACAATGACAGGTTCTTTTCGGTTTTGGAATTCTACAGAGTCTGCAGACCTTGTGAGCATGTGGTGGGGGCAGCCATACTGCTTACAGCCACAAGACTTTTCTTGGACTCCATCCTGAAAAACAAAAATTTGCAGTCTTAAAGCAGGTCAGGTCATATAGCAGAACCTTTTAAATGAATCGTACTACTCACCACCAGCGCTGTAAATTTTGGGGGGGAGAGGAGCCATTTGCCACAGTGCAGCACAAACTCCTCTCCCTCTACCTGCCGCACCACCTCCACATAGTCCTGCAGCAACCTCTGCAGCTTACGTCGGGTCAGCAGGCCGCGGATGTGTTTCTAGGGGAAGAGAGCAGCAGGGTCAGATAGAGCATGAATATGGCAGTAACAGCAGCGCGGCTATGAATCTCACGGCCGCCGTTGCCGCTCGCCCGTCTATACGATGATTTCATTAATTTCCACCACCAATACTGATGCCCCGCTCTTACCTGCAGGAGCCCAGCTGACACTTTCGCCTCCTCCATCAATCAATCGCCGTTCTTTTGGCAACTGTCCAAGGCACCGTCTAATCTGTTCATTAATGGTGTTTCTATTGAAGGAGTGAAAACTTGTATTTAAATGTGTGTCACAGGCGCAGCAAACATTTTGTAGAAAGAAGATAAATACAAAACTCGCACAAAAACATAGTAATACAGTGACTGATTCATGGTTATTTTCACATATTTGGTGCGCCTTTGGAAATGTCCGTAAATGTGTTTGATGTTGCTCCCGTTTATTTTAATACTTCTATTTTATTTTGTCTGGCTTAGGAAAGTTATAGAGGCAGAACTGGGATGTTTGTAACACGTTAAAAAAAAACAAAAAAAAAAAACACAATCTTAAAATTTAATTTTACTTTTATTACTTGATTAATAATTTACCCCAGTGTTGCTAGAATAAACCTTAGGGGGACATCACAAATAAAACCTTTTTTCAGCAATTGTTTGATATTGCTTCTTCATGTCATAAGGCCTCTGCCTACGATGCCGTAATTCCCGGTATTATCTCCCAATCCTGTCCACTTCACTGAAAAGTGGACAGATATGCCGGGGGTGAGGTTAGGGGAGCCTTTGATCACCGCTGCTCTGCCAAGGCAGCTGGTGATCCCTGAATAGATGCCATGTGCACGGCATCTAAACAGTGCAAGGAGGTAACTTGGGGGCTTGCCCATCTGCTCAGGGAGTGGTGAGCACGATCCCAAAAACGTGCCCACTTCTGTCCATGGCTATGCACCCTCCCGTCTGAAGTCGCACCCCTTTTTTGTTGGGCGAGGGTCCAGAGTCCATGGCAGCCAAAGTTGGGAGGTATGGTACGGAGGACTCCCAAAAAAATCATTGAGTCTCCCACATCTTAAGAGAGAGTAGGCAAGTATGCAGAGGTGCTACCATGCTGAGAAATGTAGTGCCATGCAGAAAGAAGAACAAGCAGGTGCACACTCAAAGCACCAAGAATACAGATAGTCAAGACAATCATCTTCGTGCTTAGAGTGTGTCTTACTGCATTTTATTTTCCTTGCATAGCACTACAAGTCTCAGTATGGTAGCACCTCTTAATATGTTAGCATTAAGGGTGTGCAGTCCAAGCAGTACCCCTTTTCCTCTGTATTAGAGTGTATAAAATACACTTGAAGGTAAAGATTTTTTCAGCATTGTACTAGCATTCAAGACATCTGCCCATAGGTGATTTTAATCAGCACATGTTCCAGCATCGCTGTCTACCAGGGGCAGATTGGGATCGAACACCAGCCCGGGAAATTTATGGAAGCAGACCTAATGGGGGCAGAGCCTGTTGAGGGGGGAGGGGCCTGTCTAGAGGGCGGGGTCACTCCTCAGAGGTCCTGATTCTGAGATACACAGTTGCTTTACGTTATGTTAATGTTTACCTGTGACTTTATGCATATGCTGCTACAATGCCCTTCCCTGATGTACATCTGCACGTCTGAATATACAAGGACTGATATGCCCACTTTCTGTGTCTACTGACACTGCAGTCATGCCTTTAATCTACTTCTGATTTTATGGATTTTTCATTATACAAACTTTTTTTTTAAACCTTATATATTTCAAAGTACAAGGAGGGGGAGCACACGCTACATGCAGCACAGTACAGGGAGGGAGCACACGCTACACACAGCACAGTACATGGAGGGGGAGCACACGCTACATACAGCACAGTACAGGGAGGGAGCACACGCTACATACAGCACAGTACAGGGAGGGAGCACACGCTACATACAGCACAGTACAGGAGGGAGGAGCACACACTACATACAGCACAGTACAGGGAGGGAGAGCACACACTACATACAGCACAGTACAGGGAGGGGGAGCACACACTACATACAGCACAGTACAGGGAGGGGGAGCACACGCTACATACAGCACAGTACAGGGAGGGAGAGCACACGCTACATACAGCACAGTACAGGGAGGGAGCACACGCTACATACAGCACAGTACAGGGAGGGAGCACACACTACATACAGCACAGTACAGGGAGGGAGCACACGCTACATACAGCACAGTACAGGGAGGGAGCACACACACTACATACAGCACAGTACAGGGAGGGAGCACACACTACATACAGCACAGTAGAGGGAGGGGAGCACACACTACATACAGCACAGTACAGGGAGGGAGCACACACACACTACATACAGCACAGTACAGGGAGGGAGCACACACACTACATACAGCACAGTACAGGGAGGGAGCACACACACTACATACAGCACAGTACAGGGAGGGAGCACACACTACATACAGCACAGTAGAGGGAGGGGAGCACACACTACATACAGCACAGTACAGGGAGGGAGCACACACACTACATACAGCACAGTACAGGGAGGGAGCACACACACTACATACAGCACAGTACAGGGAGGGAGCACACACTACATACAGCACAGTACATGGAGGGGGAGCACACGCTACATACAGCACAGTACATGGAGCATTGCACACAGTACATGGAGCACACGCTACATACAGCACAGTCACAGACACAGGGGACCAGCGCAGCGGAATCTGTCCCAGTGGCCAATCCGCCCCTGATTACATACACAGCCAACACATTATTACACAAATAATAAGAATTTACTTACCGATAATTCTATTTCTCGGAGTCCGTAGTGGATGCTGGGGTTCCTGAAAGGACCATGGGGAATAGCGGCTCCGCAGGAGACAGGGCACAAAAGTAAAGCTTTCCGATCAGGTGGTGTGCACTGGCTCCTCCCCCTATGACCCTCCTCCAAGCCAGTTAGGTACTGTGCCCGGACGAGCGTACACAATAAGGGAGGAATTTTGAATCCCGGGTAAGACTCATACCAGCCACACCAATCACACCGTACAACTTGTGATCTAAACCCAGTTAACAGTATGATAACAGCGGAGCCTCTGAAAAGATGGCTCACAACAATAATAACCCGATTTTTGTAACTATGTACAAGTATTGCAGATAATCCGCACTTGGGATGGGCGCCCAGCATCCACTACGGACTCCGAGAAATAGAATTATCGGTAAGTAAATTCTTATTTTCTCTATCGTCCTAGTGGATGCTGGGGTTCCTGAAAGGACCATGGGGATTATACCAAAGCTCCCAAACGGGCGGGAGAGTGCGGATGACTCTGCAGCACCGAATGAGAGAACTCCAGGTCCTCCTTAGCCAGGGTATCAAATTTGTAGAATTTAGCAAACGTGTTTGCCCCTGACCAAGTAGCTGCTCGGCAAAGTTGTAAAGCCGAGACCCCTCGGGCAGCCGCCCAAGATGAGCCCACCTTCCTTGTGGAATGGGCCTTTACATATTTTGGCTGTGGCAGGCCTGCCACAGAATGTGTAAGCTGAATTGTATTACACATCCAACTAGCAATAGTCTGCTTAGAAGCAAGAGCACCCAGTTTGTTGGGTGCATACAGGATAACAGCAAGTCAGTTTCCCTGACTACAGCCGTCCTGGAACATATTTTCAGGGCCCTGACAACATCTAGCAACTTGGAGTCCTCCAAGTCCCTAGTAGGTGCAAGGCACCACAATAAGCTGGTTCAGGTGAAACACTGACACCACCTTAGGGAGAGAACTGGGGACGAGTCCGCAGCTCTGCCCTGTCCGAATGGACAAACAGATATGGGCTTTTTTGAGAAAAAACCACCAATTTGACACTCGCCTGGTCCAGGCCAGGGCCAAGAGCATGGTCACTTTTCATGTGAGATGCTTCAAATCCACAGATTTGACTGGTTGTAAACCAATGTGATTTTGAGGAATCCCAGAACTACGTTGAGATCCCACAGTGCCACTGGAGGCACAAAAGGGGGTTGTATATGCAATACTCCCTTGACAAACTTCTGGACTTCAAGAACTGAAGCCAATTCTTTCTGGAAGAAAATCGACAGGGCCGAAATTTGAACCATAATGGACCCCAATTTGAGGCCCATAGACACTCCTGTTTGCAGGAAATGCAGGAAACGACCGAGTTGAAATTTCTTTGTGGGGCCTTCCTGGCCTCACACCACGCAACATATTTTCGCCACATTTGGTGATAATGTTGTGCGGTCACCTCCTTTCTGGCTTTGACCAGGGTAGGAATGACCTCTTCCGGAATGCCTTTTTCCCTTAGGATCCGGCTTTCCACCGCCATGCCGACAAACGCAGCTGCGGTAAGTCTTGGAACAGACATGGTACTTGCTGAAGCAAGTCCCTTCTTAGCGGCAGAGGCCATAAGACCTCTGTAAGCATCTCTTGAAGTTCCGGGTACCAAGTCCTTCTTGGCCAATCCGGAGCCATGAGTATAGTTCTTACTCCTCTACGTCTTATAATTCTCAGCACCTTAGGTATGAGAAGCAGAGGAGGGAACACATACACCGACTGGTACACCCACGGTGTTACCAGAACGTCCACAGCTATTGCCTGAGGGTCTCTTGACCTGGCGCAATACCTGTCCCGTTTTTTGTTCAGACGGGACGCCATCATGTCCACCTTTGGTATTTCCCAACGGTTTACAATCATGTGGAAAAAACTTCCCGATGAAGTTTCCACACTCCCGGGTGGAGGTCGTGCCTGCTGAGGAAGTCTGCTTTCCAGTTTCCATTCCCGGGATGAAACACTGCTGACAGTGCTATCACATGATTTTCCGCCCAGCGAAAAGTCCTTGCAGTTTTTGCCATTGCCCTCCTGCTTCTTGTGTCGCCCTGTCTGTTTACGTGGGCGACTGCCGTGATGTTTTTCCCACTGGATCAATACCGGCTGACCTTGAAGCAGAGGTTTTGCTAAGCTTAGAGCATTATAAATTTACCCTTAGCTCCAGTATATTTATGTGGAGAAAAGTCTCCAGACTTGATCACACTCCCTGGAAATTTTTTCCTTGTGTGACTGCTCCCCAGCCTCTCGGGCTGGGCTCCGTGGTCACCAGCATCCAATCCTGAATGCCGAATCTGCGGCCCTCTAGAAGATGAGCACTCTATAACTACCACAGGAGAGACACCCTTGTCCTTGGATATAGTGTTATCCGCTGATGCATCTGAAGATGCGATCCGGACCATTTGTCCAGCAGATCCCACTGAAAAGTTCTTGCGTGAAATCTGCCGAATGGAATTGCTTCGTAGGAAGCCACCATTTTTACCAGGACCCTTGTGCAATGATGCACTGTTTTTAGGAGGTTCCTGACTAGCTCGGATAACTCCCTGGCTTTCTCTTCCGGGAGAAACACCTTTTTCTGGACTGTGTCCAGAATCATCCCTAGGCACAGCAGACGTGTCGTCGGGATCAGCTGCGATTTTGGAATATTTAGAATCCACCCGTGCTGTTGTAGCAGTATCCGAGATAGTGCTACTCCGACCTCCAACAGTTCCCTGGACTATGCCCTTATCAGGAGATCGTCCAAGTAAGGGATAATTAAGACGCCTTTTCTTCGAAGAAGAATCATCATTTCGGCCATTACCTTGGTAAAGACCCGGGGTGCCGTGGACAATCCAAACGGCAGCGTCTGAAACTGATAGTGACAGTTCTGCACCACGAACCTGAGGTACCCTTAGTGAGAAGGGCAAATTTGGGACATAGAGGTAAGCATCCCTGATGTCCCGGGACACTATATAGTCCCCTTCTTCCTGGTTCGTTATCACTGCTCTGAGTGACTCCATCTTGATTTGAACCTTTGTAAGTGTTCAAAAAAAAATTTTTAGAATAAGTCTCACCTAGCCATCTGGCTTCAGTACCACAATATAGTGTGGAATAATACCCCTTTTCTTGTAGTAGGAGGGGTAATTTAATTATCACCTGCTGGGAATACAGCTTGTGAATTTTTTCCCATACTGCCTCCTTGTCGGAGGGAGACCTTGGTAAAGCAGACTTCAGGAGCCTGCGAAGGGGAAACGTCTCGACATTCCAATCTGTACCCCCGGGATACTACTTGTAGTATCCAGGGGTCCTGTACGGTCTCAGCGCCATGCTGAGAACTTGTCAGAAGCGGTGGAACGCTTCTGTTCCTGGGAATGGGCTGCCTGCTGCAGTCTTCTCCCCTTTCCTCTATCCCTGGGCAGATATGATCTTATAGGGACGAGAGGACTGAGGCTGAAAAGACGGTGTCTTTTTCTGCAGAGATGTGACTTAGGGTAAAAAACGGTGGATTTTCCAGCAGTTGCCGTGGCCACCAGGTCCGATGGACCGACCCCAAATAACTCCTCTTCCTTTATACGGCAATACACCTTTGTGCCGTTTGGAATCTGCATCACCTGACCACTGTCGTGTCCATAACATCTTCTGGCAGTTATGGACATCGCATTTACTCATGATGCCAGAGTGCAAATATTCCTCTGTGCATCTCGCATATATAGAAATGCATCCTTTAAATGCTCTATAGTCAATAAAATACTGTCCCTGTCAAGGGTATCAATATTTTTAGTCAGGGAATCCGACCAAGCCACCCCAGCTCTGCACATCCAGGCTGAGGCGATCGCTGGTCGCAGTATAACACCAGTATGTGTGTATATACTTTTTATGATATTTTCCAGCCTCCTGTCAGCTGGTCCTTGAGGACGGCCCTATCTATAGACGGTACCGCCACTTGTTTTGATAAGCGTGTGAGCGCCTTATCCACCTTAAGGGGTGTTTCCCAACGCGCCCTAACTTCTGGCGGGAAAGGGTATACCGCCCATCATTTTCTATCGGGGGGAACCCACGCATCATCACACACTTTATTTAATTTATCTGATTCAGGAAAAACTATGGTAGTTTTTTCACATCCCACATAATACCCTCTTTTGTGGTACTTGTAGTATCAGAAATATGTAACACCTCCTTCATTGCCCTTAACGTGTGGCCCTAATAAGGAATACGTTTGTTTATTCACCGTCGGCACTGGATTCAGTGTCCCTGTCTGTGTCTGTGTCGACCGACTAAAGTAAACGGGCGTTTTAAAAACCCCTGACGGTGTTTTTGAGACGTCTGGACCGGTACTAATTGTTTGTCGGCCGTCTCATGTCGTCAACCGACCTTGCAGCGTGTTGACATTATCACGTAATTTCCTAAATAAGCCATCCATTCCGGTGTCGACTCCCTAGAGAGTGACATCACCATTACAGGCAATTGCTCCGCCTCCTCACCAACATCGTCCTCATACATGTCGACACACACGTACCGACACACAGCACACACACACAGGGAATGCTCTGATAGAGGACAGGACCCACTAGCCCTTTGGAGAGACAGAGGGAGAGTTTGCCAGCACACACCAAAAACGCTATAATTATATAGGGACAACCTTTTATAAGTGTTTTCCCTTATAGCATCTTAATATATATAAGCATATCGCCAAATTAGTGCCCCCCCTCTCTGTTTTAACCCTGTTTCTGTAGTGCAGTGCAGGGGAGAGCCTGGGAGCCTTCCCTCCAGCCTTTCTGTGAGGGAAAATGGCGCTGTGTGCTGAGGAGATAGGCCCCGCCCCTTTTTCGGCGGCCTCGTCTCCCGCTCTTAACGGATTCTGGCAGGGGTTAAATATCTCCATATAGCCTCGGGAGGCTATATGTGAGGTATTTTTAGCCAAACTAGGTATTCATTTGCCTCCCAGGGCGCCCCCCTCCCAGCGCCCTGCACCCTCAGTGACTGCCGTGTGAAGTGTGCTGAGAGGAAAATGGCGCACAGCTGCAGTGCTGTGCGCTACCTTTAGAAGACTGAGGAGTCTTCTGCCGCCGATTCTGGACCTCTTCTTACTTCAGCATCTGCAAGGGGGCCGGCGGCAAGGCTCCGGTGACCATCCAGGCTGTACCTGTGATCGTCCCTCTGGAGCTAATGTCCAGTAGCCAAGAAGCCAATCCATCCTGCACGCAGGTGAGTTCACTTCTTCTCCCCTAAGTCCCTCGTTGCAGTGATCCTGTTGCCAGCAGGACTCACTGTAAAATAAAAAACCTAAGCTAAACTTTTCTAAGCAGCTCTTTAGGAGAGCCACCTAGATTGCACCCTTCTCGGCCGGGCACAAAAATCTAACTGGCTTGGAGGAGGGTCATAGGGGGAGGAGCCAGTGCACACCACCTGATCGGAAAGCTTTACTTTTGTGCCCTGTCTCCTGCGGAGCCGCTATTCCCCATGGTCCTTTCAGGAACCCCAGCATCCACTAGGACGATAGAGAAAGTACTGTATTACACGTATAGCACTGCATTCTGTGTTTAGCACCGCACTACATGTATAGCATTGCATTACGCAAATAGCACCACATAACACAAATAGCACCACATTACAGGTTGAGTATCCCATATCCAAATATTCCGAAATACGGAATTTTCCGAAATACGGAATTTTTTGAGTGAGATAGTGAAACCTTTGTTTTCTGATGGCTCAATGTACGCAAACTTTGTTTAATACACAAAGTTATTAAAAATATTGTATTAAATGACCTTCAGGCTGTGTGTATAAGGTGTATATGAAACATAAATGAATTGTGTGAATGTACACACACTTTGTTTAATGCACAAAGTTATAAAAAATATTGGCTAAAATTACCTTCAGGCTGTGTGTATAAGGTGTATATGTAACATAAATGCATTCTGTGCTTAGACTTAGGTCCCATCACCATTATATCTCACTATGGTATGCAATTATTCCAAAATACGGAAAAATAAGAATTTACTTACCGATAATTCTATTTCTCGGAGTCCGTAGTGGATGCTGGGGTTCCTGAAAGGACCATGGGGGATAGCGGCTCCGCAGGAGACAGGGCACAAAAGTAAAGCTTTTACAGGTCAGGTGGTGTGTACTGGCTCCTCCCCCTATGACCCTCCTCCAGACTCCAGTTAGGTACTGTGCCCGGACGAGCGTACACAATAAGGGAGGATTTTGAATCCCGGGTAAGACTCATACCAGCCACACCAATCACACCGTACAACTTGTGATCTAAACCCAGTTAACAGTATGATAACAGAGGAGCCTCTGAAAGATGGCTTCCTAAACAATAACCCGAATTAGTTAACAATAACTATGTACAAGTATTGCAGATAATCCGCACTTGGGATGGGCGCCCAGCATCCACTACGGACTCCGAGAAATAGAATTATCGGTAAGTAAATTCTTATTTTCTCTATCGTCCTAAGTGGATGCTGGGGTTCCTGAAAGGACCATGGGGATTATACCAAAGCTCCCAAACGGGCGGGAGAGTGCGGATGACTCTGCAGCACCGAATGAGAGAACTCCAGGTCCTCCTTTGCCAGGGTATCAAATTTGTAAAAATTTACAAACGTGTTCTCCCCTGACCACGTAGCTGCTCGGCAGAGTTGTAATGCCGAGACCCCTCGGGCAGCCGCCCAAGATGAGCCCACCTTCCTTGCGGAATGGGCCTTAACAGATTTAGGCTGTGGCAGGCCTGCCACAGAATGTACAAGTTGAATTTTGTTACAAATCCAACGAGCAATCGACTGCTTAGAAGCAGGTGCACCCAACTTGTTGGGTGCATACAGTATAAACAGCGAGTCAGATTTTCTGACTCCAGCCGTCCTTTAAATGTATATTTTTAAGGCTCTGACAACGTCCAACAACTTGGAGTCCTTCAAGTCGTCTGTAGCCGCAGGCACTACAATAGGCTGGTTCAGGTGAAACGCTGATACCACCTTAGGGAGAAAATGCGGACGCGTCCGCAGCTCTGCCCTATGTCGAATGGAAAATTAAATCAGGGCTTTTATAAAACAAAGCCGCCAGTTCAGATACTCTCCCGGCCGAAGCCAGGGCCAGTAACATAGTCACTTTCCATGTGAGATATTTCAAATCCACATTCTTTAGTGGTTCAAACCAATTGGATTTGAGGAAATCTAAAACTACATTTAGATCCCACGGTGCCACCTTAGGCACCACAGGAGGCTGTATATGCAGTACTCCTTTGATAAAAATCTGGACCTCAGGGACTGAGGCCAATTCTTTTTGGAAGAATATTGATAGGGCCGAAATTTGAACCTTAATAGATCCCAATTTGAGACCCACAGACAATCCTGATTGCAGGAAATGTAGGAAAACGACCCAGTTGAAATTCCTCCATCGGAGCACTCCGCTGCTCGCACCACGCAACATATTTTCGCCAAATACGGCGATAATGCTTCGCGGTGACTTCCTTCCTTGCCTTTATCAAGGTAGGAATGACTTCTTCTGGAATGCCTTTTCCTTTTAGGATCTGGCATTCAAACGCCATGCCGTCAAACGCAGCCGCGGTAAGTCTTGAAAAAGACAAGGACCCTGCTGAAGCAGGTCCCTTCTCAGAAGTAGAGGCCACGGATCGTCCGTGACCATCTCTTGAAGTTCCGGGTACCAAGTCCTTCTTGGCCAATCCGGAGCCACTAGTCTTACTCCTCTTTGCCGTATAATCCTCAATACCTTTGGTATGAGAGGCAGAGGAGGAAAAACATATACCGACTGGTACACCCAAGGTGTTACCAGCGCGTCCACAGCTATTGCCTGCGGATCTCTTGACCTGGCGCAATACCTGTCCAGTGTTTTGTTGAGGCGAGACGCCATCATGTCCACCATTGGTTTTACCCAACGGTTTAATAGCATGTGGAAAACTTCTGGATGAAGTCCCCACTCTCCCGGGTGAAGGTCGTGTCTGCTGAGGAATTCTGCTTCCCAGTTGTCCACGCCCGGGATGAATACTGCTGACAGTGCTATCACGTGATTCTCCGCCCAGCGAAGGATCCTGGCAGCTTCTGCCATTGCCCTCCTGCTTCTTGTGCCGCCCTGTCTGTTTACATGGGCGATTGCCGTGATGTTGTCCGACTGGATCAACACCGGTCTTCCTTGAAGCAGAGGTTCCGCCTGGCTTAGAGCATTGTAGATTGCTCTTAGTTCCAGAATGCTTATGTGAAGAGACTTTTTCAGGCTCGACCACACTCCCTGGAAATTTCTTCCCTGTGTGACTGCTCCCCAGCCTCTCAGGCTGGCATCCGTGGTCACCAGGATCCAATCCTGCATGCCGAATCTGCGGCCCTCCAATAGATGAGCCTCCTGCAACCACCACAGACGGGATACCCTTGTCCTCGGCGACAGGGTTATCCGCAGGTGCATCTGAAGATGCGACCCTGACCATTTGTCCAACAGATCCCTTTGCATGGAATCTGCCGAAAGGGATTGCTTCGTAAGAAGCTACCATTTTTTCCCAGGACTCTTGTGCATTGATGTACAGACACCTTTCCTGGTTTTAGGAGGTTCCTGACCAGGTCAGATAACTCCTTGGCTTTTTCTTCGGGAAGAAAAACCTTTTTCTGAACTGTGTCCAGAATCATCCCCAGGAACAGCAGACGAGTTGTCGGCATTAATTGGGATTTTGGAATATTCAGAATCCATCCGTGCTGCTTTAGCACCTCTTGAGATAGTGCTAAACCCATCTCTAGCTGTTCTCTGGACCTTGCCCTTATTAGGAGATCGTCCAAGTATGGGATAATTAATACGCCTTTTCTTCGAAGAAGAAATATTATCTCGGCCATTACCTTTGTAAAGACCCGAGGTGCCGTGGACAAACCAAACGGCAGCGTCTGAAACTGATAGTGACAGTTTTGTACAACGAACCTGAGGTACCCCTGGTGTGAGGGGTAATTGGAACGTGGAGATACGCATCCTTGATGTCCAAGGATACCATAAAGTCCCCTTCTTCCAGGTTCGCTATCACTGCTCTGAGTGACTCCATCTTGAACTTGAACTTCTTTATGTACAGGTTCAAGGACTTCGGATTTAGAATAGGCCTTACCGAGCCATCCGGCTTCGGTACCACAAAAAGAGTGGAATAATACCCCTTCCCTTGTTGTAGAAGAGGTACCTTGACTATCACCTGCTGAGAATACAGCTTGTGAATGTCTTCCAAAACCGTCTCCCTTTCTGAGGGGGACGTTGGTAAAGCAGACTTCAGGAAACGGCGAGGTGGCTCTGTCTCTAATTTCAACCTGTACCCCTGAGATATTATCTGCAGGATCCAGGGATTTACCTGCGAGTGAGCCCACTGCGCGCTGTAATTCTTGAGACGACCGCCTATCGCCCCCGAGTCCGCTTGCGAAGCCCCAGCGTCATGCTGAGGCTTTTGTAGAAGCCGGGGAGGGCTTCTGTTCCTGGGAAGGAGCTGCCTGTTGCTGTCTCTTCCCTCGTCCTCTGCCTCGTGGCAGATATGAATAGCCCTTTGCTCTCTTATTTTTAAAGGAACGAAAGGGCTGCGGTTGAAAGGTCGGTGCCTTTTTCTGTTGGGGAGTGACTTGAGGTAGAAAGGTGGATTTCCCGGCCGTAGCCGTGGCCACCAAATCCGATAGACCGACCCCAAATAACTCCTCTACGCATCGCCTGTCCACTGTCGTGTCCATAAAGCTCTTCTGGCCGAAATGGACATAGCACTTACCCGTGATGCCAGTGTGCAGATATCTCTCTGTGCATCACGCATATAAAGAAATGCATCCTTTATTTGTTCTAACGACAGTAAAATATTGTCCCTGTCCAGGGTATCAATATTTTCGATCAGGGACTCTGACCAAACTACCCCAGCACTGCACATCCAGGCAGTCGCAATAGCTGGTCGTAGTATAACACCTGCATGTGTGTATATACCTTTTTGGATATTTTCCATCCTCCTATCTGATGGATCTTTAAGTGCGGCCGTCTCAGGAGAGGGTAACGCCACTTGTTTTGATAAGCGTGTTAGCGCTTTGTCCACCCTAGGAGGTGTTTCCCAGCGCTCCCTAACCTCTGGCGGGAAAGGGTATAAAGCCAATAACTTCTTTGAAATTAGCAGTTTTTTATCGGGGCACCCCACGCTTCATCACACACGTCATTTAATTCTTCTGATTCGGTAAAAACTACTGGTAGTTTTTTCACACCCCACATAATACCCTGTTTAGTGGTACCTGTAGTATCAGCTAAATGTAACATCTCCTTTATTGCCAAAATCATATAACGTGTGGCCCTACTGGAAAATACGGTTGATTCGTCACCTTCACCACCGGAATCAGTGCCTGTGTCTGGGTCTGTGTCGACCGACTGAGGCAAGGGGCGTTTTACAGCCCCTGACGGTGTTTGAGGCGCCTGGACAGGCACTAATTGAGTGTCCGGCCGCCTCATGTCGGCAAACGACTGCTTAAGCGAGTTGACGCTATCCCGTAATTCCACAAATAAAGGCATCCATTCTGGTGTCGACCCCCTAGGAGGTGACATCCTCATATTTGGCAATTGCTCCGCCTCCACACCAATAACGTCCTCATACATGTCGACACACACGTACCGACACACAGCAGACACACAGGGAATGCTCTATACGAAGACAGGACCCACTAGCCCTTTGGGGAGACAGAGGGAGAGTCTGCCAGCACACACCAAAAAGCGCTATATATGACAGGGATAGCCTTATGATTAAGTGCTCCCTTATAGCTGCTTTTATATTAATATATTGCCATTTATTTTGCCCCCCCTCTCTGTTATACCCTGTTTCTGTAGTGCAGTGCAGGGGAGAGACCTGGGAGCCTTCCTGACCAGCGGAGCTGTGACAGAAAATGGCGCCGTGTGCTGAGGAGATAGGCCCCGCCCCTTTTTCGGCGGGCTCGTCTCCCGCTATTTAGTACATTTAGGCAGGGGTAAATATCTCCATATAGCCTCTGGGGCTATATGTGAGGTATTTTTAGCCTTTTTAAAGGTTTTCATTTGCCTCCCAGGGCGCCCCCCCCCCAGCGCCCTGCACCCTCAGTGACTGCCGTGTGAAGTGTGCCGAGAGGAAAATGGCGCACAGCTGCAGTGCTGTGCGCTACCTTAAGAAGACTGCAGGAGTCTTCAGCCGCCGATTCTGGACCTCTTCTTGCTTCAGCATCTGTGAGGGGGCCGGCGGCGTGGCTCCGGTGACCATCCAGGCTGTACCTGTGATCGTCCCTCTGGAGCTTCATGTCCAGTAGCCAAGAAGCCAATCCATCCTGCACGCAGGTGAGTTCACTTCTTCTCCCCTCTGTCCCTCGTTGCAGTGATCCTGTTGCCAGCAGGAATCACTGTAAAATAAAAAACCTAAGCTAAACTCTCTAAGCAGCTCTTTATGAGAGCCACCTAGAATTGCACCCTTCTCGGCCGGGCACAAAAATCTAACTGGAGTCTGGAGGAGGGTCATAGGGGGAGGAGCCAGTACACACCACCTGACCTGTAAAAGCTTTACTTTTGTGCCCTGTCTCCTGCGGAGCCGCTATCCCCCATGGTCCTTTCAGGAACCCCAGCATCCACTTAGGACGATAGAGAAAATCCCATATCCAAAATACCTCTGGTCCCAAGCATTTTGGATAAGGGAGACTCAACCTGTACATGTATAGCACCGGACTACACGTATTAGTGTTCCTTCTAGGCTGTTTCAGCAGGGTGCTGCACCCTGCCCATTTTTGAAATGTGAAAAAGCACCCTGCCCTTTTTCAGTGCACCCTGCAGGACCATAAATCGCCCCCTTGTATACAGAATGAAACAGTCAGAGTGCATGTTACAAGGTTGTCGTCTACTCCTTGCCCATCTCTGAAATTGGAACACAATTTCTATCCTTAGCAACTGGATGGCAGAGGAGGCACTGTAAATAACACAGCACTCTGATAAAGAGTGAAAGAACAGGGTAAGCAGTGAGCATGTACTGCTTACAGTATTTCCCTAGTAGAACAGACTTATTTTTTTCCTATATATTTTAACCCATTGTTTAACTATTCTGTTTTAGAACACATACGGATTATAACTACTTCAGCGCTGGAAAAGACATTTATAATTATCTACTTATGTATATGCTACAGCCGATCTTTCAAGAAGACTGGACATATACAGTATGTTTCTCAGTACGGGTGTAGTACTGCTGACCGGCGGTCTCCTGACCGCAGGTCAGCTTACCGACGCCGGGATCCCGGCGGGGAGGGGCGAGTGCAGCAAGCCCCTTGTGGGCTCGCTGCGCTCGCCACGCTGCGGGCTCGGTGGCGACCTGCGGTCACCACGGGTTCTATTCCCACTCTATGGGTGTCGTGGACACCCACGAGTGGAAATAGTCCCTGTTGGTCGGCATGCCAACCATCGGGATAGTGACCCGTCGGGCTGGTGGAGGAGGTCATGTGACTGCCGGTCAGCTGACCGGCGGTCACATGAATACCACCCCTCAGTACAGATGTTAGGTGTCTTATATGTATGCATGGGTATATGATTTACTAAGGGCAAAATGTATGTACAAAAACTATAACCATATGCGCTATGCTTTGTGCGCAAAGCGTCACATCAAAAATGTGCCTTTCAAAATAAAAATGTGCTCTCTTCAATGCTCAGCACCCTACCCTAAACAAATCCTAAAGTGAACACTACGTATAGCAGCATTACACGTGTAGCACCTCATTACATACGCAGACACCGCATTACTTACGTAGACACCGCATTACATAAATAGGCCCATCATCATGGACAGACATTGGGCAGCTATAGGGCTGAAGGACTTTGCATTAGAGATTGTCCCAGGGATGGCTGTGAGTGCTGCCTGATCAGCTGACATACTGAGACCAAGGTACATCCTGCTCCTGTCCTGTCCCCAATCCATACACTGTGACCAGGGATGCCCTAACCCTTACACCATCATGATAATGCAAATAATGTAATTTTCTCTGACGTCCTAGTGGTTGCTGGGAACTCCGTAAGGACCATGGGGAATAGCGGCTCCGCAGGAGACTGGGCACAACTAAAAGAAAGCTTTTAGACTACCTGGTGTGCACTGGCTCCTCCCACCATGACCCTCCTCCAAGCCTCAGTTAGATTTCTGTGCCCGGCCGAGCTGGATGCACACTAGGGGCTCTCCTGAGCTCCTAGAAAGAAAGTTTATTTTAGGTTTTTTATTTTACAGTGAGACCTGCTGGCAACAGGCTCACTGCATCGAGGGACTAAGGGGAGAAGAAGCGAACCTACCTGCTTGCAGCTAGCTTGGGCTTCTTAGGCTACTGGACACCATTAGCTCCAGAGGGATCGACCGCATGGAACTGGCCTTGGTGTTCGTTCCCGGAGCCGCGCCGCCGTCCCCCTTACAGAGCCAGAAGCAAGAAGAGGTCCGGAAAATCGGCGGCAGAAGACATCAGTCTTCACCAAGGTAGCGCACAGCACTGCAGCTGTGCGCCATTGCTCCTCATACACACCTCACACTCCGGTCACTGAGGGTGCAGGGTGCTGGGCGCCCTGAGCAGCAATAAAAACACCTTGGCTGGCAAATATATCACAATATATAGCCCCAGAGGCTATATATGTGATAAATACCCCTGCCAGAATCCATAAAAAAGCGGGAGAAAAGTCCGCGAAAAAGGGGCGGAGCTATCTCCCTCAGCACACTGGCGCCATTTTCTCTTCACAGTGCAGCTGGAAGACAGCTCCCCAGGCTCTCCCCTGTAGTTTGCAGGCTCAAAGGGTTAAAAAGAGAGGGGGGGCACTAAATTTAGGCGCAATATTGTATATACAAGCAGCTGTTGGGAAAAATTCACTCAATATAGTGTTAATCCCTAAATTATATAGCGCTCTGGTGTGTGCTGGCATACTCTCTCTCTGTCTCCCCAAAGGGCTGTGTGGGGTCCTGTCCTCAGTCAGAGCATTCCCTGTGTGTGTGCGGTGTGTCGGTACGGCTGTGTCGACACGTTTGATGAGGAGGCTTATGTGGTGGCAGAGCAGATGCCGATAAATGTGATGTCGCCCCCTGTGGGGCCGACACCAGAGTGGATGGTTAGGTGGAAGGTATAAACCGACAGTGTCAACTCCTTACATAAAAGGCTGGATGACGTAACAGCTGTGGGACAGCCGGCTTCTCAGCCGCGCCTGCCCAGGCGTCTCAAAGGCCATCAGGGGCTCAAAAACGCCCGCTCCCTCAGATGGCAGACACAGATGTCGACACGGAGTCTGACTCCAGTGTCGACGAGGTTGAGACATATACACAATCCACTAGGAACATCCGTTACATGATCCCAGCAATAAAAAATGTGTTACACATTTCTGACATTAACCCAAGAACCACTAAAAAAGGGTTTTATGTGTGGGGAGAAAAAGCAGACAGTGTTTTGTTCCCCCATCAAATGAGTGAATGAAGTGTGAAAAAGCGTGGGTTCCCCCGATAAGAAACTGGTAATTTCTAAAAAGTTACTGATGGCGTACCCTTTCCCGCCAGAGGATAAGTTACACTAGGAGATATCCCCTAGGGTGGATAAGGCGCTCACACGTTTGTCAAAAAAGGTGGCACTGCCGTCTTAGGATACGGCCACTTTGAAGGTACCTGCTGATAAAAAGCAGGAGGCTATCCTGAAGTCTGTATTTACACACTCAGGTACTAGACTGAGACCTGCAGATAGTGCTGCTGCAGCGTGGTATGTGACCCTGTCAAACAGGGATACTATTTTGCGAACATAAGAGTATATTAAAGACGTTGTCTTATATATGAGGGATGCACAGAGGGATATTTTGCCGGCTGGCATCCAGAATTAATGCAATGTCCATTCTGTCAGGAGGGTATTAGAGACCCGACACTGGACAGGTGATGCTGACTTTAAAAGGCACATAGAGCCTTATAAGGGTGAGGAATTGTTTGGGGATGGTCTCTGGGACCTCGTATCCACAGCAACAGCTGGGAAGAAAATTTTTTACCTCAGGTTTCTTCACAGCCTAAGAAAGCACTGTATTATCAGGTACGGTCCTTTCGGCTTCAGAAAAGCAAGCGGGTCAAAGGCGCTTCCTTTCTGCACAGAGACGAGGGAAGAGGGAAAAAGCTGCACCAGTCAGCCAGTTCCCAGAATCAAAATTATTCCCCCGCTTCTTCTGAGTCCACCGCATGACGCGGGGGCTCCACAGGCGTAGCCAGTTACGGTGGGGGGCCGCCTCAAAAATTTCAGCGATCAGTGGGCTCGCTCACAGGTGGATCCCTGGATCCTTCAAGTAGTATCTCAGGGGTACAAGCTGGAATTCGAGGCGTCTCCCCCCCGCCGTTTCCTCAAATCTGCCTTGCCGACAACTCCCTCAGGCAGGGAGGCTGTGCTAGAGGCAATTCACAAGCTGTATTCCCAGCAGGTGATAGTCAAGGTGCCCCTACTTCAACAAGGACGGGGTTACTATTCCACACTGTTTGTGGTACCGAAACCGGACGGTTCGGTGAGACCCATGTTAAATTTGAAATACTTGAACACATACATAAAAAAATTCAAGTTCAAGATGGAATCGCTCAGGGCGGTTATTGCAAGCCTGGAGGAGGGGGATTACATGGTATCCCTGGACATCAAGGATGCTTACCTACATGTCCCCATTTACCATCCTCACCAGGAGTACCTCAGATTTGTGGTACAGGATTGCCATTACCAATTCCAAACACTGCCGTTTGGACTGTCCACGGCACCGAGGGTCTTTACCAAGGTAATGGCAGAAAATAAGATTTTACTTACCGATAAATCTATTTCTCGGAGTCCGTAGTGGATGCTGGGGTTCCTGAAAGGACCATGGAGGGGGATAGCGGCTCCGCAGGAGACAGGGCACAAAAAGTAAAGCTTTTCCAGATCAGGTGGTGTGCACTGGCTCCTCCCCCTATGACCCTCCTCCAGACTCCAGTTAGGTACTGTGCCCGGACGAGCGTACACAATAAGGGAGGATTTTGAATCCCGGGTAAGACTCATACCAGCCACACCAATCACACCGTACAACTTGTGATCTAAACCCAGTTAACAGTATGATAACAGCGGAGCCTCTGAAAGATGGCTTCCTTCAACAATAACCCGAATTTGTTAACAATAACTATGTACAATTATTGCAGATAATCCGCACTTGGGATGGGCGCCCAGCATCCACTACGGACTCCGAGAAATAGATTTATCGGTAAGTAAAATCTTATTTTCTCTATCGTCCTAGTGGATGCTGGGGTTCCTGAAAGGACCATGGGGATTATACCAAAGCTCCCAAACGGGCGGGAGAGTGCGGATGACTCTGCAGCACCGAATGAGAGAACTCCAGGTCCTCCTTAGCCAGAGTATCAAATTTGTAAAATTTTACAAACGTGTTCTCCCCTGACCACGTAGCTGCTCGGCAAAGTTGTAATGCCGAGACCCCTCGGGCAGCCGCCCAAGATGAGCCCACCTTCCTTGTGGAGTGGGCCTTTACAGATTTAGGCTGTGGCAGGCCTGCCACAGAATGTGCAAGTTGGATTGTGCTACAGATCCAACGAGCAATCGTCTGCTTAGACGCAGGAGCACCCATCTTGTTGGGTGCATACAATATAAACAACGAGTCAGATTTTCTGACTCCAGCTGTCCTTGCAATATATATTTTTAATGCTCTGACAACGTCCAGTAACT
This sequence comes from Pseudophryne corroboree, assembly GCF_028390025.1. Lineage (NCBI taxonomy): Eukaryota > Metazoa > Chordata > Amphibia > Anura > Myobatrachidae > Pseudophryne > Pseudophryne corroboree. The sequence goes on from NC_086445.1 coordinate 537,647,399, forward strand.
TGGAGTCCTCCAAGTCACTTGTAGCCGCAGGCACTACAATAGGCTGGTTCAGATGAAATGCTGACACCACCTTAGGGAGAAAATGCAGACGAGTCCGCAGTTCTGCCCTGTCCGAATGGAAAATCAGATATGGGCTTTTGTAAGATAAAGCTGCCAGTTCTGACACTCTCCTGGCCGAAGCCAGGGCTAGAAGCATGGTCACTTTCCATGTGAGATATTTCAAATCCACCTTTTTTTAGTGGTTCAAACCAATGAGATTTGAGAAAGTCCAAAACCACATTGAGATCCCACGGTGCCACTGGAGGCACCACAGGAGGCTGTATATGCAGCACTCCCTTAACAAAAGTCTGGACTTCAGGGACTGAAGCCAATTCTTTTCGAAAGAAAATCGACAGGGCCGAAATTTGAACCTTACTAGATCCCAATTTGAGACCCATAGACAATCCTGATTGCAGGAAATGTAGGAATCGACCCAGTTGAAATTCCTCCGTCGGAGCACTCCGATCTTCGCACCACGCAACATATTTTCGCCAAATTCGGTGATAATGTTGCACGGTTACTTCCTTCCTTGCTTTAATCAAAGTAGGAATGACTTCTTCCGGCATGCCTTTTTCCTTTAGGATCCGGCGTTCAACCGCCATGCCGTCAAACGCAGCCGCGGTAAGTCTTGAAACAGACAGGGACCCTGCTGAAGCAAGTCCCTCCTTAGAGGTAGAGGCCACGGATCTTCCGTGATCATCTCTTGAAGTTCCGGGTACCAAGTCCTTCTTGGCCAATCCGGAACCACTAGTATCGTTCTTACGCCTCTTTGCCGTATAATTCTCAATACTTTTGGTATGAGAGGCAGAGGAGGAAACACATACACCGACTGGTACACCCAAGGCGTTACCAGCGCGTCCACAGCTATTGCCTGCGGATCTCTTGACCTGGCGCAATACCTGTCCAGTTTTTTGTTGAGGCGAGACGCCATCATGTCCACCATTGGTCTTTCCCAACGGGTTACCAGCATGTGGAAGACTTCTGGATGAAGTCCCCACTCTCCCGGGTGAAGATCGTGTCTGCTGAGGAAGTCTGCTTCCCAGTTGTCCACTCCCGGGATGAACACTGCTGACAGTGCTATCACATGATTCTCTGCCCAGCGAAGAATCCTTGCAGCTTCTGCCATTGCACTCCTGCTTCTTGTGCCGCCCTGTCTGTTCACATGGGCGACTGCCGTGATGTTGTCCGACTGGATCAACACCGGTTTTCCCTGAAGCAGAGGTTCTGCCTGGCTTAGAGCATTGTAGATTGCTCTTAGTTCCAGAATGTTTATGTGAAGAGACGTTTCCAGGCTCGTCCATACTCCCTGGAAGTTTCTTCCTTGTGTGACTGCTCCCCAGCCTCTCAGGCTGGCGTCCGTGGTCACCAGGATCCAATCCTGTATGCCGAATCTGCGGCCCTCCAATAGATGAGCACTCTGCAACCACCACAGAAGAGACACCCTTGTCCTTGGAGACAGGGTTATCCGCAGGTGCATCTGAAGATGCGACCCTGACCATTTGTCCAACAGATCCCTTTGGAAAATTCTTGCGTGGAATCTGCCGAATGGAATTGCTTCGTAAGAAGCCACCATTTTTCCCAGGACTCTTGTGCATTGATGTACAGACACCTTTCCTGGTTTTAGGAGGTTCCTGACAAGCTCGGATAACTCCTTGGCTTTTTCCTCCGGGAGAAAAACCTTTTTCTGAACCGTGTCCAGAATCATCCCTAGGAACAGCAGACGAGTTGTCGGCATTAACTGGGATTTTGGAATATTCAGAATCCACCCGTGCTGTTTTAGCACTTCTTGACACAGTGCTAAACCCATCTCTAGCTGTTCTCTGGACCTTGCTCTTATTAGGAGATCGTCCAAGTATGGGATAATTAATATGCCTTTTCTTCGAAGAAGAATCATCATCTCGGCCATTACCTTTGTAAAGACCCGAGGTGCCGTGGACAATCCGAACGGCAGCGTCTGAAACTGATAGTGACAGTTTTGTACAACGAACCTGAGGTACCCCTGGTGTAAGGGGTAAATTGGAACGTGGAGATACGCATCCTTGATGTCCAAGGATACCATAAAATCCCCCTCTTCCAGGTTCGCTATCACTGCTCTGAGTGACTCCATTTTGAACTTGAACTTCTTTATGTACAGGTTCAAGGACTTCAGATTTAGAATAGGCCTTACCGAGCCATCCGGCTTCGGTACCACAAAAAGAGTGGAATAATACCCCTTCCCTTGTTGTAGAAGAGGTACCTTGACTATCACCTGCTGAGAGTACAGCTTGTGAATGGCTTCCAAAACCGTCTCCCTTTCGGAGGGGGACGTTGGTAAAGCAGACTTCAGGAAACGGCGAGGTGGGTCTGTCTCTAATTCCAACCTGTACCCCTGAGATATTATCTGCAGGATCCAGGGATCTACTTGCGAGTGAGCCCACTGCGCGCTGTAATTTTTGAGACGACCGCCCACCGTCCCCGAGTCCGCTTGAGAAGCCCCAGCGTCATGCTGAGGCTTTTGTAGAAGCCGGGGAGGGCTTCTGTTCCTGGGAAGGAGCTGCCTGTTGCTGTCTCTTCCCTCGACCTCTGCCTCGTGGCAGATATGAATAGCCCTTTGCTCTCTTATTTTTAAAGGAACGAAAGGGCTGCGGTTGAAAAGTCGGTGCCTTTTTCTGTTGGGGAGTGACTTGAGGTAGAAAGGTGGATTTCCCGGCTGTAGCCGTGGCCACCAAATCTGATAGACCGACTCCAAATAACTCCTCCCCTTTATACGGCAAAACTTCCATATGCCGTTTTGAATCCGCATCGCCTGTCCACTGTCGCGTCCATAAAGCTCTTCTGGCCGAAATGGACATAGCACTTACCCGTGATGCCAGTGTGCAGATATCCCTCTGTGCATCACGCATATAAAGAAATGCATCCTTTATTTGTTCTAACGACAGTAAAATATTGTCCCTGTCCAGGGTATCAATATTTTCAATCAGGGACTCTGACCAAACTACCCCAGCACTGCACATCCAGGCAGTCGCTATAGCTGGTCGTAGTATAACACCTGCATGTGTGTATATACTTTTTTGGATATTTTCCATCCTCCTATCTGATGGATCTTTAAGTGCGGCCGTCTCAGGAGAGGGTAACGCCACTTGTTTAGATAAGCGTGTTAGCGCCTTGTCCACCCTAGGAGATGTTTCCCAGCGCTCCCTAACCTCTGGCGGGAAAGGGTATAATGCCAATAATTTCTTTGAAATTTTCAGCTTTTTATCAGGAGCAACCCACGCTTCATTACACACGTCATTTAATTCTTCTGATTCAGGAAAAACTATAGGTAGTTTTTTCACACCCCACATAATACCCTGTTTAGTGGTACCTGTAGTATCAGCTAAATGTAACGCCTCCTTCATTGCCAAAATCATATAACGTGTGGCCCTACTGGAAAATACGGTTGATTCGTCACCGTCACCACTGGAGTCAGTGCCTGTGTCTGGGTCTGTGTCGACCGACTGAGGCAAAGGGCGTTTTACAGCCCCTGACGGTGTTTGAGTCGCCTGGACAGGCACTAATTGATTGTCCGGCCGTCTCATGTCGTCAAACGACTGCTTTAGCGTGTTGACACTATCCCGTAGTTCCATAAATAAAGGCATCCATTCTGGTGTCGACTCCCTAGGGGGTGACATCCTCATATTTGGCAATTGCTCCGCCTCCACACCAATATCGTCCTCATACATGTCGACACACACGTACCGACACACAGCAGACACACAGGGAATGCTCCTAACGAAGACAGGACCCACTAGCCCTTTGGGGAGACAGAGGGAGAGTTTGCCAGCACACACCAAAAGCGCTATATATAGCAGGGATAGCCTTATAATAAGTGCTCCCTTATAGCTGCTTTATATATATAAAAATATCGCCATAAATTTGCCCCCCCTCTCTGTTTTACCCTGTTTCTGTAGTGCAGTGCAGGGGAGAGACCTGGGAGCCGTCCTGACCAGCGGAGCTGTGAGAGGAAATGGCGCCGTGTGCTGAGGAGATAGGCCCCGCCCCTTTTCCGGCGGGCTCGTCTCCCGCTATTTTGTGAATCCAGGCAGGGGTTAAATATCTCCATATAGCCTCTGGGGGCTATATGTGAGGTATTTTTAGCCTTTATATAGGTTACATTTGCCTCCCAGGGCGCCCCCCCCCAGCGCCCTGCACCCTCAGTGACTGCGTGTGAAGTGTGCTGAGAGGAAAATGGCGCACAGCTGCAGTGCTGTGCGCTACCTTTAGAAGACTGCAGGAGTCTTCAGCCGCCGATTTTGGACCTCTTCTGACTTCAGCATCTGCAAGGGGGCCGGCGGCGCGGCTCCGGTGACCATCCAGGCTGTACCTGTGATCGTCCCTCTGGAGCTGATGTCCAGTAGCCAAGAAGCCAATCCATCCTGCACGCAGGTGAGTTCACTTCTTCTCCCCTCAGTCCCTCGTTGCAGTGATCCTGTTGCCAGCAGGACTCACTGTAAAATAAAAAACCTAAGCTAAACTTTTTCTAAGCAGCTCTTTAGGAGAGCCACCTAGATTGCACCCTTCTCGGCCGGGCACAAAAATCTAACTGGAGTCTGGAGGAGGGTCATAGGGGGAGGAGCCAGTGCACACCACCTGATCTGGAAAAGCTTTACTTTTTGTGCCCTGTCTCCTGCGGAGCCGCTATCCCCCTCCATGGTCCTTTCAGGAACCCCAGCATCCACTAGGACGATAGAGAAATGATGATACTCCTTCAAAAAAAAAAAAAAGGGAGTTTTAATTATCCCGTACTTGGACGATCTCCTTATAAAGGCGAGGTCCAAGGAGCAGTTGTTGGTCGGAGTAGCACTATCTCGGGAAGTGCTACAACAGCACGGATGGATTCTATACATTCCAAAGTCACAGCTGGTTCCTACCACACGCCTACTGTTCCTGGGGATGGTTCTGGACACAGAACAGAAAAAAGTGTTTCTCCCGCAGGAGAAAGCCAAGGAGCTGTCATCTCTAGTCAGAGACCTCCCGAAACCAAAACAGGTATCGGTGCATCACTGCACACGAGTCCTGGGAAAAATGATAGCTTCTTACGTAGCAGAATTCCATTCGGCAGGTTCCATGCAAGAACCTTTCAGTGGGCCCTTTTGGACAAGTGGTCGGGATCGCATCTTCAGATGCATCGGCTGATACCCTGGTCCTTGGAGACAGGGTTATCTCTACTGTGGTGGCTGCAGAGTGCTCATCTTCAAGAGGGCCGCAGAGTCGGCATACAGGACTGGGTCCTGGTAACCACGGATGCCAGCCTTCGAGGCTGGGGGGCAGTCACACAGGGAAGAAATTTCCAAGGACTTTGGTCAAGTCAGGAGTCGTCCCTACACATAAATATTCTGGAACTGAGGGCCATTTACAATGCCCTAAGTCTGGCAAGGCCTCTGCTTCAAAACCAGCCGGAACTGATCTAATCAGACAACATCACGGCAGTCGCCCATTTAAACCGACAGGGCGGCACAAGAAGCAGGATGGCGATGGCAGAAGACACAAGGATTCTCCGATGGGCGGAAAATCACGTCTTAGCACTGTCAGCAGTGTTCATTCCGTGAGTGGTCAACTGGGAAGCAGACTTCCTCAGCAGACACAACCTACACCCGGGAGAGTGGGGACTTCATCCAGAAGTCTTCCAACTGTTGGTAAACTGTTGGGAAAGACCACAGGTGGACATGATGGCGTCCCGCCTAAACAAAAAACTAGATATTGCGCCAGGTCAAGGGACCCTCAGGCGATAGCTGTGGACGCTCTAGTGACACCGTGGGTGTACCAGTCGGTTTATGTATTCCCTCCTCTGCCTCTCATACCAAAGGTATTGAGAATAATAAGAAGACGAGGAGTAAGAACGATACTCGTGGTTCCGGATGGGCCAAGAAGAGCTTGGTACCCAGAACTTCAAGAAATGATATCAGAGGACCCATGGCCTCTACCGCTCAGACAGGATCTGCTACAGCAGGGGCCCTGTCTGTTCCAAGACTTACCGCGGCTGTGTTTGACGGCATGGCGGTTGAATTCCGGATCCTAAAGGAAAAGGGCATTCCGGAGGAAGTCATTCCTACGCTGATAAAAGCCAGGAAAGAAGTAACCGCAAACCATTATCACCGTATTTGGCGAAAATATGTTGCGTGGTGTGAGGTCAGGAAGGCCCCAACAGAGGAATTTCAGCTGGGTCGTTTTCTGCACTTCCTACAGTCAGGAGTGACTGTGGGCCTAAACTTAGGTTCCATTAAGGTCCAGATTTCGGCTCTGTCGATTTTCTTCCAGAAAGAACTGGCTTCACTGCCTGGAGTTCAGACATTTGTAAAGGGAGTGCTACATATTCAGCCCCCTTTTGTGCCTCCTGTGGCACCTTGGGATCTCAACGTGGTGTTGAGTTTCCTAAAATCACATTGGTTTGAGCCACTTAAAACTGTGGATTTGAAATATCTCACGTGGAAAGTGGTCATGTTATTGGCCTTGGCTTCGGCCAGGCGTGTGTCAGAATTGGCGGCTTTGTCATGTAAAAGCCCTTATCTGATTTTCCATATGGATAGGGCAGAATTGAGGACTCGTCCCCAGTTTCTCCCTAAGGTGGTATCAGCTTTTCACTTGAACCAACCTATTGTAGTGCCTGCGGCTACTAGGGACTTGGAAGATTCCAAGTTACTGGACGTAGTCAGGGCCTTAAAAATAAGAATTTACTTACCGATAATTCTATTTCTCATAGTCCGTAGTGGATGCTGGGGACTCCGTCAGGACCATGGGGAACAGCGGCTCCGCAGGAGACAGGGCACATCTAAAGAAAGCTTTTAGGATCACATGGTGTGCACTGGCTCCTCCCCCCATGACCCTCCTCCAAGCCCCAGCCAGGTACTGTGCCCGGACGAGCGTACACAATAAGGAAGGATCTTGAATCCCGGGTAAGACTCATACCAGCCACACCAATCACACTGTACAACTTGTGATCTGAACCCAGTTAACAGTATGATAACAAACGAAGTAGCCTCTGAAAAGATGGCTCACAACAATAATAATAACCCGATTTTTGTAACAATAACTATGTACAAGTATTGCAGACAATCCGCACTTGGGATGGGCGCCCAGCATCCACTACGGACTATGAGAAATAGAATTATCGGTAAGTAAATTCTTATTTTCTCTAACGTCCTAGTGGATGCTGGGGACTCCGTCAGGACCATGGGGATTATACCAAAGCTCCCAAACGGGCGGGAGAGTGCGGATGACTCTGCAGCACCGAATGAGAGAACTCCAGGTCCTCCTTAGCCAGAGTATCAAATTTGTAAAATTTTACAAACGTGTTCTCCCCTGACCACGTAGCTGCTCGGCAAAGTTGTAATGCCGAGACCCCTCGGGCAGCCGCCCAAGATGAGCCCACCTTCCTTGTGGAGTGGGCCTTTACAGATTTAGGCTGTGGCAGGCCTGCCACAGAATGTGCAAGTTGGATTGTGCTACAGATCCAACGCGCAATCGTCTGCTTAGACGCAGGAGCACCCATCTTGTTGGGTGCATACAATATAAACAACGAGTCAGATTTTCTGACTCCAGCTGTCCTTGAAATATATATTTTTAATGCTCTGACAACGTCCAGTAACTTGGAGTCCTCCAAGTCGCTAGTAGCCGCAGGCACCACAATAGGCTGGTTCAAGTGAAAAGCCGAAACCACCTTAGGGAGAAAATGAGGACGTGTCCGCAGTTCTGCCCTGTCCGAATGGAAAATCAGATATGGGCTTTTGTACGATAAAGCCGCCAACTCTGAAACTCTCCTGGCTGAAGCCAGGGCCAGTAGCATGGTTACTTTCCATGTAAGATACTTCAAATCTACAGATTTGAGAGGCTCAAACCAATGAGATTTGAGAAAATCCAAAACTACGTTTAGATCCCACGGTGCCACTGGGGGCACAATCGGGGGCTGTATATGTAGTACACCCTTGACAAAAGTTTGTACTTCAGGCACTGAAGCCAATTCCTTCTGGAAGAAGATTGATAAGGCCGAAATTTGAACTTTAATAGACCCCAATTTGAGGCCCATAGACAATCCTGCCTGCAGGAAATGTAAGAATCGACCCAATTGAAATTCTTCCGTTGGGGCCTTCTTGGCTTCACACCACGCAACATATTTTCTCCAAATGCGGTGATAATGTTGTGCGGTCACTTCCTTCCTAGCCTTAATCAAGGTAGGAATAACTTCCTCTGGAATGCCCTTTTCTTTTAGAATCCGGCGTTCAACCGCCATGCCGTCAAACGCAGTCGCGGTAAGTCTTGGAACATACAAGGTCCCTGCTGAAGCAGATCCCTTCTTAGAGGTAGAGGCCACGGATCCTCCGTGAGCATCTCTTGAAGTTCCGGATACCAAGTTCTTCTTGGCCAATCAGGAGCCACTAGTATTGTTCTTACTCCCCTTTTCCGAATAATTCTCAGTACCTTTGGTATGGGAGGCAGAGGAGGAAACGCATACACTGACTGGTACACCCATGGTGTTACCAGAGCGTCCACAGCTATTGCCTGAGGGTCTCTTGACCTGGCGCAATATCTGTCCAGTTTTTTGTTGAGGCGAGACGCCATCATATCCACCTTTGGTTTTTCCCAACGGTTCACAATCATGTGGAAAACTTCCGGATGAAGTCCCCACTCTCCCGGGTGAAGGTCGTGTCTGCTGAGGAAGTCTGCTTCCCAGTTGTCCACTCCCGGGATGAACACTGCTGACAGTGCTATGACATGATTTTCCGCCCAGCGAAGAATCCTTGCAGCTTCTGTCATTGCTCTTCTGCTTCTCGTGCCGCCTTGTCTGTTTACGTGGGCGACTGCCGTGATGTTGTCCGACTGGATCAACACCGGCTGACCCTGAAGCAGCGGTTTTGCCAAGCTTAGAGCATTGTATATCGCTCTTAGCTCCAGTATATTTATGTGAAGAGACGTCTCCAGGTCTGACCATACACCCTGGAAGTTTCTTCCCTGTGTGACTGCTCCCCAGCCCCGTAGGCTGGCATCCGTAGTCACCAGGACCCAGTCCTGTATGCCGAACCTGCGGCCCTCTAACAGAAGGGCACTCTGCAACCACCACATGAGAGACAACCTTGTTCTTGGTGACAGTGTTATCCGCTGATGCATGTGCAGATGCGATTCGGACCATTTGTCCAGCAGATCCCACTGAAATGTTCGTGCATGGAATCTGCCGAATGGAATTGCTTCGTAAGAAGCCACCATCTTTCCCAGGACTCTTGTGCATTGATGTACTGACACAGTTCCTGGTTTTAGGAGGTTCCTGACCAGTTCGGATAACTGCCTTGCTTTCTCCTCCGGGAGAAACACCTTTTTCTGAACCGTGTCCAGAATCATTCCCAGGAACAGCAGACGTGTTGTCGGGGTCAATTGAGATTTTGGAAGATTCAGAATCCACCCGTGTTGCTGAAGCACTACTTGGGTTAGTGCTACACCGACTTCCAGCTGTTCTCTGGACTTTGCCCTTATCAGGAGATCGTCCAAGTAAGGGATAATTAATACGCCTTTTCTTCGTAGAAGAACCATCATTTCGGTCATTACCTTGGTAAAGACCCGAGGGGCCGTGGACAAACCAAACGGCAGCGTTTGAAACTGATAATGACAGTCTTGTATCACGAACCTGAGATACCCTTGGTGTGAGGGGTAAATTGGGACATGCAGATAAGCATCTTTTATGTCCAGGGACACCATGAAGTCCCCTTCTTCCAGATTCGCTATCACTGCTCTGAGTGACTCCATCTTGAACTTGAATTTCTGTATGTACAGGTTCAAGGATTTCAGATTTAGAATAGGTCTTACCGAACCGTCCGGCTTCGGTACCACAAATAGTGTGGAATAATACCCCTTTCCCTGTTGTAGGAGGGGTACCTTGACTATCACCTGCCGAGAATACAGCTTGTGAATGGCTTCCAATACCGTCGTCCTTTCTGAGGGAGACGTTGGTAAAGCAGACTTTAGGAACCGGCGAGGGGGAGACCTTTCGAACTCCAACATGTAACCCTGAGATACTATCTGCAGGATCCACGGGTCCACCTGTGAGCGAGCCCACTGATTGCTGAAAATCTTTAGTCGACCCCCCACCGCTCCTGAGTCCGCTTGTAAAGCCCCAGCGTCATGCTGATGGCTTTGTAGAACCCGGGGCGGGCTTCTGGTCCTGGGCAGGGGCTGCTTGCTGCCCTCTCTTACCCTTTCCTCTGCCTCGCGGCAGATAAGACTGTCCTTTTGCTCGCTTGTTTTTATAGGAGCGAAAGGACTGCGGCTAAAAAGACGGTGTCTTTTTCTGTTGGGAGGGGGTCTGAGGTAAAAAAGTGGATTTGCCGGCAGTTGCCGTGGCCACCAGATCCGATAGACCGACCCCAAATAATTCCTCTCCTTTATATGGCAACACTTCCATATGCCTTTTGGAATCCGCATCACCTGACCACTGTCGCGTCCATAAACTTCTTCTGGCAGATATGGACATCGCACTTACTCTTGATGCTAGAGTACAAATATCCCTCTGAGCATCTCGCATATAAAGAAACGCATCCTTTAATTGCTCTAGAGTCAATAAAATACTGTCCCTATCCAGGGTATCAATATTTTCAGTCAGGGAATCCAACCACACTACCCCAGCACTGCACATCCAGGCTGAGGCTATTGCCGGTCGCAGTATAACACCAGTATGAGTGTATATACTTTTCAGGTTAGTTTCCAGCCTCCTATCCGCTGGATCCTCGAGGGCGGCCGTATCAGGAGACGGCAACGCCACTTGCTTTGATAAACGTGTGAGCGCCTTATCCACCCTAGGGGGTGTTTCCCAGCGCGTCCTAACCTCTGGTGGGAAAGGGTATAATGCCAATAACTTCTTAGAAATTAGCAGTTTTCTATCTGGGTTAACCCACGCTTCATCACACACGTCATTCAATTCCTCTGATTCTGGAAAAGCTACAGGTGGTTTTTTCACCCCCCACATAATACCCCTTTTTGAGGTACCAGCAGTATCAGAGATCTGCAAAGCCTCCTTCATTGCCGTGATCATATAACGTGTGGCCCTGTTGGAAAATACGTTTGTTTCTTCACTGTCGACACTAGATTCATCTGTGTCGGTACCCGTGTCGACTGACTGAGGTAAGGGACGTTTTACAGCCCCTGACGGTGTCTGAGACGCCTGAGCCGGTACTGACTGGTTTTCCGGCCGTCTCATTTCGTCCACTGACTTTTGTAATGTACTAACATTATCACGTAATTCCATAACTAAAGCCATCCATTCCGGTGTCGACTCCCTAGGGGGTGACATCACCATTACCGGCAATTGCTCTGCCTCCACACCAACATCGTCCTCATACATGTCGACACACACGTACCGACACACAGCAGCCACACAGGGAATGCTCTAATCGAAGACAGGACCCCCTTAGCCCTTTGGGGAGACAGAGGGAGAGTTTGCCAGCACACACCAAAAGCGCTATAAATGTATATAAACAACCCTAAAAGGTGTTGTTTTTGTTATAAGCGCTTTTAATATATAAATATCGCCAATTTATGCCCCCCTTCTCTTTGTTACCCTGTTTCTGTAGTGCAGTGCAGGGGAGAGTCCTGGGAGCCTTCCTCACAGCGGAGCTGAGCAGGAAAATGGCGCTGAGTGCTGAGGAGAATAAGCTCCGCCCCTTTTCCGGCGGGCTTTTCTCCCGGGTTTTGAGAAATCTGGCCTGGGTTAAATACATACATATAGCCTTAATGGCTATATGTGATGTATTCTTTGCCACTAAAGGTATTTAATATTGCTGCCCAGGGCGCCCCCAGCAGCGCCCTGCACCCTCCGTGACTGGTCAGTGAGAAGTGTGTAGCAACAATGGCGCACAGCTGCCGTGCTGTGCGCTACCTTCATGAAAACTGAAGAGTCTTCTGCCGCCTGTTTCCGGACCTCCGATCTTCAGCATCTGTAAGGGGGGTCGGCGGCGCGGCTCCGGGACGAACCCCAGGATGACCTGTGTTCCGACTCCCTCTGAAGCTATGACCAGTAGCCTAAGACTCCAATCCATCCTGCACGCAGGTGAGTTGAAAATCTGTTGCCAGCAGGACTCACTGAGATTTAAAACCTAAAAAAAACTTTTTCTAAGCAGCTCTTTAGGAGAGCCACCTAGATTGCACCCTGCTCGGACGGGCACAAAAACCTAACTGGGGCTTGGAGGAGGGTCATGGGGGGAGGAGCCAGTGCACACCATGTGATCCTAAAAGCTTTCTTTAGATGTGCCCTGTCTCCTGCGGAGCCGCTGTTCCCCATGGTCCTGACGGAGTCCCCAGCATCCACTAGGACGTTAGAGAAAATTTATGTTTCCAGGACGGCTGGAGTCAGGGAAATTGACTCGCTTTTTATCCTGTAGGCACCCAACAAAATAGGTGCTCCTGCTTCTAAGCAGACTATTGCTCGCTGAATTTGTAGCACATTTCAGCTGGAGCATTCTGCGGCTGGATTGCCGCATCCTAAATCAGTAAAAGCCCATTCCACGAGGAAAGTGGGCTCATCTTGGGCGGCTGCCCGAGGGGTCTCGGCTTTACAACTTGCCGAGCTGCAACTTGGTCAGGGGCAAACACGTTTGCAAAAGTCTACAAATTTGATACCCTGGCTGAGGAGGACCTTGAGTTCTCTCATTCGGTGCTGCAGAGTCATCCGCACTCTCCCGCCCGTTTGGGAGCTTTGGTATAATCCCCATGGTCCTTACGGAGTTCCCAGCATCCACTAGGACGTCAGAGAAAATAAGATTTTACTCACCGGTAAATCTATTTCTCGTAGTCCGTAGTGGATGCTGGGCGCCCATCCCAAGTGCGGATTGTCTGCAATACTTGTATGTAGTTATTGCCTAACTAAGGGTTATTGTTGAGCCATCTGTTGAGAGGCTCAGTTATATTTCATACTGTTAACTGGGTATAGTATCACGAGTTATACGGTGTGATTGGTGTGGCTGGTATGAGTCTTACCCGGGATTCAAAATCCTTCCTTATTGTGTCAGCTCTTCCGGGCACAGTATCCTAACTGAGGCTTGGAGGAGGGTCATGGTGGGAGGAGCCAGTGCACACCAGGTAGTCTAAAAGCTTTCTTTTAGTTGTGCCCAGTCTCCTGCGGAGCCGCTATTCCCCATGGTCCTTACGGAGTTCCCAGCATCCACTACGGACTACGAGAAATAGATTTACCGGTGAGTAAAATCTTATTAAAAATAACCTCTCTGCCTGTCATGATCTGGGTTATTAGCCCCCATTATTTACCTGCTAAGTGCCTCCTGTGACTGGCCCGGTGTTCCAGGCCTGGATTCCACCTGCGCTGTCTGCGGGCAGCGCACTGCAGGTCTGTGTATCAAGGTTCTCTTCAGTGATCGCGGCAGCGCTGGCATGGCAATATTATACAAAATATCCATTTGTTTAAAGTATGGCGTCTCCTGCACTCCGCGGCCTCTACTACCGATTCCCACATGTAAAGCACAAATAGACTTTCCCTCCAGTTTCAAACATGGGTGCAGCCATGTTGGTTTTTCATCACATGTTTTCAGCCTATCCGCTGCAGTCAGGACTCTGCCTTAATTATCCAGCCAATCCTTGCTCACCAGCTGGTATAAATATCCTGCTCCAGGGCTGGATAATAGTCAGTGCTTTGGCTTGCATATAATAAGAATTTACTTACCGATAATTCTATTTCTCGGAGTCCGTAGTGGATGCTGGGGTTCCTGAAAGGACCATGGGGAATAGCGGCTCCGCAGGAGACAGGGCACAAAAAGTAAAGCTTTAGGATCAGGTGGTGTGCACTGGCTCCTCCCCCTATGACCCTCCTCCAAGCCTCAGTTAGGTACTGTGCCCGGATGAGCGTACACAATAAGGAAGGATTTATGAATCCCGGGTAAGACTCATACCAGCCACACCAATCACACTGTACAACCTGTGATCTGAACCCAGTTAACAGTATGATAACAGCGGAGCCTCTGAAAGGATGGCTCACAACAATAATAACCCGATTTTTGTAACTATGTACAAGTAATGCAGATAATCCGCACTTGGGATGGGCGCCCAGCATCCACTACGGACTCCGAGAAATAGAATTATCGGTAAGTAAATTCTTATTTTCTCTATCGTCCTAGTGGATGCTGGGGTTCCTGAAAGGACCATGGGGATTATACCAAAGCTCCCAAACGGGCGGGAGAGTGCGGATGACTCTGCAGCACCGAATGAGAGAACTCCAGGTCCTCCTTAGCCAGGGTATCAAATTTGTGGGATTTTACAAACGTGTTTGCCCCTGACTAAATAGCCGCTCGGCAAAGTTGTAAAGCCGAGACCCCTCGGGCAGCCGCCCAAGATGAGCCCACCTTCCTTGTGGAATGGGCATTTACATATTTTGGCTGTGGCAGGCCTGCCACAGAATGTGCAAGCTGAATTGTATTACACATCCAACTAGCAAAAGTCTGCTTAAAAGCAAGAGCACCCAGTTTGTTGGGTGCATACAGGATAACAGCAAGTCAGTTTTCCTGACTCCAGCCGTCCTGGAACCTATATTTTCAGGGCCCTGACCACATCTAGCAACTTGGAGTCCTCCAAGTCCCTAGTAGGCGCAAGACACCCCAATAAGCTGGTTCAGGTGAAACACTGACACCACCTTAGGGAGAGAACTGGGGACGAGTCCGCAGCTCTGCCCTGTCCGAATGGACAAACAGATATGGGCTTTTTTGAGAAAAAAACCACCAATTTGACACTCGCCTGGTCCAGGCCAGGTCCAAGAGCATGTTCACTTTTCATGTGAGATGCTTCAAATCCACAGATTTGACTGGTTTTAAACCAATGTGTTTTGAGGAATCCCAGAACTACGTTGAGATCCCACAGTGCCACTGGAGGCACAAAAGGGGGTTGTATATGCAATACTCCCTTGACAAACTTCTGGACTTCAGGAACTGAAGCCAATTCTTTCTGGAAGAAAAATCGACAGGGCCGAAATTTGAACCTTAATGGACCCCAATTTGAGGCCCATAGACACTCCTGTTTGCAAGAAATGCAGGAATCGACCGAGTTGAAATTTCTTCGTGGGGCCTTCCTGGCCTCACACCACGCAACTTATTTTCGCCACATGTGGTGATAATGTTGTGCGGTCACCTCCTTTCTGGCTTTGACCAGGGTAGGAATGACCTCTTCCTGAATGCCTTTTCCCTTAGGATCCGGCGTTCCACCGCCATGCCGTCAAACGCAGCTGCGGTAAGTCTTGGAACAGACATGGTACTTGCTGAAACAAGTCCCTTCTTAGCGGCAGAGGCCATAAGTCCTCTGTGAGCATCTCTTGAAGTTCCGGGTACCAAGTCCTTCTTGGCCAATCCGGAGCCATGAGTATAGTTCTTACTCCTCTACGTCTTATAATTCTCAGTACCTTAGGTATGAAAAGCAGAGGATGGAACACATACACCGACTGGTACACCCACGGTGTTACCAGAACGTCCACAGCTATTGCCTGAGGGTCTCTTAACCTGGCGCAATACCTGTCCCGTTTTTTGTTCAGACGGGACGCCATCATGTCCACCTTTGGTAATTCCCAACGGTTTACAATTATGTGGAAAACTTCCCCATGAAGTTCCCACTCTGCCGGGTGGAGGTCGTGCCTACTGAGGAAGTCTGCTTCCCAGTTTCCATTCCCGGAATGAAACACTGCTGACAGTGCTATCACATGATTTTCCGCCCAGCGAAAAGTCCTTGCAGTTTTTGCCACTGCCCTCCTGCTTCTTGTGCCGCCCTGTCTATTTACGTGGGCGACTGCCGTGATGTTTTATCCCACTGGATCAATACCGGCTGACCTTGAAGCAGAGGTCTTGCTAAGCTTAGAGCATTATAATTTTACCCTTAGCTATATTTATGTGGAGAAAAATCTCCAGACTTGATCACACTCCCTGGAAATTTTTTCCTTGTGTGACTGCTCCCCAGCCTCTCGGGCTGGCCTCCGTGGTCACCAACATCCAAAACTGAATGCCGAATCTGCGGCCCTCTAGAAGATGAGCACTCTGTAACCACCACAGGAGAGACACCCTTGTCCTTGGATATAGGGTTATCCGCTGATGCATCTGAAGATGCGATCCGGACCATTTGTCCAGCAGATCCCACTGAAAAGTTCTTGCATGAAATCTGCCGACTGGAATTGCTTCGAAGGAAGTCACCATTTTTTTACCATGGCCCTTGTGCAATGATGCACTGATTTTAGGAGGTTCCTGACTAGCTCGGATAACTCCCTGGCTTTCTCTTCCGGGAGAAACACCTTTTTCTGGACTGTGTCCAGAATCATCCCTAAGCACAGGAGACTTGTTGTCGGGATCAGCTGCGATTTTGGAATATTTAGAATCCACCCCTGCTGTTGTAACAGTATCCGAGATAGTGCTACTCCGACCTCCAACTGTTCCCTGGACTTTGCCCTTATCAGGAGATCGTCCAAGTAAGGGATAATTAAGACGCCTTTTCTTCGAAGAAGAACCATCATTTCGGCCATTACCTTGGTAAAGACCCGGGGTGCCGTAGACAATCCAAACGGCAGCGTCTGAAACTGATAGTGACAGTTCTGTACCACGAACCTGAGGTACCCTTAGTGATAAGAGCAAATTTGGTACATGGAGGTAAGCATCCCTGATGTCTCGGAACACCAGATAGTCCCCTTCTTCCCGGTTCGTTATCACTGCTCTGAGTGACTCCATCTTGATTTGAACCTTTGTAAGTGTTCAAATTTTTTTAGATTTAGAATAGGTCTCACCTAGCCTTCTGGCTTCAGTACCACAATATAGTGTGGAATAATACCCCTTTTCTTGTTGTAGGAGGGGTAATTTAATTATCACCTGCTGGGAATACAGCTCGTGAATTTTTTCCCATACTGCCTCCTTGTCGGAGGGAGACCTTGGTAAAGCAGACTTCAGGAGCCTGCGCAGGGGAAACGTCTCGACATTCCAAACTGTACCCCTGGGATACTACTTGTAGGATCCAGGGGTCCTGTACGGTCTCAGCGTCATGCTGAGAGCTTGTCAGAAGCGGTGGAACGCTTCTGTTCCTGGGAATGGGCTGCCTGCTGCAGTCTTCTTCCCTTTCCTCTATCCCTGGGCAGATATGACTCTTATAGGGACGAAAGGACTGAAGCTGAAAAGACGGTGTCTTTTTCTGCAGAGATGTGACTTAGGGTAAAAACGGTGGATTTTCCAGCAGTTGCCGTGGCCACCAGGTCCGATGGACCGACCCCAAATAACTCCTCTTCCTTTATACGGCAATACACCTTTGTGCCGTTTGGAATCTGCATCACCTGACCACTGTCGTGTCCATAAACATCTTCTGGCAGATATGGACATCGCACTTACTCTTGATGCCAGAGTGCAAATATCCCTCTGTGCATCTCGCATATATAGAAATACATCCTTTAAATGCTCTATAGTCAATAAAATACTGTCCCTGTCAAGGGTATCAATATTTTTAGTCAGGGAATCCGACCAAGCCACCCCAGCTCTGCACATCCAGGCTGAGGCGATCGCTGGTCGCAGTAAAACACCAGTATGTGTGTATATACTTTTTATGATATTTTTCCAGCCTCCTGTCAGCTGGCTCCTTGAGGACGGCCCTATCTATAGACGGTACCGCCACTTGTTCTGATAAGCGTGTGAGCGCCTTATCCACCCTAAGGGGTGTTTCCCAACGCGCCCTAACTTCTGGCGGGAAAGGGTATACCGCCCATATTTTCTATCGGGGGGAACCCACGCATCATCACACACTTCATTTAATTTATCTGATTCAGGAAAAACTATGGTAGTTTTTTTACATCCCACATAATACCCTCTTTTGTGGTACTTGTAGTATCAGAAATATGTAACACCTCCTTCATTGCCCTTAACGTGTGGCCCTAATAAGGAATACGTTTGTTTATTCACCGTCGACACTGGATTCAGTGTCCCTGTCTGTGTCTGTGTCGACCGACTAAAGTAAACGGGCGTTTTAAAACCCCTGACGGTGTTTTTGAGACGTCTGGACCGGTACTAATTGTTTGTCGGCCGTCTCATGTCGTCAACCGACCTTGGCGCGTGTTGACATTATCACGTAATTCCCTAAATAAGCCATCCATTCCGGTGTCGACTCCCTAGAGAGTGACATCACCATTACAGGCAATTGCTCCGCCTCCTCACCAACATCGTCCTCATACATGTCGACACACACGTACCGACACACAGCACACACACAGGGAATGCTCTGATAGAGGACAGGACCTACTAGCCCTTTGGAGAGACAGAGGGAGAGTTTGCCAGCACACACCAAAAACGCTATAATTATATAGGGACAACCTTATATAAGTGTTTTCCCTTATAGCATCTTTTTTATATATTTCTAACGCCAAATTAGTGCCCCCCCTCTCTGTTTTAACCCTGTTTCTGTAGTGCAGTGCAGGGGAGAGCCTGGGAGCCTTCCCTCCAGCCTTTCTGTGAGGGAAAATGGCGCTGTGTGCTGAGGAGATAGGCCCCGCCCCTTTTTCGGCGGCCTTGTCTCCCGCTCTTAACGGATTCTGTCAGGGGTTAAATATCTCCATATAGCCCCCGGAGGCTATATGTGAGGTATTTTTAGCCAAAAAAGGTTTTCATTTGCCTCCCAGGGCGCCCCCCTCCCAGCGCCCTGCACCCTCAGTGACTGCCGTGTGAAGTGTGCTGAGAGGAAAATGGCGCACAGCTGCAGTGCTGTGCGCTACCTTAAGAAGACTGAGGAGTCTTCTGCCGCCGATTCTGGACCTCTTCTCGTTTCAGCATCTGCAAGGGGGCCGGCGGCGAGGCTCCGGTGACCATCCAGGCTGTACCTGTGATCGTCCCTCTGGAGCTAATGTCCAGTAGCCAAAGAAGCCAATCCATCCTGCACGCAGGTGAGTTCACTTCTTCTCCCCTAAGTCCCTCGTTGCAGTGATCCTGTTGCCAGCAGGACTCACTGTAAAATAAAAAACCTAAGCTAAACTTTTCTAAGCAGCTCAGGAGAGCCACCTAGATTGCACCCTTCTCGGCCGGGCACAAAAATCTAACTGAGGCTTGGAGGAGGGTCATAGGGGGAGGAGCCAGTGCACACCACCTGATCCTAAAGCTTTACTTTTTGTGCCCTGTCTCCTGCGGAGCCGCTATTCCCCATGGTCCTTTCAGGAACCCCAGCATCCACTAGGACGATAGAGAAATGTCTCTCCTGTTTGGTGAATTTACAGATTGACTTTACAGGTATTCCAGCTCCTGTGATTCAGCTTCTCCTAGAGACCGGCACCAATTCCCACCCTGCGGTGCAGCCCGACTCCTGCAGTGTTCCAGCTCTGCTTCCTGGCTATCTACTGCGATCCTGACATCGGCTTCCAGCTTTGGACCTACTCTGCTCCCAGCGGTGTTCTGGTATCGTTTCTACTTCCATTACCTACAGCATCGCTCACTAGCCTCTATGGTAAAGTTGTCACTGGCTTCCAGCGTTCCATTCATATCACTTCCAGCAGTGCTTGGTTTTACCATCTGCCTACAGCGGTGCTTCACGTCATCTCTAGCGGTATTCATATATCGCTCTGCATATCCATATTCTACACAACATCAGACCACAGTATTCATCGATGCTCACCATCAAACTTTTGCTCCAGCGGTGAGTTCAGCACATCTTTCCTCACACCGGTTCCGTCCGGTAGTCTCTGGCAATTCTAATTCCATCTCTTCAACATCAGTGTATCAGTGCCTATCCCAGTCTCCTGTCAACCACCTACTGGGCAGTACTTGTTTGTTCCTCATTACAGCGGCTAGCTGTGGCCACGGACTTTTCAACTCTGGAGTTTGGCAAGGACTTCTACTCATCTTGTTCTGCATAGCCACAGTCTCAAATACCTTTTGCATTATCAGGAACTGTACTGCATTTTTCTCTGCACTTAACTGTTGAAGATATATCATTGCCAAGATACATACAATGTATTAAATAAATGTACTTTTATATTTTACTTCACAGTTGTGGTCACGCCTTCAGGTTGATGGTGTTCAAACATCCTGTATGTCTAGGAACCTAATCCTACCTCCTCGGTTCACCTACACTCCAGCCCTACATCTGAGGCTTCCTTAAGTCAGCCTCAGCCCTCAGTTGTGACACTGCCGGGTACTCTTCAGTGCTCAGTTGCAGCTCTGGCCAATTCAGTGTGGTGCAGGAGCTAGGGTGGCGGTGGGTGTAGTGAACGCAACTCCGACCATAGCTATGCTGCTGCTCCCGGGCTCGTTGAAGAGACCTTTGGCCGAGGTCAGAGAGAGTATGCTGCTGGGCTGGTTACATTTTTTGAGGTCCCCCGTTGGTAGAACAGCTTCACCACTTTTCACAGCTAGCGGCACCTGGAAGTGCCCGCTAGCCTAACTTCCAGATTGCCTTCCAATCAACCGCAAGTACTGGAAGCAGTGTGAGCCAACCCAGCCTAAGTGTGAATCAGCCTGGCTGAGGGTGACATGGGACCAGCCCATTGGAATCTGTCATGGTGTCCTGGTGGGCCAATCCGCCCCTACTGTCTACCTATTAGATTGGGTACTAATATGTTAAGTCTGAACTATGGCTACCATGTACCTAATTATGATATTTACTTGCACACAGTTTCATACATAGGTCCTTCTTTATAAAATTTCCCTATAGCAGCTACATTGTGGACAGCTGTTATTTTCCATTCACTGGGCACGATTCAATTCAAAGACAGTTGAACAGCGCCGGAAATTAGTTCCTGGTGCAATTCAATACATTGCCATGTGCCATCCAACGATGGGATTTATTCAGGGGTGCGAGCAGAAATTCGACAAAAGTGCCGGCGCAATGTTGATTTCTTCCCTTAGCATGGTGGAAACAATGTCTCGCCGGGCACTTAAGTCGGAGATTGCCCGTTATCCCGACAAAACACACTGTTTAGTCCAGGAGAACGGGCATTTTCTGACTTACCACTGCGCTGTATTGAACAGCATTCGGAGCCAATTCCTGACGCTAGTCAACTATCATTTAACTGAATGTGCATTATCCACATAGCCACTAACCCATCTATAATACATAACAAATGCCTGTGTCCGCTATTGTGCTATTCATTTAGCACGTTTTTTTGCACCTAGAGCCTGCTGAGGTCCTGAAAACAAATCCCCAATAGTAGCTGCCATTGGCCACACTTCAGGGCTAATTGTATCTCCCCATGGGATCACTTAGCCCACGGTAATTACCGCGGATAAACTCCCCACATCATCTGAGAATAAGTATAAAGAAATGTGTTTCACATAAAATAAGGCAATCTGCTCTGAAATGCTTACATACTCCCTGGAATACTACTGACTTAGGGCCTAATTCAAGGTTGATTGCAAAATAACATTTTCCCCTAATGGGCAAAGCCATGTAGACTGCAGGGGGGGGGGGGGGCAGATATAACATGTGCAGAGAGAGTTAAGGGGGGTACACAAGGAGCGACGATCACTTTCTAAGCATTCGCCGGCGGTGAAATCAGCGGTCCCCCTCCCTCACTCAGCACACATCGCGCTGTGCTGAGCGGGGGGAGAGATGTGTGCTGAGCGGTCTGTGATAGATCACTCAGCATGTGTACCCCCCTTTAGATTTGGGTGGGGTGTGTTCATACTGAAATATAAATTGCAGTGTAAAAATAAAGCAACCAGTATTTACCCTGCACAGAAAAAATATAACCCACCCAAATCCAACTCTCTGCACATGTTACATCTGCCCCACCTGCAGTGCACATGGTTTTGCCCATTAGGGGAAAATTTTATTTTGAAATCAACCTTGATTTAGGCCCACAGGTTCTTAATCAGAGTAATGCGCCCTACACACTGGGCGAGAATACTGAAAGATATGAACGATCTCGTTCATTAATGAACGAGATAATGTTCATATCTTTTAATGTGGAGGCAGCAACGATGAACGATGCGCGGCCCCACGCTCGTTCATAGCTGGGGCCCCGTCGCTTGTGCATGCAGGCCAATATAGACGATCTCGTCCATATTTGACTGCACTGCTATGGAGCCAGGTGACGGGGTAAATTAAGAAACTTCACTCCCCCCGTCACCGGGTCGCCCGTACCCGCCGTCGGCCAGCTTGGCGGCGGATCGCAAGTGTGTAGGGCCCATTAGTTGCAATGCAATCTGAGACTTTTTTTTGTGTCTCAAATTGTGATTTATAGCAGGTTACTTTTCAAAATGTGAATTTTTTTTGTTACAAGTCTTTAGACTTGCAGCGCCTAAGGGGCAGAGGCTAGGGCTGGACTGGGCGTGAACATATAAAAAGTGGGTGTCAGTGCAACAAAAGTACAGTGTGGGTGTGTAATTGCAAACTGCGACAAACATGGCTGCTGAACAGTCTCTAATGCAGCCTTCTGAGGATATCTCAGCTGTGTCAGCTCAGAACTTGGTATACTGTAAGTGCGAAAGTTGATAGTGATGACTGCAAAGATACTAATGACTGACTGGTCACACCTGTAAATAACAGACCCAAATATTCCAATTTACTAAAGCAGCCAAGAGCACTGTTTGAAAATGTTACGCTGCACGTAGCACTCACTCGTGTTTCACAAATAGAGACTGATTCATGCACGGTCAGGTAACGGCAGGGGCGTCGGAATGGGGGAGCAAGGGGGCAGCTCGCTCCCCCCAAACATGAAAGGCGCCATCCACCCTGATCAATCCCCTGTGTGTTCATGCCGCCACCAGTTGCAACGGAACCCTCTGTACTGGTCAGCAGAGTCTGCAAAGCAGGGAGGCGCTCTCCCCGCTTTGCAACTATACTGTATTCCGCATCTGCTGCTAGACACTGACAGCGCCACTGCCTGTCATACCATTTGACAAGTGCAGCGCCTGTCAAATGGTATGACAGGCAGCGGCGCTGTCATCGTCTAGCATGCCTTCCCAGCCCCAGCACACTGCACTCCCTGTTAAGGACAACAATCGATACGCGCTAGCCGCGGCGGGAAAGAACGCGTGCGCACAGGGGGTGAATATCCGGCAACCCCGACCCGCCACGACTGCTGCCTACAGCGGCACAGTCCGTGATGATTGCCGCAGCCCACGGGACGCCGCCGGCGGTACCCAGCCTACTACCCTCCGCGCCGCCGAGTATCATATGACATACAGTATATACGGCCGCACAGAGGGGGACAGACGTTACACTCTGACTGGCACTGTTGATGCCACACTGCATGTCTGCCCTGCCAGTGCGCTCCAATCCACGTGTGCCCTGCCACTGCTGCCACACGCTAACACCACAGGCCCAGGCCAGGTAACCATAAAAGTGCATATAGAGGTTTTTTTCAAAGACCTTTAACTTCTTTACCTACATGGGGGATGCTGTCAAGATCCCGCCGGACGGAATCCCGGTGGTCAAAATACCGACGCCGGAATCCCGACCGGCACAATCCCGACATATTCTCCCTCCGTGGGTGTCCACGACACCCATAGAGGGAGAATAAATTAGTGTGCAGAGCGTGGCGAGCCCACAAGGGGCTGCGTACCGCTCGCCACCCCTGTCGGGATTGTGTGGTCGGGATTCCGGCGTCTGTATTTTGACCACCGGGATCCCGTCCGGCGGGATTTAGTACTGATCCCCTACATGGTACTGTATATATTTGTCTGCAGTATCAATTGCTTGGAATCTGTTTAGGGTTATAAACCACTGAGAAATCTTGTGGAACATAGTAGTTTAATAGAATGCAAGTTATGCAAATGTCATATGGTTCTACAAATTTAATGAGGCCATTTTACCTTCATCTAGACTATCAGTGATCCTGTTAGGTCAGTAATAACATTGCTTTACCTGAAAAATATGGGCAATCTTTCCTTTCACATCCGTACTGTAGCCTAGACCTCCTTCTGACTAGTCAAGAGGTTGAACTGCACAGCAATATGAGACACATTCAGTGGTATCACTACCCAGGTGTCACCCGCAAAGGAGTGACGCCAAAACGCCAGCTCCTATTCAGTGACAGGAGCCGGTACTGACAGTCTTTGCGGGGCAGCTCAGCATCTTCGGTACACTTGGAGTAATGAAAAGTGATGATACGCATACCGTGTGCTGTAATGTGAATTTCAGTTCATACTGTGTGGCGTAATGTGAATTTCGGCTCATACTGTGTGCCGTAATGTGAATTTTGGCTCATACTGTGTGCCGTAATGTGAATTTTGGCTCATACTGTGTGGCGTAATGTGAATTTTGGCTCATACTGTGTGGCGTAATGTGAATTTTGGCTCCTACTGTGTGGCGTAATGTGAATTTTGGCTCATACTGTGTGGCGTAATATGAATTTTGGCTCATACTGTGTGGCGTAATGTGAATTTCTGCTCATACTGTGTGGCGTAATATGAATTTCTGCTCATACTGTGTGGCGCAATGTGAATTTTGGCTCATACTGTGTGGCGTAATATGAATTTCTGCTCATACTGTGTGCCGTAATGTGAATTTTGGCTCATACTGTGTGGCGTAATGTGAATTTTGGCTCATACTGTGTGGCGTAATATGAATTTCTGCTCATACTGTGTGGCGTAATGTGAATTTTGGATCATACTGTGTGGTGTAATGTGAATTTCGGATCATACAGTGTTGGGTAATGTGAATTTTGGCTCACACTGTGTGGCGCAATATACATTTTTGCTCATATTGTGTGGCATAATATGCATTTTGACTCATACTGTGTGGCGTAATGTGAATAAGGAGCGCTACTGTCAGTAGCTGGTGATCATGGGGTCATGTGACAAATGCTGGTGTCCTGCAGCAGAGGAGGGGCCTGATGGTATAGAAAGAGGCAGATATGGCTTTGATGACACATGTGTACATTTTAAACTTTAGTTGTGTTATATTAAAACTTAAATGTTTGGCCCCCTAAATCTCCATACTTTTCAGAGTGGCCCACCCAAAATAGGCTGTAGGTGCTGGCGGGTGCAAGGGGTATGGGGGGTGGGTAAGAACCTAGGCCCACCACTCTCTAGTAGTATATGCACCTAGGCCCACCACTCTAGTTCCACCACTGGGTTAGGGATAGTTTGGGGAAGTGTAAGCAGCGATAGGGTGCAGCGGCAGCTAGGACTCAGGGTTATGCAGTACCGGCTGATATGTCGCATCATTATGTTGTCATTTTATTTCTCTCGGGTGTATTATATCTACTTTATTATTAGGAACCTGGGAGAAATTATATTAAGTCATGTGATTTTACTGAGAGAATGTAAAATAGTGCGAGACATGTACCTGGGCGGTGTTAGACACGTCCAAAAGGCGGTGCTATACATGACCAAAAGGTGATGCTAGACACGCCCCTCCTGCAGTGCACCCCGTAATAAAATTAGCTGTGCATGCCTATGGAAAGGAGCAACAGCCGCGTCTAGCTCTGCAGCCGTGCCTATTCACCGCCTGCTCCTGGTAAGTGGAAGGTGGGCACCCTTCGATCCCAAAACAGGGTTTTTTTGGGTGTTGGGAATAGTGAGCACCTGCTGAATGTTTTCACACTAGACCAACAGGGAAAACAGAGTTATTGGAAAATATAAATTAACTGTACTGATTTTAAAATAAGATTTTACTCACCGGTAAATCTATTTCTCGTAGTCCGTAGTGGATGCTGGGAACTCCGAAAGGACCATGGGGAATAGCGGCTCCGCAGGAGACTGGGCACAAATAACGAAAGCTTTTAGGTCACCTGGTGTGCACTGGCTCCTCCCACTATGACCCCCCTCCAAGCCTCAGTTAGGACACTGTGCCCGGACGAGCTGACATAATAAGGAAGGATTTTGAATCCCGGGTAAGACTCTTACCAGCCACACCAATCACACCGTATAACTCGTGATACCATACCCAGTTTAACAGCATGAAAACAACTGAGCCTCTCAACAGATGGCTCAACAATAACCCTTTAGTTAACAATAACTATGTACAAGTATTGCAGACAATCCGCACTTGGGACGGGCGCCCAGCATCCACTACGGACTACGAGAAATAGATTTACCGGTGAGTAAAATCTTATTTTCTCTGACGTCCTAGTGGATGCTGGGAACTCCGAAAGGACCATGGGGATTATACCAAAGCTCCCAAACGGGCGGGAGAGTGCGGATGACTCTGCAGCACCGAATGAGAGAACTCAAGGTCCTCCTCAGCCAGGGTATCAAATTTGTAGAATTTTGCTAACGTGTTTGCCCCTGACCAAGTAGCAGCTCGGCAAAGTTGTAAAGCCGAGACCCCTCAGGCAGCCGCCCAAGATGAGCCCACCTTCCTTGTGGAATGGGCTTATACTGATTTAGGATGCGGCAGTCCAGCCGCAGAATACGCCAGCTGAATTGTGCTACAAATCCAGCGAGCAATAGTCTGCTTAGAAGCAGGAGCACCCAGCTTGTTGGGTGCATACAGGATAAATAGCGAGTCAGTTTTCCTGACTCTAGCCGTCCTGGAAACATAAATTTTCAAGGCCCTGACTACGTCCAGCAACTTGGAATCCTCCAAGTCCCTAGTAGCCGCAGGCACCACAATAGGTTGGTTCAAGTGAAAAGCTGATACCACCTTAGGGAGAAACTGCGGACGAGTCCTCAATTCTGCCCTATCCATATCGAAAATCAAATAAGGGCTTTTACATGACAAAGCCGCCAATTCTGACACACGCCTGGCTGAAGCCAAGGCCAATAACATGACCACTTTCCACGTGAGATATTTTAGATCCACGGTTTTAAGTGGCGCAAACCAATGTGATTTTAAGAAACTCAACACCACGTTGAGATCCTAAGGTGCCACTGGAGGCACAAAAGGGGGCTGAATATGCAGCACTCCCTTAACAAACGTCTGAACTTCAGGTAGTGAAGCTAGTTCTTTCTGGAAGAAAATCGACAGAACCGAGATCTGTACCTTAATGGAGCCTAATTTCAGGCCCATAGTCACTCCTGCTTGTAGGAAATGCAGAAATCGACCCAGTTGAAATTCCTCTGTTGGGGCCTTCCTGGCCTCACACCAAGCAACATACATCCGCCATATGCGGTGATAATGCTTTGCAGTTACATCTTTCCTGGCTTTAATCAGCGTAGGAATGACTTCCTCCGGAATGCCCTTTTCCTTCAGGATCCGGCGTTCAACCGCCATGCCGTCAAACGCAGCCGCGATAAGTCTTGGAACAGACAGGGCCCCTGCTGCAGCAGGTCCTGTCTGAGCGGCAGAGGCCATGGGTCCTCTGAGATCATCTCTTGAAGTTCCGGGTACCACGCTCGTCTTGGCCAATCCGGAACCACGAGTATTGTTCTTACTCCTCGTTTTCTTATTATTCTCAGTACCCTTGGTATGAGAGGCAGAGGAGGGAACACATAAACCTGACTGGTACACCCACGGTGTCACTAGAGCGTCCACAGCTATCGCCTGAGGGTCCCTTGACCTGGCGCAATATCTCTCTAGTTTTTTGTTTAGGCGGGACGCCATCATGTCCACCTGTGGCCTTTCCCAACGGTTTACCAACAGTTGGAAGACTTCTGGATGAAGTCCCCACTCTCCCGGGTGTAGGTCGTGTCCGCTGAGGAAGTCTGCTTCCCAGTTGTCCACTCCCGGAATGAACACTGCTGACAGTGCTAAGACGTGATTTTCCGCCCATCGGAGAATCCTTGTGGCTTCTGCCATCGCCATCCTGTTTCTTGTGCCGCCCTGTCGGTTTACATGGGCGACTGCCGTGATGTTGTCTGATTGGATCAGTACCGGCTGGTTTTGAAGCAGAGGCCTTGCCAGACTTAGGGCATTGTAAATGGCCCTCAGTTCCAGAATATTTATGTGTAGGGACGACTCCTGACTTAACCAAAGTCCTTGGAAATTTCTTCCCTGTGTGACTGCCCCCCAGCCTCGAAGGCTGGCATCCGTGGTTACCAGGACCCAGTCCTGTATGCCGAATCTGCGGCCCTCTTGAAGATGAGCACTCTGCAACCACCACAGTAGAGATACCCTGGTCCTTGGAGACAGGGTTATCAGCCGATGCATCTGAAGATGCGATCCCGACCACTTGTCCAAGAGGTCCCACTGAAAGGTTCTTGCATGGAACCTGCCGAATGGAATTTTGCTTCGTAAGAAGCTACCATTTTTCCCAGGACTCGTGTGCAGTGATGCACCGATACCTGTTTTGGTTTCAGGAGGTCTCTGACTAGAGATGACAGCTCCTTGGCTTTCTCCTGCGGGAGAAACACTTTTTTCTGTTCTGTGTCCAGAACCATCCCCAGGAACAGTAGGCGTGTGGTAGGAACCAGCTGTGACTTTGGAATGTATAGAATCCATCCGTGCTGTTGTAGCACTTCCCGAGATAGTGCTACTCCGACCAACAACTGCTCCTTGGACCTCGCCTTTATAAGGAGATCGTCCAAGTACGGGATAATTAAAACTTCCTTTCTCGAAGGAGTATAATCATTTCTGCCATTACCTTGGTAAAGACCCTCGGTGCCGTGGACAGTCCAAACGGCAGTGTTTGGAATTGGTAATGGCAATCCTGTACCACAAATCTGAGGTACTCCTGGTGAGGATGGTAAATGGGGACATGTAGGTAAGCCTCCTTGATGTCCAGGGATACCATGTAATCCCCCTCCTCCAGGCTTGCAATAATCGCCCTGAGCGATTCCATCTTGAACTTGAATTTTTTTATGTATGTGTTCAAGGATTTCAAATATAAAATGGGTCTCACCGAACCGTCCGGTTTCGGTACCACAAACAGTGTGGAATAGTAACCCCGTCCTTGTTGAAGTAGGGGCACCTTGACTATCACCTGCTGGGAATACAGCTTGTGAATTGCCTCTAGCACAGTCTCCCTGCCTGAGGGAGTTGTCGGCAAGGCAGATTTGAGGAAACGGCGGGGGGGAGACGCCTCGAATTCCAGCTTGTACCCCTGAGATACTACTTGAAGGATCCATGGATCCACCTGTGAGCGAGCCCACTGATCGCTGAAATTTTTGAGGCGGCCCCCCACCGTACCTTTCTGAAGCCGAAAGGACTGTACCTGATAATACAGTGCTTTCTGAGGCTGTGAGGAAACCTGAGGTAAAAAAAATGTTTTTCTTTCTTCCCAGCTGTTGCTGTGGATACGAGGTCCCAGAGACCATCCCCAAACAATTCCTCACCCTTATAAGGCTCTATGTGCCTTTTAAAGTCAGCATCACCTGTCCAGTGTCGGGTCTCTAATAACCTCCTGACCGAATGGACATTGCACTAATTCTGGATGCCAGCCGGCAAAATATCCCTCTGTGCATCCCTCATATATAAGACGACGTCTTATGTTCGCAAAATAGTATCCCTGTTTGACAGGGTTACAGACCACGCTGCAGCAGCACTATCTGCAGGTCTCAGTCTAGTACCCGAGTGTGTAAATACAGACTTCAGGATAGCCTCCTGCTTTTTATCAGCAGGTACCTTCAAAGTGGCCGTATCCTAAGACGGCAGTGCCACCTTTTTTGACAAACGTGTGAGCGCCTTATCTACCCTAGGGGATATCTCCCAGCGTAACTTATCCTCTGGCGGGAAAGGGTACGCCATCAGTAACTTTTTAGAAATTACCAGTTTCTTATCGGGGGAACCCACGCTTTTTCACACTTCATTCACTCATTTGATGGGGGAACAAAACACTGCCTGCTTTTTCTCCCCAAACATAAAACCCCTTTTTAGTGGTACTTGGGTTAATGTCAGAAATGTGTAACACATTTTTTATTGCTGGGATCATGTAACGGATGTTCCTAGTGGATTGTGTATATGTCTCAACCTCGTCGACACTGGAGTCAGACTCCGTGTCGACATCTGTGTCTGCCATCTGAGGGAGCGGGCGTTTGAGCCCCTGATGGCCTTTGAGACGCCTGGGCAGTCGCGGGCTGAGAAGCCGGCTGTCCCATAGCTGTTACGTCATCCAGCCTTTTATGTAAGGAGTTGACACTGTCGGTTTATACCTTCCACCTATCCATCCCCACAGGGGGCGACATCACATTTATCGGCATCTGCTCTGCCATCACATAAGCCTCCTCATCAAACGTGTCGACACAGCCGTACCGACACACCGCACACACACAGGGAATGCTCTGACTGAAGACAGGACCCCACACAGCCCTTTGGGGAGACAGAGAGAGAGTATGCCAGCACACACCAGAGCGCTATATAATTTAGGGATTAACACTATATTGAGTGAATTTTTCCCAATAGCTGCTTGTATATACAATATTGCGCCTAAATTTAGTGCCCCCCTCTCTTTTTAACCCTTTGAGCCTGAAAACTACAGGGGAGAGCCTGGGGAGCTGTCTTCCAGTTGCACTGTGAAGAGAAAATGGCGCCAGTGTGCTGAGAGAGATAGCTCCGCCCCTTTTTCGCAGACTTTTCTCCCGCTTTTTTATGGATTCTGGCAGGGGTATTTATCACATATATAGCCTCTGGGGCTATATATTGTGATATATATGCCAGCCAAGGTGTTTTTATTGCTGCTCAGGGCGCCCCCCCCCAGCGCCCTGCACCCTCAGTGACCGGAGTGTGAAGTGTGCATGAGGAGCAATGGCGCACAGCTGCAGTGCTGTGCGCTACCTTGGTGAAGACTGATGTCTTCTGCCGCCGATTTTCCGGACCTCTTCTTGCTTCTGGCTCTGTAAGGGGGACGGCGGCGCGGCTCCGGGACCGAACACCAAGGCCAGTTCCATGCGGTCGATCCCTCTGGAGCTAATGGTGTCCAGTAGCCTAAGAAGCCCAAGCTAGCTGCAAGCAGGTAGGTTCGCTTCTTCTCCCCTTAGTCCCTCGCTGCAGTGAGCCTGTTGCCAGCAGGTCTCACTGTAAAATAAAAAACCTAATTATATACTTTCTTTCTAGAAGCTCAGGAGAGCCCCTAGTGTGCATCCAACCTCGGCCGGGCACAAAATCTAACTGAGGCTTGGAGGGGGGTCATAGTGGGAGGAGCCAGTGCACACCAGGTGACCTAAAAGCTTTCTTTAGTTGTGCCCAGTCTCCTGCGGAGCCGCTATTCCCCATGGTCCTTTCGGAGTTCCCAGCATCCACTAGGACGTCAGAGAAAAGCAATTTAATAGGAATCAGTATCAATGTGAATAAGTATTTAATGAATAAAGGTAGGAGGGTGGGTTTGGTTGCAGGTAGGAGGTGTTTGGGCTGTACCTGGCATAATGTGTTTAAGCAGCTCTACCTGGCATTACATGTATAAGGTGCTCTACTGTAGCATAATGTGTATAAGGTGCTCTGCTGTGGTGTAATGATGTATAAGCGGTTCTTCTGTGTGGTGTGACGTGTATAAGGAGCTTTACTGTGTGATATACTGTGTATAAGGGTACTACTGTGCGTTATACTGTGACTAATGGATGCCACTGTGTGTTGTAATGTGACTAACGGACGCTACTGTGCACTGAAAAGTGATGTATGCTACTGTGCACTATAATGTGACTAATGGATGCTACCGTGTGCTGTAATGTGAGTAACGGACGCCACTGTGCGGTGAAATGTAACTAACAGATGCTACTGTGCGGTGTAATGTGAGTAACGGACGCTACTGTGCGGTGTAATGTGAGTAACGGACGCTACTGTGCGGTGTAATGTGAGTAATGGACGCTACTGTGCGGTGTAATGTGAGTAATGGACGCTACTGTGCGGTGTAATGTGAGTAATGGACGCTACTGTGCGGTGTAATGTGAGTAATGGACGCTACTGTGCGGTGTAATGTGAGTAATGGACGCTACTGTGCGGTGTAATGTGAGTAATGGACGCTACTGTGCGGTGTAATGTGAGTAATGGACGCTACTGTGCGGTGTAATGTGAGTAATGGACGCTACTGTGCGGTGTAATGCGAGTAATGGACGCTACTGTGCGGTGTAATGCGAGTAATGGACGCTACTGTGCGGTGTAATGTGAGTAATGGACGCTACTGTGCGGTGTAATGTGAGCAATGGACGCTACTGTGCGGTGTAATGTGAGTAATGGACACTACTGTGCGGTGTAATGTGAGTAATGGACACTACTGTGCGGTGTAATGTGAGTAATGGACACTACTGTGCGGTGTAATGTGAGTAATGGACACTACTGTGCGGTGTAATGTGAGTAATGGACACTACTGTGCGGTGTAATGTGAGTAAAGGACATAGAGTTCCGTACAGGTACAAGTGACCTGTCTAAGGTGGCCAGAAGTTAGGGGCGCCAAACTGAGATGTTATCTTGCGCCCCCCCCCCCCCCAACCAAAAAACGTTCTGACATCCCTGGGTAACGGTAAACCTGTACTTAAAAAATAAAATAATAGTATTATATTTCTCTGACGTCCTAGTGGATGCTGGGACTCCGTCAGGACCATGGGGATTAGCGGCTCCGCAGGAGACAGGGCACAAAAATAAAAGCTTTAGGACTAGGTGGTGTGCACTGGCTCCTCCCCCTATGACCCTCCTCCAAGCCTCAGTTAGGTTTTTGTGCCCGTCCGAGCAGGGTGCAATCTAGGTGGCTCTCCTAAAGAGCTGCTTAGAAAAAGTTATTAGGTTTTTTATTTTCAGTGAGTCCTGCTGGCAACAGGCTCACTGCAACGAGGGACTTAGGGGAGAAGAAGTGAACTCACCTGCGTGCAGGATGGATTGGCTTCTTAGGCTACTGGACACCATTAGCTCCAGAGGGATCGAACACAGGCCCAGCCATGGAGTCCGGTCCCGAAGCCGCGCCGCCGACCCCCTTGCAGATGCCGAAAAGTGAAGAGGTCCAGAAACCGGCGGCAGAAGACTTTTCAGTCTTCATGAGGTAGCGCACAGCACTGCAGCTGTGCGCCATTGTTGTCAGCACACTTCACACCAGCGGTCACTGAGGGTGCAGGGCGCTGGGGGGGGGGCGCCCTGGGCAGCAATGATAATACCTTGTTCTGGCTAAAAATACATCACATATAGCCCCTGGGGCTATATGGATGTATTTAACCCCTGCCAGGTCTCACAAACACCGGGAGAAGAGCCCGCCGAGATAGGGGGCGGGGCCTATCTCCTCAGCACACAGCGCCATTTTCCTGCACAGCTCCGCTGCGAGGAAGGCTCCCAGGACTCTCCCCTGCACTGCACTACAGAAACAGGGTAAAAAGACAGAGAGGGGGGGCACTTTTTTGGCGATATTGATATATTAAGCTGCTATAAAAGGAAACAACACTTCTGTAGGGTTGTTCCTATATATTTATAGCGCTTGGGTGTGTGCTGGCAAACTCTCCCTCTGTCTCCCCAAAGGGCTAGTGGGGTCCTGTCTTCGATAAGAGCATTCCCTGTGTGTCTGCTGTGTGTCGGTACGTGTGTGTCGACATGTATGAGGACGATGTTGGTGTGGAGGCGGAGCAATTGCCGGTAATGGTGATGTCACCCCCTAGGGAGTCGACACCGGAATGGATGGCTTTGTTTATGGAATTACGTGATAATGTCAGCACGTTACAAAAATCAGTTGACGACATGAGACGGCCGGCAAACCAGTTAGTACCTGTCCAGGCGTCTCAGACACCGTCAGGGGCTGTAAAACGCCCTTTACCTCAGTCGGTCGACACAGACCCAGACACGGACACCGAATCTAGTGTCGACGGTGAAGAAACAAACGTATTTTCCAGTAGGGCCACACGTTATATGATCACGGCAATGAAGGAGGCTTTGCATATCTCTGATACTGCAAGTACCACAAAAAGGGGTATTATGTGGGGTCTGAAAAAACTACCTGTAGTTTTTCCTGAATCAGAGGAATTGAATGAAGTGTGTGATGAAGCGTGGGTTAACCCCGATAGAAAACTGCTAATTTCAAAGAAGTTATTGGCATTATATCCTTTCCCGTCAGAGGTTAGGGCGCGCTGGGAAACACCCCCTAGGGTGGATAAGGCACTCACACGCTTATCAAAACAAGTGGCGTTACCGTCTCCTGAAACGGCCGCCCTCAAGGATCCAGCTGATAGGAGGCTGGAAACTACCCTGAAAAGTATATACACTCATACTGGTGTTATACTGCGACCAGCCATCGCCTCAGCATGGATGTGCAGTGCTGGGGTGGTTTGGTCGGATTCCCTGACTGAAAATATTGATACCCTGGATAGGGACAGTATTTTATGGACTATAGAGCAATTAAAGGATGCTTTTCTTTATATGCGAGATGCTCAGAGGGTTATTTGCACTCTGGCATCGAGAGTAAGTGCGATGTCCATATCTGCCAGAAGAAGTTTATGGACGCGACAGTGGTCAGGTGATGCGGATTCCAAACGGCATATGGAAGTATTGCCGTATAAAGGGGAGGAATTATTTGGGGTCGGTCTATCGGATTTGGTGGCCACGGCAACAGCCGGGAAATCCACCTTTTTACCTCAGGTCCCCTCCCAACAGAAAAAGACACCGTCTTTTCAGCCGCAGTCCTTTCGTTCCTATAAGAACAAGCGGGCAAAAGGACAGTCATATCTGCCCCGAGGCAAAGGAAAGGGTAAGAGAGTGCACCAAGCAGCTCCCTCCCAGGAGCAGAAGCCCTCCCCGGCTTCTGCAAAGCCCTCAGCATGACGTTGGGGCTTTACAAGCGGACTCAGGGGCGGTGGGGGGTCGACTCAAGAATTTCAGCGCACAGTGGGCTCACTCACAGGTGGACCCCTGGATCCTGCAGGTAGTATCTCAGGGTTACAGGTTGGAATTCGAGAAGTCTCCCCCTCGCCGGTTCCTAAAGTCTGCTCTGCCAACGTCTCCCTCAGACAGGGCGACGGTATTGGAAGCCATTCACAAGCTGTATTCTCAGCAGGTGATAGTCAAGGTACCCCTCCTACAACAGGGAAAGGGGTATTATTCCACACTATTTGTGGTACCGAAGCCGGACGGCTCGGTAAGACCTATTCTAAATCTGAAATCTTTGAACCTGTACATACAAAAATTCAAGTTCAAGATGGAGTCACTCAGAGCAGTGATAGCGAATCTGGAAGAAGGGGACTTTATGGTGTCCCTGGACATCAAGGATGCTTACCTGCATGTCCCAATTTGCCCTTCACATCAAGGGTACCTCAGGTTCGTGGTGCAAAACTGTCATTATCAGTTTCAGACGCTGCCGTTTGGATTGTCCACGGCACCTCGGGTCTTTACCAAGGTAATGGCCGAAATGATGTTTCTTCTGCGAAGAAAAGGCGTATTAATTATCCCTTACTTGGACGATCTCCTGATAAGGGCAAGGTCCAGAGAACAGCTGGAGGACGTAGTAGCACTAACCCAAGTAGTGCTGCAACAGCACGGGTGGATTCTGAATTTTCCAAAATCTCAATTGACCCCGATGACACGTCTGCTGTTCCTGGGAATGATTCTGGACACGGTTCAGAAAAAGGTGTTTCTTCCGGTGGAGAAAGCCAGGGAGTTATCCGAACTTGTCAGGAACCTCCTAAAACCAGGAAAAGTGTCTGTGCATCAATGCACAAGAGTCCTGGGAAAAATGGTGGCTTCTTACGAAGCGATTCCATTCGGCAGATTCCACGCACTAACTTTTCAGTGGGATCGGCTGGACAAATGGTCCGGATCGCATCTGCAGATGCATCAGCGGATAACTTTGTCTCCACGGACAAGGGTGTCTCTTCTGTGGTGGTTGCAGAGTGCTCATCTGTTAGAGGGCCGCAGATTCGGCATACAGGACTGGGTCCTGGTGACCACGGATGCCAGTCTGAGAGGCTGGGGAGCGGTCACACAGGGAAGAAACTTCCAGGGAGTGTGGTCAAGCCTGGAGATGTCTCTTCACATAAATATACTGGAGCTAAGAGCGATTTACAATGCTCTAAGCCTGGCAAAACCCCTGCTTCAGGGTCAGCCGGTGTTGATCCAGTCGGACAACATCACGGCAGTCGCCCACGTAAACAGACAGGGCGGCACAAGAAGCAGGAGGGCAATGGCAGAAGCTGCAAGGATTCTTCGCTGGGCGGAAGATCATGTGATAGCACTGTCAGCAGTGTTCATTCCGGGAGTGGACAACTGGGAAGCGGACTTCCTCAGCAGACACGATCTACACCCGGGAGAGTGGGGACTTCGTCCAGAAGTCTTCCACATGATTGTGAACCGTTGGGAAAAACCAAAGGTGGATATGATGGCGTCCCGCCTCAACAAAAAACTGGACAGGTATTGCGCCAGGTCAAGAGACCCTCAGGCAATAGCTGTGGACGCTCTGGTAACACCGTGGGTGTTCCAGTCAGTGTATGTGTTTCCTCCTCTGCCTCTCATACCAAAAGTACTGAGAATTATACGGCAAAGGGGAGTAAGAACGATACGCGTGGCTCCGGATTGGCCAAGAAGAACTTGGTACCCGGAACTTCAGGAGATGCTCACGGAAGATCCGTGGCCTCTACCTCTAAGACGGGACCTGCTTCAGCAGGGACCGTGTCTATTCCAAGACTTACCGCGGTTGCGTTTGACGGCATGGCGGTTGAACGCCGAATTCTAAGGGAAAAAGGCATTCCGGAAGAGGTCATCCCTACCCTGGTAAAAGCCAGGAAGGAGGTGACTGCACAACATTATCACCGCATTTGGAGAAAATATGTTGCGTGGTGTGAGGCCAGGAAGGCCCCGACGGAGGAATTTCAACTGGGTCGATTCCTACATTTCCTGCAAACAGGATTGTCTATGGGCCTCAAATTAGGGTCCATTAAGGTTCAAATTTCGGCCCTGTCGATTTTCTTCC